>NW_017263667.1:0-504691 GCF_001662655.1 Pseudogymnoascus verrucosus
AACCCTAACCCTAACCCTAACACAACCCGACGGCATCCCTTACTCTAGATGAATTCTGTCATGGCATCCTCATCCACCTGCTCCACCGAATACTCACTTATAATCTCCCTCCGTTTCCATCCACTACTGCTCTCTACCTGCGTAATAATCACCGACTCACTTACCTCACCGTTCTGTCCTCTACGCCCGGACTGCTGTACGAAACTGGTCAATCTATATGGCCGACCAATGTGAATAATTCTCACAATTCCCTTAATGTTGATCCCTGTCCCTAATGCTCCTGTGGCCACAATCCACCCACCCTCGCCGCCAATCCATTGCTGTAAAACCTCGCCCTTATCGTCTGCCTTTGCTCTATAAAACGGGCACTTCAATTCCTTGCTGATGAACCCACCGGTGTCATAACTCCGTACGTATATGACCCCTCGACTTCCTGCGCTCAATGTCGCCTGCTGCACATACTTGATGGCAATTTCCGACGGTGCCTCGTCCTTGCTGTCCCTAACCTGATATCGGATTGTCTTTCGTGCTGTATTCCGCCGGAAAATCATTGTATTCTCAATGCATAACCGCTCCCTCAACACATCTTCTAACTCAATCATCAACGTGGCCGTCAATCCGGTAAATGGACAATTCAAATACCGTAACGTCCACAACTCTCGCAACCGCTCCCGGTACGATGTGTCTGTGTATGTAACATGGCACTCGTCAAAAAACACGTGGGCTAACTGCCCTTCCAATTCCAACCCTTTAGCATAATGCCTAAACCCTCCCTCTACCGCTCGATCTGCGCTGACCACAATCAACTGCTGCAATTCATGTCCGGACTGCTCATTGATCCACTCCTTACAATTCAACCCAGCTGCCTCCCCACAGCTGACAATGTCATCCACCAATGCTGCAAATGGCACTACTACAATCACCGTCTGCTGACGGGTCATGGCCGCCACCGAAAAAAACAATGCTGACTTCCCACTGCTAGTGGGCAACACAATGACTAATGGCCGTGTCAGCGATGGGTGGTGCACTAACTCTAATGCTGCCGCCTATCCTTCTGACCGTGGCTTCGCATAGCTGTCATGGTAAATCCGCTGCAATCCAATCAATGCTTGGTCCGACATATCAATCCGCTCCCTCTTAATCGGACGGCTGACCAACGCCTAGCTGGCCTCGCGACGATGACCTGCGCCCTTAAACCCCTGATCCCCTTTTTTAGCCATCTTCCACAATCCGTGCCACGCAATCGATGCCTGCTCATATGCCGTCACCAACTCGGGCCCTAATCGATGCAAAAATGCCCCATCAATGGCATAATGTGCCTAGGCTACCCGCTGCCCGTGCCCGGACTGTCTGTTCTCATGTTAACCCAATGTCACTAATTTCGGGATACCTAACCACCTACCTAACCATAATATGTCGAAATGTATCCAATTCCAACTCCTCCTCATCATCCCCTTCTGCAAACTCCTCATCCCCATCCTCTGCATCCTCGTTCTCCTTCTCCCATGTCTTGCTGGCTCGCATTAAATGCCGTGTAGCGATGCCAATAGCGACATGCCTCTAACCTGACGCTGTCAACCGCACCCCTAACTGCTTCCTAGTGGTGGCGCCCAATGCTTGGCTGAACTCCTCCCTGGCCTATAGCCCACGTCCATCCCTAAACAAATACTCTGACTCCCTCTGGTCCAACGCCCGCGCAAATGGTCTGACCCTGACCAAATACTAGGCTAATATCTGACCCACCTCTTCTGGTAAACACTGCACAATGTACTCGGTGTTGCCTCGTCTCTTTCGCGCCTTGTCATACATGGTTAAAAAACACATCTGTCCATTGATGACATATATGTTCCGGGCTGAATAAACGCTGTTATTGACCTTGATCGAACCCAATTCAGGCCCACGTGCAGGCTGCCCCCTAGTGACATGCATGCACACCATCAACTTACGCAAAAACTGACGCTCTCTGGTCAAATACGCCTGGACTTGCCCATCAACCCACTCCAACTCTTCGCTGTCTGCCTTTTTCTTTAACATATTCTACTGGCCATCCCCCCTCTAGGCTCGTTCTAACAAATTCCGGTAATCTCCCTTGACCTGGTCTTGATTCTGGACATGATCGATGAAACTAAACCCTTGCCGCCGGAATGCCTGGCTCCACGCTATGCTGTCGACGATCCGCTCCAAATCTATGGTCTTAACTGGTGATTCAAATGTCAACACCATTAATAATTCCTGTAATTCACGAACCAACACCTCGCACATCGTCTCTATCTTGGCTAACTGCACGGGCTGCCCTAAATAATATATCGTCTGTTCGTCATCTAACTAATGGACGTTGGACGGCGACTGATGGGTCTTGTTGAACTTCTTGCCCATGGCTAACTGGGTTAAAATGCTGGACGTCGGTGAAAATGCCCCCTCGCACAAATGCTTTCGACGTAACTTATGAATCCGGTCGGGGATCGATTCGATGTCAGCCTTGCTCTGTAACCGTAACTTAGGCCATGGTTCGCACAGAACGGCCACCTCTAACATGACTAAACGGTTGACCTATAACATGCCTGCTAAAATCCCTGTATAAAAAAATGCAGAACGTAATGTCTGACTCTGGCTGTCGACACCTCACACGGCTAAATAATGCATCATAGGTGAATTATATAACCTAATGCGACTAGTGTCCTGCATCACGGTTAACATACACAAACACATCAACGCATTTTTCAACTGGGTTTCTTCATTCTCATCACATTCTAGGTCATTCTCCTTCATCTCTTGTCGTATGCGCTGAATACACTTCCATTGGGCTTGGGTGTACTTGACGCAGGTTTCTATGATGCGGGTTAATCTTCATACAAAAATTTCTAATAATCTGAATATATTTGAAAACAATTATTTTACCGAAACCATATTTCAACCCAAATAAATCAACTCACCCGTCTCATCTGTCCATTCACTAATGGGCGCTGTTCGCATCATATAACAAATAAAACTCTCGAAAAACTCGCTGTATTTATCAATGCTCTTCGCGTTCTGTGGTAATTCAAATGGTCGTTGGCTGGCGGCCTCATTCTTAGGCGACGACCACCACTTCAATGCATCCTTGTGGTCGGTGGCTTCCAACGTATCCAAACATCGTTTGAAAATGCCTTTCTATGCCTGTAATAATCGTCCTAATTCGGGCTCGTCGGGATCGGGTTTCTAGGTGAAATTGAACGTTTTGACCATATCATGCTTTGACTGGCTTATCACTTCATTCCACTTAGTGTACTGCAACCACGAATCCATCTCTACTGCAGGCACATTCTTTAACAACGTCAATCGTCGCTCCTGGGCGCTGTCTTTCCATTTCTCAATGTCCTGCACTATCTTGTCAACATTACCTTGGTTGCCATGCCCCCCGTTATCTGTAACCCTAACCCCAACCCCAACTTCGTCGGTTTCTTCGCCTACGTCTCGTGTTCTCACCCGACGGGCCTGGCGCTCTTGCTCTTGACCCTTAGCCTCATCAACTATCCAATATCGCGCTCTCCGGTCATCAAACCATGACTGTAACTGGACAATTTCGTACAACTCTTCGTCTGCAACCCTCTGCTTGTTGTGCGCTTTGTTGCCGTGTTGTTTTAATGCGACCCGGCTTTGGGTCATATACCTGCAATCCTGGCATTTCAAACTGTATATGCTGGGAATGATGGGTTGCGGGGCCGATCCATCACTGGGTAATGTGACTGTGGTATGGTCGTATGTAAATGGGAACTCCTTAATATACTCTTCTACCTTCTTTCTTAATTCAATGGGTGTTTTATGCTTGTCTGCTAAATGTCGGGAAATGGCGGTCGGCTGTAATGCGTATTTGCACTGCAAACAAACCAACACATTAAATTCCACATTCAACGCAATCAAATGGGTTAATGCTTCGGGTATGGGTTGGGCCATGATTCTGCTTTACTGCGTGTGATTTTCAAGTTCATCGGACTGCTTTGTGGGCTGCAATTGTGGGCTTGGGGTTAACTCAATCACGTCGTGTTTGGGTTGGGTCCCCGCACGGTCCGCACCTTATTTTCCCCATACAAAAAAAACCCAATCACGCTGTGATTGGGGATTACTACAAGTTAGGATAGGTGGGTAGGTGGGTAAAGGGCAGGTAGGTGAAGTAGACAGAGAGTGGGGTAGTTGGTGTAGAAGGTGAAGCTGTAGTAGAGAGTAGATGATCAAGGGTGGTAAGAGGGGAGCCGGGGGAGGGGTACTGCGATTGATATAGGCCAAGGAGGCAAGTGTGTAAGTGAATAACCTACCGGACGAAAAGTGAATCACAAAGGGACATAAATGTGAATGACCTATGAGACGAGATTGAATCACAAAGGGACGTGAATGTGAATAAGCTGTAAGGCCAAGGTGAATCACAAAGGGACGTGAATGATGATGTCAAGGCGAGCAACAAGGGACGTTCAAGCGAGTAATAGAGAGCAATAAATAGAAAAGCAAAGGGAAAGGTCGACCTATAACAAAGGGACATAGATGATAGAGAATGAAGGAGAGCTGGGGTTCCGATAGATGCCCCTATTAGTATAGCTCGAATTGGATGAGCGCAGCCGCTGCAACCTTGACCCCCCAGATTGCCTTGCCGCCTCCAAAGCTTGTTGCTCTGCCGCACCATCCCAGGAACTCATCGACATCCCCAAACCTCTGCTGGAACTGCTCTAGCAGCCACTCCTCCGCACTGCTGCCACAGAAGATGCCATAGCAGAGCGGCATGACGATGTCAGCATAGAGGCAGCTCTGACAGTCGTGATACGGGCTGATCTACAGCCCCCTGCGCCCAACAGCGTCCCTCGCACGACTGCGAGCCTCGAAGAACTCGGACCGGCGCCAGCATGTAGGGAAGGCGTGGTCCCATGCGTTGCCGAGCGCCCTGCAGAGTAGGCATGTGCCCTGGACCGCAAGGAGGTCCTCCTGGTATCGGCTGAGCTCGAGGTCGGCCAGGCGGCGCTTCTCCTAAATAGCTGCGCTGCCGGTAGGCTGGAGGGCTGGGACGGCAGGGGCAGCAGGCAGCGGAGCCCGAGCCGGACCAGCGCCGCAGATGTCACACGCAGCGTCCTCGTCGGCCTGGCATTGTCGCCGCCAGTGCAGCTCCAGGTCGAGGTGTTCGCTCAGGCAGGTCCGGCGGCACTCCTAGCCAAGCAGGTAGCGATGGCGTAGCTAGGGTGATTACACAACCTCAAAGTAGCGAACGTGCCGGTTCTCCTTGAAAAAGGTTTGGAGAAAGCAGGCTGTATACTTCTTGGCTTGCCTTGCTCGCTGTGGCTGAAGCTGATGTATGTCGGATACATGCCGGTGCATTGTCTTCTCGCTGACTGTATAAAAAAGGGGTCCAGCTGCACAGGCCTCACAACGATAGCCCTTAAGTAGCTAGAGACCAGTGATTGCAGGACTGCGAGGTAGAGGTAGAGTGACATCCTTAGGCTAGGCAAGCTCGTACTAGGCGAACTGCTGGACTCGGGCCTTGCAGACTAGGCCGAGGATTCTATGAACTGTTCGTAGGTGTCGGTACCAGGCTATCTCTGTTGTCTGAAGGGCTGACTCGCATATTAGACAGAGCAGCACTTTGTACTGACTCATATATTGGAAGTCTACAGTTGGAGAGGGAGGACTAGGACAGTGTCGCTTCGCTGGCAGATCTAGCGTCTGGTGGCTCTGCTCTTCTATGCCTAGGCCTCTCTTTGTAGAGCAGCCCTCTAGCCTAGGGCTAGGCACAGGGGCACGCAGCTGGAGTAGACGCAGCAGGCTGTCGGAGCGGCACTGGTCGCGGTAGTGCTGTTCGTTCCACTGCTGCCAGAGAGTAGAGAGGCGTAGGTAGAGCTCGAGCAGCTCGGGCTGGAGCCGGGTTGGATAGGAGCGATCGATTGCGTAGCTAGTTAGCAGCATCCGAGTGCTGTGCCCAGCACCCATAGCAAGGATGCTTGCTGGCTCAGAGGCAGACTTAGGCTCGTAGAAGTTGATCTACTCAACTAGCTTGCTAATGTAACGCTTAGCGATGGCAAGAGACGCCTAGCGATATAGCGCGAGGCCTATTGGTGATGGTAGGTCTTTCGTTGCACCCTAGAGTATCTCAGTGGCCTGTAGGGAGGACAGGTGCCTCCTCTTCCTCCTAGGATCTTGGAAGAGGAACTCTAGGGCTAAGCAGAGGTGGGCAAGGCTAAGCTGGCGATATAGGAAGTCTATGAACGGCCGGATGTAAACGAGGTACTAATAAACGGCCCTTCCAAGTGCATTAGGCAGATATCGTACAATGTAAAACGAATGGTTGTTTGTAGCCCTTAACTTGTTATATTCAAACACAATTGCAACACGGCCATTGATGATGAAGACGTTCCGTATAGCCTGCTCCGTATTGCAGACTCGGACAGCAGTGATCTCTAAGCCTCGCGCTAGGAGGCCTGCTATGACATGAACTGACGTGAAGATCTCGTTCGAGAGCTGGGCCCCAAGCTCGGCATACTTAAGACACCCAGCACTTATCCAGCGACCGCCCTTTACTAGGCCGAGGGCTAGGGCAGACCAGGCACGGCGCGAGAGGGCCTTATAAGCAAACCTCACGTCGTTCTTCTCCTCGCGTAGGAACGACCAGCCAGCTCTCCTGCAGGTCAGGTCATCTCTAACTAAGCAGAGGTTAGGGGAGGGTGGTTGCCATCCAAGCATGGCCTGCTCTACCCGCTCCTCAACCTTCTTAATAGACATTGCATATAGGCAGGTGAGGTCAAGCACGCGAACTGCCTAGTGTGCAATTGAAAAGGATCGCCCGTCTGCAGCCCACGCCAGGTTGGCTCGCGCCCCCTCCTTCTTAACAATCGACTTCCCATAGGCGCGTAGCTCGATCATCTCTCCCATTAGATGAAACCCACCACGGAGTAGGTATTTGGTCCGGACCTGCTCGAGCCGCCTCACCTAGTCGCTATATGTATCCCGCGCAGGCCAGGGCTGTTGTAGGGTGGAGTAGGCACGCAGGGGCAGTGCGTATTCGAGGAGGAGCAGCCGGCCAACCCAGATCAGGGCCGAGAGCATAGGCGTGTAGCTATAGGCTGACTTGTATGCTAGTGCCCGCCGGTGAACCCCAAGAACACCAGTGAAGTGCACGAGGACTGCTGGGGCCAGGTCGCCAGTTGTGCTGCGGAAGGTCCAGAAGGTTATCGACAGCTGCAGCAGGGCCTCTGCCAGCTGGGATCTAGGGCTGGAGCCTGCGTCTCTCGCTTGTTAGCAGGTCCGACCTCCCTAAAAGTGGCCTGGGGCCAGAACTACCCCCGTGGGCAAGACTCACCTAGCCCCTCTAGGCGATCGCCCTTGCTATCAGGCAGGGCTTCCCATACAGACTCCATCAGGGCTGCTTCCCGTTCGCAGAACTGAACCCCGTAGATCTCCTGCCGCAGAGGCTCGCCTGTTGCCCAGACCCGGAATATGTAGCAGATGAAGCGCTTCCAGATCGCAATGTAGCGTGCGCGCCCAGCATCAGTCTGCAAGGGCTAGAAGGGTACTGGCTGGAAGTGGCGCAGGTGGTAGGTCCGAAGCCAGCAGCGGAGCTGGTGATGGGTCTGCCTAAGGGTCTCTTCAGCCCGGGCAAACATCTAGTCGGTAGCCTGGAGTAGGAGACGCAGCTTCGCCTCGTCAGCAGCAGGGCTCACAAACTCAGTGCCAGCCCAGTCTCCAAGCACATAGTCGTCGTCTGAGGACGTTGGCTGCAGGGTGCTTGCAGAGAGGATGTCGAGGGGGTGGTTCGCAAGCCGGGCCGGCCACTTTGTATACCTAAGCCAGAGCGTAGTCTCGTCGTCGTCGACGCAAGAGCGGCCATCGACCTCGTAGTCCTCATCTGCAGCCAGGAGGCGTGCGTCCTCCTCCTCTTCCTGGATTAGAAGGAGGGCGTCCTTGCTGGGTACCAGAGGCTCTGCTGCGCCTGCTGGCACGCACGCTGCATCTATACCCGCGCCTGCATTCGGAGCCATATCTTCGAATGCAGCGCTCACAGGTGCAACGCTCACGACTGTGTACACAGTAGGAGGAGGAGGAGCAGCACGCCTCCAGGAGAAAGGGGCTAGCGAATCAGCGGGCAGGGATCTGGCATTACGCCGCACGGCCGGCCAGGCCTACGGCGGGACGCGTTTGGCGGGAGGGGCCAGTGCGGCGTAATGCCAGGGGCGCAGCGAATCAGCGGGCCGGGATCGGGCATTACGGCGCGATGCCGCCAAAGCCTCTTAGGTGGTAGTGTTCAGCACGGATACTAAAATACCCGTGGTATCTAGGTATATCCTCGAGTAATTACCTACCTAGTGATATTTTAGGAGTATCTGGCGTATCCGGATACTCTCAAGTATGTATCTAGATACATGCTAAGAATAGCTAAGAATAGCCAAGACCTCTTTTTTCTAACGTCGTAAGACCTGTAGTAATGCTGTATAAAGTGATAATTATCCTCAAAATGAGCAACTCGTCGTTATTAGATATACTAACAGAGCTTAAGGGCTATAATAGCTATAATACTCATAATGAGCCAAGTCTGCTGACGCTGCCGCCCCCTATTTATATTTAACAGGATATTAATCCTACACTGCTCTAGCTTCAGCCTCTAGGACAAATGCTGCTACTAACGTCGTTAATACTATTCACAAAGCTATTATATTTGCAATTAATACTTAATAGCCACCCACCTACAGTTAAAGTAACTTGCTTGCAACTAGACTACAGATATTCACCTACTCTATAGCCATTAAGTTAGTGTTACGGCTAGCGTTTACAGCCGCACTTTCGCCGACACACCGGTTATAGTAGTAACAAACATGTTAGCGAGTTGGCCGCCCTTAAGGCAGGGTCAACATCAGGTAACGGAGTTTTCCCAGGCACCTGAGAATTGCCAGGTACCGGACAGAGCAGGTACCGGACTCTTTCCAGGTACCTGACTATTACTAGGTACCGGACAGAGCAGGTACCGGACTATTCGTGGGCACCTCCTTATGAGATCCCCACGTGATGGAATAACAGGAATAGTAAGAATAGCAACGGAGTTTGCTATTCCAACTATTCCCTTTAGCACGACGCCTCTATATAAGTAGATAGTTAGTTCTTAGATAGGAGCTTCGTGCTCAACTCAATATAGTATTTTGTTATATACTGTAACGTGTTTTACGAAAGCCTTTGTGTCTGATCCCCTGCCTCCTCTGTTAAGTAAACCAACGCAACGAAACCTCTGTAAGTCTTATAGTTTAAGACCCAGCGTTACAGTTAGACATTAACTAGTAATCTTTAGAAGCACTATACCTTAAAGCATCTAATAGTAGCATATATAATGAAAGGTCCTACGATTACACTGTTAAGCCTATTAAGTAGTGCATTGTTGTTTTTTTTAAGCTACGGCTATAGAACCTGCAAGTCCAGCCTGCTTAAGCTTAAGCATTAAATCGTAGAGCAAAATACCAAGAGTTATTACTCTCATTTGTTATATTAAATAACCTCTCCTTATAGCTTATTAAGAGCTATTCGTTCCATTAATTAGTACACTTCTTAAGCCTAAGTACTCTGTTGATATCGTCACGAACGCTACACTAAGAGCTATAGCGGCAATTCTCATATTACTAAGGATTGCTACAATTAGAACTCTAGTCTCATATTACCTATGGCGGCTAGATATCTATTACGACAGATGCATGGACTACATAGAACTATACTAAGTACACTACTGTTACAGGTCATTAGATTAATGAGAAGTGGCAGCACTAGTGTGTATTACTTAATGTAATCCACCTTTAAGAGCCAATTCATAGCAGCGAATATCTTGCTTAAGAGTTAGCTGCAGTAACAGATAGCTTTGAAATTACAGGTGCTATCTTTACTTATACGCAGGATAATGCCTTAGCGAATACTGTGATGCTTTTGGAATATGAGAAAATAGCTAGTGAGTAGTAGACGACTATTTAACAGCCATGGACGTTTACTATAAAGGAAGGGGACGTTTAGTGTATTACTTATATTATTAATCTTGCAGTTTAAGCTGCTCTAAAGAGCTTGAAAGCCAGCCTAGATATAGAAACAGAAGCGTACTAGTGTAAGCAAGGGCTTGCCTAGATTCCATAGCGTATTAATAACGCTTCTACTAAAGTATCAGCTACGCTTAAGAAGCTCTAAAGGCATATTTATGTCTTTTAAAACCAAAGAGCATAGAAGGATGCTTTATAGAAGTAGATAAAAGCTGTAGGCTAGAAGCCACGCTAGTTATCACTTAATATGCCTATACGCTGGAATTCAACGTACTATATGCTTAAAACAGCTATAAAGCTTTAAATACCAATTACTACAGTATGCTTAACGTAGAAGCTTAATGAGTATTATACTCTTACGACGAATCAGTAGTGTAAGCACTTAGCTGTTGCTACAATTTGCAACCTACAAATGAATCATACAGTATTTAAGAAGGTATATCCAAATGCTATAGACGATACATGAAGATTACGAGCAAGAGCGTAGTTCGAAGACGTTTGTAGAACGTACTAAAAGCGAGAGTATCACCTTAATATAGAGCGAATTACCTACAAAACAGCTCTTACAGAAGTAATAGGTGCTACTGCCACAATAGATCAAGAACCTAATTCCGACGAAGATCTATTTGCGTTAGAAGGCTTAGCTTTTCAAGAGCTAGAATAGAGGCGCTGGATGCTTAAACCACGGCCTGGTGAGCATACCGATATTCTTAAATATTAGTGCGCAAAGCAATACTAATATCTAGTTATTGCCCGTATTGCTTAAGATCATCTAGCAATTCTAGCGACCTCTGCAGCTTCTAAGCGGGTGTTTAGTAATAGAAGTGATATTATCACAAAGAAGCGGAACAGGTTGTTACCACCTTCTATTAGATATTTACTGTGCTTACGGAATTAGGGTAAAATACAGGAGGCTGATAGCGATGGTGACGATGCTGACGATGAAGCACCTGAATAGGGGCTTACGGAAAAGGGGGGGGTCTTGCGGAAAGGGGTTTACTATTATCAAAAGCTTCATTTTTTTTTATATACGCTATTCTATTTTTATATACGATATTCAGCCTCATGTATCCGGATACTTACCTACCCTACCCGTCAGATCGTCGCCGGGTATATACCCTACCTGTGAGGTTCACGGATACTACCCGGATACGTATCCGCCGAACACTGCATAAAGGTCTTTAGGCATGAAGCCTTATGGAGAGGATAACATAGAGGTCACGCATGCAATGATCAGAGCAACAGCAGCCAACCGAGAAAGTGGCAATTATGTGATGAGATTGCTGGCGAAAATACCAGGTAACATAATACTTACTGCTGATTTGATAGAAGTAGCGGCAAGAAACAAAGAGAAGGGCGAGGATATTATCAAGCTACTCTTAAATAGTGACAATGTTCAAATTGCAGATGGCTCAGTAGCAGCAATAGCAAAATGGTATGATGTTGAAGTACTAAAATTGTTAGTAGGTAGGCGAGGAGATGATGTGAGGATTACAGAAAAGGTGGTCAAGGCAGCAGCAGGGAAGTCAAAGAGTGGCGAGGTAGTGATGATGCTACTTCTCAATCATCTAGGAGACAATTCTAGATCACAGAGAAAATGGTTAGGATTATTGCAGGATCATTTCACCACATGGTCATGGCACTACTTCTTGATCGCCGAGGAGACGATGTGATGATTACAGAAGAGGTGGTCAGGGAAGCAGCAAGGAATTCCGAGAGTGGCACGGAGGTGATGAAACTGCTTCTCGACCGCCGAGGAGACGATGTGACTATTACAGAAGAGGTAGTAAAGACAGCTGCAGGGAATGCTGGGAGTGGCAAGGAGGTGATGGAACTGCTTCTCGATCGCCGAGGAGATGAAGTGATGATTACGGAGGAGGTAATTAAAACAGCAGCGGGGAATTCTGGATGTGGCAGTTGGGTGATAGAACTGCTTCTTGACCGCCGAGGAGACGACGTGACGATTACAAACGAGTTGTCAACGCAGCAGCACGGGATGAGGAATGCTCAATGCGACATATCCACAGGTAATGTCATCATAAACCAAAAAGATGGCAACCCTCGTGGTATGCCTTCTTAATAGATCTTGACCTTGCGGTTAGAGACAAGCGAGAAGGGTCATCAGGAGCACGGGGCAAGACAGGCACAAGAGCATTCATGGCAATCAGCGTGCTGACAATGAGAAGCACCCTTTCACGCATTATTTAGAGTCCTTCCGGGTACTCATCTGGATATGCATTTCAACGGGCCAGACGAGAAGTTGGATGTTCCGCAATTTGGGGCTGGCAAAGTTGAAATTAGGACCTGTTTCAATGATCGTGCTTAACTTGTGCTTAACTGTTGGGGATGGACTTTGGTGGTTTAGGGTTGGGGGTTGGGATGGATGAGCGTCAAGAAGGAGGCAAGATGCAGCTTCGGGGGGGGTGGTGTGGACGTAGGCACGAAGTTGCAAAGCCTTCTAAAGGTTTATCAAGATACTTCCTTGGGGATATTCAGCTGACATATGAGCGACGTCTTTTGGGTTCTAGTAGCGCAAGCCGAGGTAGTAGGGAGTTTGTGTGGTAGGTCAAGCGCGGGCCACAACCTACTGATGCGGCTGATCTGACTTAAGTAGACTACGTATATAGAGGGGCCGCGAATCTTGATCAGCATGGGTCGGACGAAACGGATGGTGTACTGCCTCGGGCACGAGACTCTACTCAACTTTCAGAAAGCTGACCTTCCACCGTTTCCATCACAGCGCATATGCCATGCTCGTACGGACACTTTTGGCGCCGTAGTGTACGCGCATCCACGGATCCACTCTAGGGCCGCTCCGATAATAACCCTGTGGCTGCTGCAGGGCTAAATTGTAAACCTCAAGGCAATGCATATGTGATGCTCGATCCTGCTGAGATTAGCCAGGGTTTCCAGTGTCCGGGCTTCTATATCACGTGGTTCCGAGCGCGTGATCTAGCTACGTCTTGCGAATTAATCAGGAACAGCCGGCGGATCAGTTATTCCGGCCAAGCCAGAAATGCCGTATTAGTAAGCCCCGATTATCAAGACATACCTGTATACAGCGGTTGTGGCTCACAGAGCAAATTCATGATTGCAGCAGCTCACACTCCGCCGCCATCGGCATGCTTCTATAGCTATGCCGCCGCGGACTCGCCGTCTTCCTCGCGAGGATATCACATACTCCGTTGCGCAGGACAGAGAAGTCAACGTCCTGCATCAGCTTGAATATTGCGACAAGAAAGACAGGTTCTTCGATTGTCTCTATCGTAAACGCAACTTGATGCAGGCAGTTGTGGCTCATCATTTGAGCCTCCAGTTACCCGATGCGTGCAATATAGCGGATATGTCGGAGTGGCTCCATGGCAGCTTCAACGTGTGTGTCCCGGTCACCATTTCGGCGTGGCAGGGGAAGCGCGTCCTTCTGCGGTTCCCACTACCATATCGTGTTGGAGACTCCTTTCAGCCAGGCAATGGAGACGAGAAGATTCGATGTGAGGCGGGCACCTATGCATGGCTCGACGAAAATTGTCCCGAGGTGCCAATTCCACGGTTATATGGCTTTGCGTTGTCCACAGGTCAGACGGTGTGTAGCGACAACTGGTAATTGAGATTTCAAATATTGATAATATCTAGTTCACACGGCTGGAAAGTTTACCGTTCGTCCGCCAATATATCCAACGCTTACGCCGACATGTCCTGTCGTGGCTCGGGTACCCCGTCCCTTCACGATATGTCCGACACGATATCGGAAGATTAGGTTTAGCAGATGCAGGCTATCTATTGACCGAGTATATCGAGGAAACACAAGGAGAGATGCTCTCTAACACATGGTTAGAAAACCAACACGATTCGAGGTTACGGACCAATCTTTTTCACGATCTTTCGCGAATTATCCTGAGTATCAGTCGAATTGCCTTACCAAGAATTGGCTCCTTTGTTATTGACAACGACGGGTTCTTGAGTTTAACAAACCGACCACTCTCGATAGAGATTCAGACATTGGAAAACGAGGAGGTCCCTACAAACATTCGAAGAGATTATACCTATACTACTGTCGATTCCTACATCGTCGATATGCTTGCTTTCCACGATAATCGCCTTCGGATCCAGCCGAATGCAATCAATGACATTGACGACTCTGTATCTCAGATGTCAGCCCTAGGGGCGATGCGTACGATTATGCCCCTCTTCTTGCGGCGGGAGCTGCGGCGCGGGCCCTTTGTTTTTACTTTGACAGATTTACACCAGAGCAACATTTTTGTGGATAAAGACTGGCATATTACCTCGCTGGTAGACCTGGAATGGGGATGCTCTCGACCTATCGAGATGGTGGAACCACCTTACTGGCTTACAAACAAAGGCGTCGATCAGATACTGCCGGACGAATACAACAAGGTACGGGTTGAATTCATGACGATTTTAGAAGAAGAGGAACTGTTGGCAGCGAGCAATACTACTGAGAGGGGGGGGTTGCGACTAGCAGATGTAATGAACCAGGCTTGGGAGATGGGGACTTTCTGGTATACGCTTGCGCTGTCAAGCCCGACCGGCCTTTTCCGTTTGTTTTATCATCACATCCAGCCCCGGCTCATTAGCATCCACGATGAAGATCCAGACAACGTCATGCCGTACTATTGGGCACAGAACGTCTTTCAGATTATATCGCGCAAGTTATCCGATAAGAAAGAATATGACTTGCAGCTTCGCAAAGCTTTCGATGACTCTACGATAGAGTAGTTGTCTTTCCTTATTTATTACCTCCACTGCTCGACGAACCGCCTTTCGCAACTTCTTTCTCAAACGCTTTACTCAAACTGGCTGCTGCCCGTTTGTTCCGATTGATATCTCTCTTCTCTTGCGCGGCTCGACCGGAGGAGCTAAGCTGCTGCAGGCTCTTGACGTTGCCCTTGACCCCAACCTTTGCCTCCTGCCCGGGTTCTGACTTCTTGGATTTGGATTCACTATCCATTGTGGACGCAGAGCCGGGAATATTCTTTCAAAATTTAGAAGCTTAAGCATACTGAGATATCTCCTACTCACCTTACTTCCTTAGCGGAGGGTTGATCTTCCCGAGACAGCTATGCTCACTGATAAGATGCTTTCGAAATTGTAATTCCACGAGAGCGAAGGTAATTATTTTCGTTATCAGGATTATACGTATTCTCTTACCCTTATATTATACGCGTCTCTGAAGTGCATGTCTCATGTGATAGATGATGAATATGCACCACGACGTGGCTGTACGCCTTAAAGGACTGGAGCCTAAATTATGCGGGATTCTTTCGGCCACATGCTTCTACGGATGCGGCTCTGCATATAAGGGCCTTAGCGTTGTGTTGTGGCTTCACTGGCCAACGCAAGGCTGCCTGCCTCAATCGTGGCACTTGGTTTGCTCCTGATAACCTCTGATCTGGAGAGGCTTGCCATGGCAGGAGGGCGTTGAGCCACTTGCGCTCTGGTAGCGACGAAAGCAGGGGAGCATGCGGAATTGAAGTTGACTCCATTCAGCAGGTCACAAATAAAGAAAGACAGGAAGTTTCAGATGCCACTGTCGCCTTGACATGGTTAGGGATGCGGACTGGTGGGGAATGGACCGTAAGGGCGATGCGATTTGAGGCTCCGTTGTGGAGCGTCACTCAGCCATAGAAGCCACACACCATTTATGTTGCAGGCGTGGCTGAAGGGCAGGCAGGGCTACACGAGACGTGCACCTCGCTCAGATAAAACGTGATGAGACTTCGATCTTCGCTCCTTATACGCCAAATCTTCATATTCTGCCTTCATAATTTTCGTCAGCTATAGCATCCCTCATGACCTTAATATCTCTGCATACCCTAACAGCATTAACTCCACGCCACAAAACATATCCACTATTCGAGAGTGGGAGGAGCTTCGAATCGTCTTGCTACAAATTTGATCATGTCCACAGGTGTCTCCAGTGGTTTTCCGACCTCAGCGGACTAACTCTCCATGAGTTCTAAGCAGCATAGTGGCTCTCGCGAAGCCTGGAGATGCCAAAAGGTACCATTTTCATGGGAAATTTGCATCCGGGCAGAAAAACTGTGGTCTTTTCCCAATATCGATTCTTCATCCTGCAACATCTACATGAAATCCTTAAAATGGACCTTGTACACTTCCCTTTCCTCAACTGACCAATCCCAGGGGTCAGGATTTGGTATCAACCAAGGAGGAGGAGCATTGAGAAATTGACGTGGTGCCGCGTAACAGAATTCCCAATCTATCAGCGCCTTTACCTTGAATGTTTTAGGATCCACAAGTATGTTCCTAATTCATACAGGATGGCTTGAATTTCCAATCGCATCATACGCGCGATCCGTGAATCTTCGGGGCAGTGCCCTGCGCAAAGTTCGAGCTGCCAATGATCTTTCACGGCCGCTGGAGCCGGCGGGGACGATGAGATGTAGAACCCCTTGGCCTTGTCATCCTCACCAATGTCAACGGGTAGCAGCTGAGAGGAAGCCGCGTTTTCAGCAGATACTAGGGTTAACGTGATTTCTAAAGAACGCTTGCTCCTCCATGTCTGAAGAAGATACAAGATCTATCCACCTCGAACCACTTCGACAACTCCAAGATCGAATATGGCGGCAGTGCCAATCTCCTTCCAACTCAACATAAAAGGGGCTGGGCATGTGATGAATGTCTTGCATCTTCCTTCTCGTTCTTTCAGCGGCTAGGTATGGTCTGGCGCCTATGATTGAGAAGACTAGTCTTAAGGGCAGCAGCTGTGGGTAGTATACCAACAGTCAGGTTCCTTGATTCGTCACAATTAACTGCAGAGCTCGATTATTCTAGGCAGCAGCTACGGGTGGATGAAACTCACAAGATCGCTCTGGGCAATTGCTGCCTCATGTTCTGTCATAATTTACCAGCATCATTCGCTAAACATCGCCAGCCTCAAGACACCTCAGTCGTTGAAAATAATTTCGCCTTTCACACTTCACCCTGAAGTCAGCCTTCCAAATGGCTTTGCCAGACCTTATTTTTCTGGACAGAATTGGAAGGGTACTGATTTCTACCCCGACGGTTCGTCCCGCCGTCGCTTATTGGATGATTGCGTGGAAGCAACCGATTGGGACGCGTTATGTCTCTAAGTTACGCCTCAACTCTCAACAATTCTATCAAATGCAGAATACTCCCCAATATCACCAATGGCCAATTTCACCTGGTTCGCCTGCTTGAATTCGAGAACCAGTCTCAATGGATCGCACGAATTCAACTGTGTAAGTCTACAGAAAGATTGGCCAAAAAGCTGCAAAGGGAGGTGGATTCAATGGCAACTGTCAGAGAACGCACAAACATTCCTGTGCCACAAGTATTTGGATACAAGACCAACGACAGTAATTCAGTTGGAGTCGCATTTATCCTGATGGAGTTTTTACCCGGGAACGTCGCTATGGACGCTGATGGTGGTTATAAAACTCATAACAGGGAGATTCCTCCTCAACACAAGACGAATTTTTACAACGAAATGGCCCAGGTTCAGGTAAGTACTCTGATATTATCTTCAAATAACGCCATGCATCTATCTGATAAGCACTATTGCAGGCAGAGATGACATCGGTACGCTTGCAAAGGATAGGAACCATTATCAAGGGCAAGATGGCAACTATGATATTGGCCCATTGCCGGATTTAGGTGGACCGTTTGACACTGCAACAGCCTTCTTCGAGGCATGGGCTGCTAAAGCCAAATTCCCGAAATCAAGGGATACAATTTAGAAGAGCATGAAAAATGGGCCACTGAACGAGGTGCTTTCATCGATCACAGAATTCCCTCACAGAATAAAGGCAGTAGGCAGTCGACTTTCTTCCTGTGATAATGGACCGTTTCCCCTCTGGCATCCGGATTTTCTTCATAGCAACATTATTGTCGACGAGAGTTACAGGGTACTTGGTGTCATCGACTGGGAAGGTGCGTGTACTGCACCTTGGGAGTTGGCGGAATTTCCACTTTTCTTGGAAACGGTGCCGTTCCCTACGGATGCACCTTGTAATTATGATGAGAGTGGTCAACCCTTAAATAAGAACACAAGGCGAAGGTGGCAAGAGCGAAAAGAATATGTCGAGAAGGTGGCAAATGCTGAAGTTTCTAAACAGATTGATAACAAGCTGTCGACAACCCTTGATAATCATGACGTCCAGAATTTGGCATACGCTGTGAGGGTTTACCTTGCCCTGGGAAATTAGGCTTTTACCACAAAGTGCTAGAGACTTTTGGAACGAAATATGTTAGATAAAAGCTTGCTAACTCTATTTGCCTTGTCTACTTTCCTGAGACGCGCTAGCCTCATATAGTGCCTATTCTGTGCACCGGACAATCATGCCTTCGGATGTGGACGATAGTTCTTCAGCTATAAATGAAACTGTTTTGATTCCTTGACGATGGCTTGAGTTGGTATATGTCTAGGGTGGAAGGGCTTAAAACGCTTTGACGATCGACCGTACTTCAAGCCGTAGACATCACCCAAAACCCAAGGCCCGAAATTGCAGACGGGCTGGATGTGTTTCGCGACAGGCCTGGTGAAAATATGCAGAACAAACTATGCGTCTGCCGATTTTTCAGGTTTCCCCAAGCCGTAGAACACAAAACCGTAACCGACAGTTTACAATTCAGGATTATTATCGGAGCGGCCCTAGAGTGGATCCGTGGATGCGCGGCCCCTCAGCTTAATGAGGGGCTGCGCATCGATACTATCCGGTGAGGGATGATTAGGATCATCGGATGGTGACCCTCAGCTTAGTCCACCTACTGCTGAACACCAAGCTTGGGAGGTTTCTGGGAAGATTAAATCTTTGTCATCTTCAAATACTCGTCGCTTGCAATGAAATGCCAACGACAGTCTACGACTATCTTTTTTCTAGTTTTAACCCTCAAAATTACACCAGACATCATAAGTCCTTCCCCAGCCCTCCAAAGCTTCCATCATGACCGTAAGTCGCCTCGAGACTCTACCAATAGAGATTTGCCGCATTATCATTGACTTTATCACGACCTGGACCGTCAAAGATTTGTCTTGTACGAGCAAATGGCTGAGAGAGGCATGCTTGCCGGCCCTCTTCCGCCATGTCGAGTTTCCATTCTCAGAGGCCGGATTCGACGGGCTCAAGAGTCTCGTGAAGTCAGATGCTCATTATAATGTCGTCTCCTTTACTTACGTAGTCCCGGAACTACCGAAGGCTGGTAATTATCTCTCCTATTATGCTGGATAATTTTCTTGGCTGACGCTGCCCCTAACCTCGCACAGAAATACCTAGATTTCGATAGTTTCAAGTTTGATCTGTTGACTCCTGACAGCTACGTGGAAACAGCGAAAGAATTGTACGATGCGGGTGATGATGCAGATGAAAGCCCTTCATAGATGGTCATCTACGAAACCTTACACGACATTTGTGAAATGCAGCGCAATATCGTGGACAACGGCGTTGACCTTTCAGTTCTATCATCTACACTTGGAGCGCTTCCTCGATTAACGGACGTGGGCTTGTCTTTCTGCAAGCCGCTGGAGGGGGAAGACCCGCTGCTGTGGTCCTTCGTTCCAAACATGACTGTAGAAGAAGAGTCCTTCGAATACCATGTGCGAGTCGTCTCCGATGCTATCCAGTGTGCCAGAAATAGAGTCGTTGCTATTCATACCATTAGCCTGTTGGGGTTTACCGTTCTGTATCGCAGTACCAGTGAGGCCCACGGAAAACACCTGCGAGGAAGTAATGTTAGTTTGCAATTCGATGCAATGCCAGAGCATTGGTGCAAGTGAATCGCGACGATGAACGTACCCATGCCAACATGATGAGAACATCATCCAAACCAATTCGAGCCTGGGTAATGACCAACCTCGCACACAGACGCATGGCGACAAAGATAGTCCCCAATACAACGGGGATAAGCTGGACAATCGTGAGAGCATGGCCCCTCCGCACCGGGTCGACATAATTCGGCTTCGGCCATTGCGATGTTACTTCTGGCGGTGGAAGTCTCATTATGGCGGTTTTGCAGTTGAGCCTGCCACGTCTTCAACAGCGTAGGGTTGGGCGGAAGTGATGAGGGGCTACCCTATCTATATGTGTACAAAGTGGAGCTTGTCTTGACGTCTCGAGGAACCAGAGTTCTCATCTCAGATCCGTGCTCTCGGGGATTAAGAAATCGCGAAAAATCTGGTGTGGACTACATCATTCCTAAAGTGCCTGGTAAGTCAAAGCTGCATGCACGAGTAGTGGGGCGTGCCGGCCACCAATGCTCTCGAGCATTGTTCCTGCACAGACTTCGTAACCTATGCATCCCGCTCTGGTTGGCCAATTGTTGTGACAAGGGTAACACGCGGTATGTTCTCCAATAGCTCGCGTGGCAAGTTGCGTCCCGATGGCTTGGCTCATTCGCGGGCACCAATGGACTATCGGGAAAATATGCGGGTGGGGGAGACAGTGTTCTGCAGGACCTGGCCGGAACAGATCCGGTGGTAGACACGACGGCGACTGTACCAGTCAAACCTCGCCAAGCTTGGCGTCCATAATCACCCCGAGGACCTTGATATGGTCCTTGGGTTGAATAGTTTGTCCCTGATTGTGAAGGGCTGAGAGGCTGTCTTGTATTCCTTGCGAGTGAAGTGGATTATCGCTGTCTTATCTGCTTCGAAAGTCGCCCCGCTTCTCTCCCATTCTAGGGCGGCGTCAATAATTGCTTCTATGCCTTGCCGGTTGCTCTCTGCTGTAGGCCCTGTGACCCAGGCGTTAAGGTCGTCGATGAAGGCTATGGCTCCTCCATGAGCATTGATCCGCCGCTATACGAGGTCTGCGTTGAAGAAAGGGAATACGATAGGGGATAGGGGCGAGCCCTGTGGCAGGCCGGCCTGTGGCAGTCTTCGCGATTCGGAGGCCTGTCCATTGACTTGGATCGAGGCTGTGCGGTCTGAGCAGAAAGCTTCCACCCACTGGCAGAGCTCTTCTGGTATGCCTCGAGCCTTCATTCTTTGCAGTAGTCTCTCTTTGCACACTCCATCACAAGATAGAGGCGTGACCACAACACTATTGCTTGTCCAGGCACGAACACGGCCCATCCCAACACCCCTAAGTATACGGGCGCGAATTTATCTGGGTTATCGGAATAGAAATAATAGGCACTTCCAAAGGTTGATATAGCGAGGCCGCTGGTTGCCACGATCAGAGACCAAAAGTAACATCCTGAATATCGCCTGAACGTGGCAAAAAACGAGAATAGTAACTTCGATAGCATTCGGTAATGTGAGGGCGTAGAAAGGAGTGAACAAGTAAGTATTGGATAAAACGCGAGCTAGTGCTCGCCTCCCTTGTAATCCTCATGGTGGGACTCTGCTCTGATCAGTCATGATGGGTCGCTGGCTTGATATACATCAAGGCGACATTCGTAAGCGAACCTGAAATGGTGACCGAATTGTTTTGTAGCTATGGCCCCGTCTAGAACACATCGCCGTCAATGGCAAATCATTTATTCGGGGGCGCGATTCAGCCAACACACGGGGAGTTCCGCACAACTCTTGCATCGGGCTGCAATCAAGAGTGATACAATACGTTGTCAATTTGCATACCCAGAGAAGAATCACCCTTGGTGGGCGATACCCTGACGGATCCAGCAATATAGCCGACGCTTTCAAATCACCAATGAGACGACTCCAGCACTTCCAACCCCGTCCTACAGGGCGAGAGCAAAGCGAAGATCGAAAGCATCAAAGCATCAAAGCCTTTATGCACCCGCCAAACCGGGCAGACATGTGAGGAGTTGGATGGACGGCTTTGTGATTGCTGTGGGGGAGGGGTCGCAGATTGGACCGGTGGGCAGGTCCGGACAGCAAAGGAACTGGAGCGGTTCGAGGACAAGATGGATGACCGGCACTGTGGGTTCAGTTGGGCAAAGTATAGGCGAGAGCGGGCAGAGCATACGTACACGCGCTTTGCCCGACGCGGCGGTGGCTAAACCGAGGAGGGCTTTAGTTTTTGGGCTAGTCCTTTTTAGGTAGTATCAAGATACTTAAGACAACAATCCTGTTCTGATCATGGGCTGGCTAATTCCTCAACGAACTATTCTTGTGCGTTCTCCAATTGGTCCGGATATCTACAAACTCAAGCTAGGGGAAGACAATACACAAATAGGAATGGTACGAAAGAGGTTGCTAGTCCATGTGTGGGTAGCGGTAACTCCCATACTTATGACTGAAATCCTTATCCTTTCACTGTTATCCAAGTCCATTGAGAACACATAACCGCTATAGCCTACTCACCTTTCTACCCCCTCCGACCTAAAATGCCCCGCCAGCGAACATCCTGCTATACCTGTGCATTAATCAAAACGGCGTGTGGCCAGGGCCAACCTTGCACACGATGCCAAAGTTAGAATCAACTTGCCCTTGCTCTTTTGATTGGGACCGATCAAGAATCTCCATACTGACCATCTCATCTAGGGTTGTCTCTAACTTGCGACTATGGACCCACAGCCCCAAGGAACCGCAGGAGAAATGACGCTGAGGATACGGCGTCTCGAACTCGTGCTAGACATCGCAAATCGAGGAATGGTTGTCTAAATTGTGCAAAGAGGTGATATAATGTGCTTGAACTTATTTACACCACATTGGCGTCTGACAGAAGCATAACTAGACGAAAGAAGTGCGATGAAGTAGCTCCTCGATGTGGGGAATGTAGACGGCTTGAGATCGCAGATTGTCAAGGGAAAAGCACAGCATCCTTTCGGCAGACGCCATTAACAAGCTTTCCGGCGGTTTCTGAATTCGATGGTGATAGGAATAATCTCCCGAATCAAGACCTGAACGATGTTGTTGATACTGCCCTGAGCACTAGCGAATATCTCAGCCACGTTGCTCTGATGCCTGAAAGCGACATTGCGGAGATGGCTAGACGTGGCCATCTAAAGGACAGCAATGCATTAAGGGGGCAAGAGAAAGATCAGGATCCCCAAAACAATCCTATTCTCAAGAACTTCCCTAGGGTGTCTCATTGGGACTTTACTGACTGGGACCCCGTGGAGCAATATCTGCTCAATCATTTTCTGGAAGTTGTCTCACGGTCCTTCGTCGTTGTCTTTGATGATGAGAATCCGTTTCTTCAGGAAATCCTTCCCAAGGCATCAAATGTCAGATCCGTACGACATGCAGTGCTAGCTTTGACAGCTTGCCACCTCTGTAAGTTATATCCGAATTTTGAAGGCAGTGTGGTGAGGCACCAAAGTCTTGCATTGTTTTTGCTGAAAAAGGATCTCGAGTCCGGAAATGACATCGAAAACACGCTCGTGGTGTCGCTCTTATTATGTTTATTTGAAGTGAGCCGTCTCCACTCCCTTTATGTATAGAAATTCGAGTGCTAATCAGACAGATCTGCCAAGGAAATTCCAGAAAGTGGATTCTACATCTATATGGTTCCAAGGCCTTGATTGACGTATCCCTTAGCCAAGGGACCGGCAGGAAATTATCACAGTTTCTACTAGACTTGTATAAGTTCATCTGCTGCAAAGCAATGATAACCTGCGAAAAGGTCCCAGTCATGCCATGCGGCTTCGAGTCCCTCCAGAATGTGGAACCCGAATCAATCAGTTCAATTCATCCCCTCGTCGGTCTCGCTGGCGATCTGTACAACAAGCTTTCAGAAATAAGCCACCTAGCTGTCCGACGCATGTCACGTCATGCAACGGCCACAAGTGCAGGTATCTTCACAGCTAAAGCGTCTGAACTGGAAGCATATCTTCAATCATGGCAAGCCCCAAAATATGGACATAACCGTCGACTGTTTAATGAGGCCGTTTATGCCGCGGAAGCCATTCGATGGGCTGCTCTCCTTCGACTGTACCAGGTCGTTGATGGGTGCGTTATCAACCCAGAGAAGCGCCAGAACGCACTAAGCCATGTGGAATATTTTATTTCTCAGATCCGCCCAGGATCATCGCTCGAGGCGCAGCTTTTGTTCCCGTTGTTCATGGCGGGCTTAAGTGCAACGAGAAGAGCAGAACTGCTCAGTATTGAGTATCGAATAACAGTTTTGGAGTCGACAGTGGGGACTGGAAATATCACAGGCGCGCACAAATTACTAGATCTTTTCTGGGAAAAGAGTCAATGGGGAACCGGGAATGTTGACTGGGAGTTCCTGTTGCAAGAAAAGCATGCAAATGTGGTTCTTTATTGAACCTTTACAGAACGATAATTTATGATCTCAGTGTAGGTATACAGCCTATTGTAATTCCAACTTCATACACGTTTAAATAAACCATTTTTACTTGACTAATGTTGAACTGCGCTGCTGGCGTTCGGTAGAATAGGATATGATAATTCCGGTGTCAGCACGAGTAGGGTCAAATTAATCAGAAGTGAAATGCATATTGTATTAATCTAGCTACTGTAACTACTATATATACAGTAGAGCTCTACTCCGGAGCTGATCTCGGAGTAGAACATCGGAGTAGAACATCGGAGCAGAACATCGGAGTAGAACTCCGGAGTAGAACACGGGCACGGAGTGAGAACTCCACAACTAATCGAGTGGGTACATTTTCTTGGTAGTGTTGCTTGATTAAACAAGTATTATAGAGCTTAATAATTTACCTTAGTGAAATCGTATGAAAGTAAAGCCTTCTAGGCAATCCGAAACTGCATGAGAAACTGCAGATTATCGTCATGAACAATAACTCCCGCAATGATCTCAGCTGGCGTTGGTTTTTATTTAGCTCTACAAGATGTCATGTGGCATATGGACCCCAGTTGAAATAATATATACCCTCTCCAACAGAACATGCTTAGTTAACAGCAGCCCCCTCCCTTCACTGAGACCCTTATGTCCTCATCTAGATCACGAACCTTGCTATCCTCCTCAAAGTCCTTCCACACCTGAGTAGCCACAGACTCATCAGAGAGAATCTGCCAGCCCGCAACTGCCATGCCCTTGGCAGGCTCTAGACATAACTTATGAGCGATTTCAGCTCCAGCAGCAGCAGTAAAACCCGCTGTATGGTTATATGAGCCCGGGTCTGCGGGGATACCGACGTATCCTTGGAAGGCAGGACACTCATAGGATACATTCCCTAAAATAGAAAATGAAGCTGTTAGTCTGTGAAATTATGAGGAACTTCGTTATTAACCAACCTTGGTCAGTAGATCCAGGCACCGGTGGTGAATTGACATCGCATCTCACCGGGGAGCCAATCTTATTCATAGCATCAGCATAAAGGGTCGAGATGGGCTTGTTCGGACGAACGTCGGCATAGGTATTAATGCTGGGGAATGGTCAGCGGGTGTAGAGGGGGGCAAGAGAGGCTATTACAGTTCTGTCTCGACTTTGCAGCCAGTTTGAATAGCAGCACCTTCAAAGCATGCGACTACTCGCTCCATCAAGGCATCTGCCGATTTCAGTGAGGTGCTACGGACATAGTAGTCCAAGGAGGTGTGTGCTGTGATGATATTTGGTCGTTTACCTCCTTCAGAGATAACGCCATGTATTCTTTGTGCGGGCAGGATTTGCTGACGCAGTGCACTAACACCATTATACCCAAGAACGACGGCATCAAGGGCGTTGACACCTTGCCAAGGCGACATGGATGCATGTGCTGCCTTTCCAGTAAATCTGACGGTAAATTTCTTATTTGCCAGAGTCGGCATATAAGCGTCTCCAGTGTATCCAGCACACCCATCCTCTGGGCCTGGATGGATCATCATACACGCATCAACGTCGCTGTATGCCCCCGCTTCGATCAATTTCAATTTCCCACCGCCACCTTCTTCTGCAGGCGTTCCAAGAAGCCGGACCCGACCTTGGATCTTATACTTTTTCAATGTCTCTGCAAGTGCTATGAAGGCGCCGATGGACATTGTTGCTATGAGATTATGCCCGCATGCATGGCCTATATCCGGTAGAGCGTCATATTCCGCGTTGAAAGCGATAACTCGACCGCCGAAGCCAAATTCAGCCATCAAGGCGGTCTGGATGCCGTATGCATGCCTAGTAACTTTGTAGTCGAGATTCTCTAGTAGAGAGGCCACGTTGTCATGGGCTTTGAACTCTTCATATCCTAGTTCTGGATTTTCGTGGATCTGACAGAGTAGACTGTTAAATAGAGACGCCAAAGATAAAGTTAAGGCGTACCTTGCGATTTATCTCATGGAGAATCGCGTTTCTCTCTTCTATCGCCTGTTTGATAAAGTCGATGATGCTCTCGTCCTGAGTGCCGTACTTGATGTCCATGTTGTTCGAAGATCTCTTGATGTTGACAGGGTATCTAAAAGAAAGTTCACGTGTTTTATCCAAGGGGAAAAGGGAGTACAAGTGAGTGATTGATTTCAAGTATAGACTGTTGTATTTATAAGTTTAAATGTCCACAAATTTCTCGCCGCTAATCCATCGGCATCCTATGTGTAAGAGAAACCAGCAAGGAGAGTGGAACTATGTGTCCTTTTTGGGGTTAGAATTTGTAACAGCATCAACGCAGTCACAATCCGTTATAAAATCGGCGTCGGCTTTGTTCAACTTTGTTTCGGCCATCACGTCCAAGGTATGGATTCCGGTCTAAATACGACGGCAATGGCTGATGGCGCCTGATAGGGAACGACGGCTATCGGTCTTATCGACGGATGACATAAATTCTCGGAGTTCGGCAACAACAGAATGCCGTCGTATTGCCCCTGAGACTGCGGGAAGATGTCAGTGAGATCAGACCCAGCCCAGTCTGAATACGACGGCGATGGCTGATGGCGCCTAGATAGGGATGCGTGAGTACGACGGCTATCGGCCTTATCGACGGATGACGTAAACTCTTGGAGTTCGGCGCTAACGGAATGCCGTCGTATTGCCTCTTGAGACTGCGGGGAAAATGTCAGTGAGATCAGACCCACCCCGACCTGGACTTACTCCGTATGGAAGGAAGCGTGGGAATTAGCCCCTGCCGTGGAAAGCCGTCGAATCGGATGCCGTCGTATAATGGTAAGCTTTGAACGAGGAGAAGCTAAACATCATTCTACCAGGAGCGACCACTTCGAAAACAAAGGAGAATGGTCTCGTGAAGTAGCGTAGAGATAACGATGCACCATCGAGAGGTCACTTGCAGCTTCGGCGTCGTAGTTACATATATCACGCCTCTTCTTCCCTCAGAGCAACCTGATTCATAGCATCCCCTAGACAGGTCGTCATCAACCATACTCCATCTTTCCACCCGACCTCTAGTTTCCTCATGGCTAATATGGTCCGCTCTGTGTCCAGCACCAAAGATGCAGAAATGACTCTTCACATTGAAACCGATAAGGGTGATGTTTCTCTTCGGATCCTCGAAGGCCAAACAATACCTCTGACAGAGGGTTTAACACCGGAGGAGGATCGTCGCATCCTTCGCAGGATTGACATATGGTGTGTCCCCCCTTTGAAAAAATGCTCTAGATTCATTAGTTAATTCGCTACAGCATTCTTCCTGCACTATTCGTTACCTTTCTCCTGCAATTCGTCGATAAGTCAGCCATGGGATACACTGCTGTCCTCGGCCTGCGGACCGACCTACACCTAGTTGGCCAAGACTACTCCTGGGCCTCCAGTTTATTCTACTTTGGCTATCTTACGGCCTCTGGCTTGGTAGCGATCTTGCTTGTTCGTCTACCTGTTGGTCACTTTATGACCATTGCAATGTACGTATCGTTAGGGTCACTATCCCCAAACTTTCATCCTATCTTCCACCCACCGACCTGGTATAATGCATCAGTTGCTTCGAAGCCAACGTTAATCTGAGATAATGGCACTTAGTGCGATTTGGGCGGCAATTCTTATGCTTACGTCACTGTGCACCAACGCGTCTGGACTCTGGGCTGGCCGTTTCTGCCTTGGATTTGTTGAAGCAGCCATCGCTCCTGGTATGACCATGATTATCTCAATGTGGTACAAGCGTTCTGAGCAGGCTCTACGACAAAGTGTATGGTTTATGGGTAACGTTACAGGAGGACTTTGCGGTGGACTCCTTGGATATGGCATTGGACACATCAATAGTATCGCACCCTGGAAGGTCAGCAGAGCCCCACAAGGCTGTAGATCAGTATGCTTGACACTGCTGACACATTATCTCATAGGCTCTTTTCTTAATCTTTGGTGGCTTAACATTGTTTTGGTCCATCTTCTGTTGGTTTCTCATTCCGAATAGTCCTGTGGGCGCCTGGTTCCTCGAGGAACAAGATCAGTATAAAGCGATCGAACGAGTCAAGGACAACTTGACTGGCATAAAAAACAATCATGTTAAGTTTGACCAAGTGCTTGAAGCATTTAAGGATCCCAAGGTCTGGCTGCTCGCCGCCATCCAGTTGACTCAGAACGTTCCCAACGGAGCACTGGGGTCGGTAAGTTACCTGCATCTCTTACTGTCTGTGCGATGTAGCTACCTTGAAATATTTTGCTGCGGATTTCAATGATTCTAAACGGTTTGAATAATGACACGGGTGCTTTTGTCTAGTTCTCGTCTATCGTGATTAACGGATTCGGGTTTTCGACTCTTGATACTCTGCTGCTTCAAATGATTGGTTTTGGGTTTCAGGGATTATTCTGCATCATCTCAGCAATTGGGTGCACATACCTTCCCAATACCCGTACCTATTTCATGGCATTTAATACCGTCATGTCTCTCATCGGTACCATCATGATTCGCCAGATCGATCACAATCATATTTGGGGTCGATTTATGGGTTATTGTCTAACAATTGTCTTCTCGGCCAATTTTCCATTAATCTTAGCCACGATTACCTCGAATATTGCCGGTTTCTCAAAGAAAGTCACTGCTACTGCTATTGTAAGCTATAGAGGTCACCCATTTCCCATGGAATATACTAGGATATTAACAAATCGATTTAATATAGGTGTTTATTGCATACTGCACCGGGAACATCATCGGCCCTCAAATCATGTTCTCTCGAGAAGCACCAAGCTATCCTTCTGGATTTGCGGGGATTTTGGTCTGCTTTTCATGTTCCATCATTCTCATTTTCGTGTTTCGCTTCTACCTCATGTGGGAAAACAAGAAGCGCGATGCCGCCGTGAGCGAGCCGTCCCAAAGCATTCAGATTGATGGGGAACGCATATCCACCAGCGCCCTCAATCTGCTCGACAAGACAGACCGCGACCTTCCTCAGTTTCGCTACGTATATTAAAGGTTCTAGGACTTTATTTTTCTTCTTTCTTGCGTTGGGGAATGGTTAGGCCATGTGGCCTGACTTCGGTGGCTCACATGTGTTGCAATATTACCCGAGCGTCGGGGATGACCACCAAAATCCCAACATTTATGATCAGAATACACGCCTCAAAATGATTTTATGAACTTGGTCAAAGTAATGATGCCTTAATTCATCTCGTTATCTTTTTAATTTCAGATTTGATAAAACAAAAGTATCTACATGACATTGTAAAAAGCTACCGTAACCATTTCATTAAGTTAATTCAAGCACTACCCAGCCCTGCAACTTCGCAGCCGTCATTTCATCAAAGATCTACATAACTATTAGTACGGCTTACATTCTAATGTTACTGCTGCAATGTCTACAAAGAAAATAAGCTAAAACATACCTCTGTCAAATCCTCCATCTTCTTGATTATATAATAGCATTTTACCAAACCACACGCTGCAAGTTCAAGAGCTTCTAATGCCTCGAGTCTAGTTCCAACCGCAGAACCTATACAAATTACAAGTAAGCACATGGTCTTTCGGAAAAGCACGGGGCCTTTGTACCTATGATCCTAAATTGTTGTACTGTGATCTTCGCTGGATGCGCAGACTGAATCGGTATGGGCGTTCCCTCTAGCATCCTAATGCAGACCAGCGTGCCTTAAGGCTTCAAGAACTTCAAGCCTTGCTCATAACTCTTGTTCGCTGCACTAACAACTAGTACCGCATTCGCTCTGCGGCCATTATTTGCAATCTTCTTGATCGTAGCCTCAAGCTCTTCGTTAGTGTGCTGCATGAAATTAAGAAATTCTTCTACGCCGCACTCCTTGCACAAGGCTTCTTTGCTGCTTCCGTTAATGGCAATAACGCGGAAACCCATGGCACGGGACGCATATTGCACTGCCAGATGACCAAGTCCTCCGCCGGCACTACTAATGACAACCTAGTCACTAGGCTTAGCGCCGGATTTCTTTAGCCTGGAATAAACTGTGAGGCCTGCGCAGAGAATGGGAGCTGCTGTAGCAGAGTCTATTCCATCTAGGATAGGAGTTGCGTAGGTTGCTGAGGTGGTGACGTACTGTTAGAAGGTACCAGGGGTGTAGTAGCCTGAGATCTTTTGCTTTTCGCATGTATTGTCGTCGTTCTCGAGACATGACGCTGTGAGCAAGTAACGTCAGCATATATAATCAGTTTCTATGGAGTACCAGCTAATAGTGCTTTGAGGAAAAACTTACGACATATGTTGCATACGTCTGCAAGCCATTTTATGCCCACTCTAGATCCAATCGCTAGCATAGTGACGCCTAGACTATGACTAAGTACTGTTCCGACGCCTTCATGACTACTAATTTGGCCTTATCATTAATCAGCAATGCTGCGTTATTTGGGTTTGCAAACCAATAGACCTGCTTTTGTTAGAAACGGTAGAACAGCCTAGGATTAGAGGCAAACACCAAGATCAGAATGGCAGACTCTAGAATGAGTACTATGAGAAGTTAGCCATTGCTAATTCGAAATTACCACATCTTTAGACACTTACAGCTTTACTAGTATTTGCCCATTAATGGGTACTAGGATACTTAGTTGTTCAATCTTCGTCTTTGTTGAGCCAGGCTCTGCGTACACGACGGCCTTATTCACTTTATCATCCTAAACAGCCATGCCTTCTAATTGTTCTACAAATTAGTTTTCTAATTGTCTAGTAATCGTTCAGTAGCTTTATATTACTCGTTGTATTTGCTGCAGATTGCATAAAGATGTAAGAGGAATCATTACAGACAAACGGGTGGATATATCTAACCGCTGGATTATAGGCATGTTGTTCCTGTCCCTAGGTTGTTTCCTGAAGTGAATTTGTTAATTATAGACTGTCTCCAAGTGATCGTTCTTTTTCAAGCCTAGTGTACGGAAACGGAACGCTTCCGTTTCCGATCTTAGCCTTGGCGTTAGAAGTCTGGGGTCCCCGCCATCGCCTTTTCCGCACCAGCGTCTCATTCTAACTCGAATGCGAGTAAGGATCACAGAATCCGGTACCTCATCCTAGCAGCGAGATATTTCTGGGATATTTGTAAAACCTACAGCAGAAGAAATTACAGAGGTATAGGGCATAGGTTTTGTTAGGACAGGCGGAGCGCAGCTGGCAAAAACAAATCAGAAGTGAGCTAGGTACGCTGAGTCGTGTATTTCTAGACGATGCTTTAGTGAGACGTACATCATATTCCTTAAGCAGATACCTTGATCTTATAGACTAACACTTATTATTGAAAAGAATGGTGATTAAGTTCTAACTGATGTAGAAGGCAGTCTGTGCACGTAATAGCGGCAGATTAATGGCAGCCTGAGCTTTGTTATCTGTCTAGAGCCTACAGTTAGCTAGCTAAGAGTCAATTAGCAATCGTATGGCATATGGGTAATTCACTCACACCTCAGAACTAAGTCTTATAAATACACATGCTCTTTTTAACACTTACGCCCTATACATCTGTAAAATCGCGACTATGTGTGACATACCGCTTTATCCTGCCTTACATGTAAGAACTCAAAATCAAAGGTTTCATCTTACATCGTCAAGACTGTTATATACGCATCGCGGTGTTAATATTGTCACTGTCTAGGGTACTAATTAATCTTTAACGGATCTGAGGGATTCTTAAACTCTAGTCTAGAGAACGCACCAAACTTAGCATTCCAAAGGTCCATAAAGTAGTTGCTCCTCCGTTTCCATAGTCCTACATCTCCCCCCTTTAGCAATTCTTTTAATCCCTCTCGAATATATGTGCTCTTCAAATTCATTATGCTTTCAGAGTGAATCTCACTCTCATCCTACACTCTCGGTGTTACACTTGCTATACCTTTAGACTTTATGTATCGCATGATTCTACACACCAGCTAAGCCGTTGCATCAGATCCTAGTGTCTAGGAAGCGTTAGAGTAGCCCATGACGAATGCTGCGTTTAGGAGATCTTAGACTAAACTCCCTTTCCATATATACTTGTCTGAAAATTTGACGGGAATTCCATTAATAGAGACCATTAATCCGCCTGCGAAAGTCATTTTTAGGCTGGTAGCAGTGATGATAATATCAGCATCTAAAGTATTTCCGCTAGTCGTGATAATGCCAGTCTCCGTAACGGTCCTGATGGTATTAGTAACAATATCTCCCTTTCCTTTCCTTAGAGCCTCATAAAAATCACCATTAGGACAGATACAGAGACGCTGTTCCCATAGATTATATAAGGGTTTAAAATTCAGGTCTTGTGGAATAGAGCTCGGAAGTTCTTTCTTAGTGGCGTATTTAATTAGCGCCGTCGCCATTAAAGGGAAGGCGCGATAGAAATGAAACATAAGGAATAGTTCTAAGAGATTTTTTATACGAACAGTGCGGTTGGCTATGAATGCTAGGAAGAAGCTGCGAAGAAACCATTCCCAAGAATCGACAGATGGCCTTGTTATGACGTAGCTTAGACTTTGTTGCAAAATTGTGACTTTGAGCGCTTTATCTACGAGGTTTAGGAGAAGGGTCACTACTGTGGCCCCGCTACCGATGATAACAATCCTTTTGCTAGACTAATCGAGGTCTTCCGGCTAGAACTAAGGGTGAATCTTTATGCCTTTAAAGTTATTAATTCTAGGAATGTTTGCTTCTAATGGCACCTCATAATCGTAATATCCAGCCCCAAAGATCAGGAATCGCCCTCTTAAATGTCGTCTCTCACCATCAGCATCCACTGCTAAAGACCACAACTAGTTCGTTAACGGCTAGTTAGCTCTAACAAGCTTGTGGTGAAATTGGATGTGCTTGTTAATGTTATATTCAGCGGCCGATTCAACCATATATTTCCTAATTAATGCGCCGTCGGCAATGGACTTCTTCTCTAACTAAGGTCGCTATAGGAAGGCAAAGGTGTAAAGATCGGAATCAGAGCGAATGCCTAGATATCAAAATAAATCCCAAGTGCTGCCTATAGACCCTCGGGATTCAAGAATGGTGTATGTACATCCTAGTAGCGCCGTTTAGACTCGCTTGGCAGCGTTAATTCTAGAGATACCTACGCTAATTATCACAACGTCGAAGTCTGTAGGGTTTGAATTCGCCATTTTCAGAAGTCGCAGAGAACCTAGAGAGCAATAGAACGAATATTCCTAAGTGAATTAAAGGCCAATATATAATAACCTAGATTGTCTTTCAAATAGAGGTCTTTCTCATTGAATGCCTCATCGTCGGCGTCGGAAATTCCAGGAAGGGGTGGAAATTCCGGAAAGGGCGGAAATTTGCCGCAGACCTACGAATCATGCTCGTGAGGTTGTAAGCTCCGAGTTTGGACAACGACGAAAAGCCGCCCTGATCTATCCCGCATCCCATCATTTCCCCACAAACTTCCCCACAAATAGAGGCGACGCGTGATTTGTAAGGCGGTGCAACGACGACATTCCTGCGCTCTTTGCATCTTTCTCTGCCATAGTAACTAAGGCCAGAAAAAGCTAACAGGCGTTTCAAAACTGTCCTTTGAGGTGAAAGTGACTGCAGAGATGAACAGGAGCGGATGCACGCCCTCGCCACGAGCGAGGCGGCCGCCGTCGAAGCGCTAGCGCTACACCCGTAATGCATGGTATAAATCGTTCACTTTTACCTCCCCTAAGATCCTGCTAATCATCATGATAGCAATGAATGCAAGCGACGCAAGGTTAAATGCAGCGGCGAGTCTAGCTGTCAGCAATGTTTAAGGCAAGGTTACTAGTGTACTTACAGTTATCTCTCCTCCTTAGAAGAACTAAACACACCATATTCATTCAGGTAAGTGGCTAATGCGATATATAAAGGGACTGAGACTAATCATAATCCCAGAAGCCTAGAAAGTAGAGTTTTGCAATTACAAGCGTCTCTAGACGAGGCCTTGAAACATGTGAAAGTATTCGGTCATCCAGTAGCCTCTGATGCAGGGCTGTAAGATCTGATCCGGCAAATTGCGCAGCAGATTAAAACGTGCAAAACCGGGTTACAATTTCATCCACAAATCAAGGCAACAAGACTAGGTAGTCCGGCAGAAGCAGTTTCTAGAAGTAATGGGGTTAGGACAGCACAGCTCAAGCTCACTTCTTCATGCGACATCGCATCTCCCTAAGAGTCAGAGCCTATAACCAACGATATCCACTAAACAACTCGATCATAGGCTTAAATTGCGCCTCTACCGCTTTTAAAGATCCAAACATTTAAATTGCTAGACTACTTCTAGGATGAGGTGGAAAGCATTTATTCCTTTATTCAATTAGATTGCTTAATAAGTCTTGCTGATGTTCTCCTTGATTCCTCAACCACAACGTTAGATTCTAGCATGAATATGCAGACTAAAGAATGGGGGGATACATTTAATGGCTGGAACTTAGACCTTCTAATGTTACTACTTACTTGCGCACTAACTTCAAAACTGAACAGAGAATGTGAGGTGAGCTATGAGATGATAAATATCGTCTGCGGAAAGCTCTCTATCAAGATGAGGGGCTCGGAGTTTGACCTGAAGGATATTACAGTTACAACCTTGTTAGTAAGTTTTTTTAGATATTCACTTGAAGCATAGAAGATTTGGCTCACTTTTAGAAGAGCATTTACCATCACTAATGTGGTGACACCACTCTTGCGTGGCGAACGATTAGTACTGCGGCAAAAATGTATATAGAACTTAGACTGCATAAGTCCACAAGCACAACGGTTTCATAGGCTCCAAAGTTGTTTTAGTGCATATATATATTAGATCAGCGTTACAGCTTTATGATAAATTTACCTTTCACGCTTCATGATTCAGATATAGATTGTAAACTACTAATGCCTATAAGTTATTGTTTCTGTTTTGATTTTAACAGAGCTGACGGTTTGCAAGGATTAGTCTAACCCGTATCTTTCACCCTTAATCAAGCATATTCGTCTTGCAACGAGAATTATAACAGGTCTTCTGAAATTTAGGAGCAACTCTAGCTTTATAGATTAATCAGCTTGCAAATCTCTAGACATCAAGATTAATCAATGGGCTCTAGATACCTCAACAGAGTTCTTGAGATAGGAGACACGACCTCTAGGGCCCTCTAGGACGTCTCAAAAGATTCGACTTCAGGAGGTATTCATTACTATGTGTTGTAACCAGTTGAAGATTACACTCTACAAATGTAATCTCTTCTCTCCTGAGAATATAGCTCGAAACCCAAACTTTGCCTACAGTGCGGTGTTTTACGCCATTAATACTTTACAAGTTTTCAGCCGTCTTAAAAGAACAACGTTGATATACGAGTTTTAAGCAGCACACTACAATTTCTTTGTACTTTCAGCTCTGGCAGTTGTGTATCTAGCGGTCAGACACGTACTACTACAGTTCAGCAGCGCATCTCAGATGTTCTTCACGGGTATCTAGATTCTTAAGGCTCAATCCACATCAGAACGACTTTGTAAGAGGATCTGGGCTCTTAACAATGTAATGACAAAACTAGGGTTCGAGTTTTTAGATATTAATCCTAATTGCCACTCTCAGCCAACAGACACTTATAAGTCAAATACAATAGAGCCATAGGATAGGTCATAAGAAAGAGACAGCAGAGGCTTAGATCCTAGCTCTTAGATTCCAGAATATAGACTACTTTCATCGTTTTTACCGCACAGCCTGCACACGATACAACTAATTGAGCACTAAGTTGAAAACTCATACATTACACAAGAATCGCGGAATCCCTACGACGGCCAAATTTAGCTGTATTCAAATCCTCAGAACATCCTGAACACTATTCCTCATTCCTTCCTGTAGCCACAAGGGCACTCCTCGTAAGAGTGTGAATAGAGTATAGCGACCGGTTAAGATGAGCTAGGCTCCGTATCCCAACAATACTTGCTTCACAATAGCCTCTGCTACCGTCTCTAGTTTAAGGACAAACTCATTAAAGCTTGATTTTTACATTAATGTCGAAATTAGCAGAGTTTGAACCTAGGTGGGATAGACGATTCTATACGTGTAATATATTAGCGTTCTAAGGTAGAAAGCGCAGATTACATCTCAGACTAAGGGTTGATGATTAGTGAGACTTACGTTGTGTGGACTTTTTTAGCATTATATCTGCTTTTCAGCTCTTAACTTAATACTTCATGGAACGCAAGAGCGCTCGCTTTTAAGCAAGCGTAATTAACGTTTTGCGTGTGAACCATAAAACTAGCCATGCTAGCAACAGTGACAATATGCCCATGATTTCTCTTAATCATTACAGGGATTAGCTCTTTAACGAGAAGGAAATGAGCGATAGTGTTAACCTCGAAAACCAGGCGCATTTCAGCTTCCGTTTCATTAAGAATTGTTTTGTTGATTCTAACTCCCGCGTTGTTGATCAAAACTATAGGGTCTCCGTGATCTTTGCGAATTTTCTCGGCTACGTCGCGAATCTTTTCCGACGAAGTAATATCAACTTGATAAAAATATACATTTAATACTACAAAATAAGGATTAGCTGTTATCACGCCAAGAAGATAAAGGGCTTAAACGTTTTGTTGTTAATGTTAGAGCTAAAACATCCAAGATGATAACTTTAATATTATTCTCTGCAAACATTCGCACGATGAGGCCGCCAATGCCCCTACTACCTCCTGTTACCACTACAATCTCTTTTGTCTAATCCTATGTTTTATCTTTTGTGAAATTATTAAGCACCAGCTGAGAAAGTCTGTTGTTTACCTTTCGCAGCAAGCTAATTCCAAAAAAAATGCCTAGGCCCTTAAGTAGATAGGTTGAGCAGACGACTTTGTGAACATTTAGCAGCAGTAACTTTGTTACGAATGACGGAAAACGATGAAGGCCGAGTAAAAGAGGTCTGATGAATAGCAGCTAAAGCAGGGTAAGTCTTATCGGAGCAAATAGTGCCTCGACAGTGAGACCTTCGTATAGCAGAAGAGATTTAGGCATTCTTACGACTTGTATGCACGAAATTTAACCGAATGTTAAGAAGTCCCGTTACAAACAGTTTATGTATGCTAGGAAACTCAGGGATTTCACGTCGCAATTCCATAAGTCAGAGGAAGATCCACAATCTAATAACTACCCCATAATCCGTAGAATGAAGTGAAGCTTCCCTAAAAGGTAAAGTTCAGCAGGGCATTTGTTCCGATGTTCTAATGTTCTGAGCGTCTAGGTAGTGGTCCGCCACCTTAATGTGCGCAATTTGAGTGTTCCATTATTCCGTAATCACTGCTAGCATTTTGATAGTTCCGCCATTCTTCGATCCCTGCTAAGCTGCGCTCTTCAAAGCGTCAACCTAAGTTCAACGGATGCCATTCATTCCCAAAAGCTCAAGTTTCTGTGAAGGTACTCTAACTGTTTTATGAGAAATGTGATAGTGGTTTTCACATTTGCCTCGTTATTTACTCTCCACGCCCACATCCATCATGCACATTGCCATAACACTAAGTGTATAATGAATTCATTGTTGAATATTGTCTACAATCTAGCATTTATTGCAGATTCTTTCTCAAAAAGTCAATCTGAACCTTAATGTTCTCTTTAAAAGGTAGGCCTATGTAAACGCCAAAATGCCCGGTATTCCTTATAACATGCAGCTGCTTAGGCTCTAGAGCTTGCTGATATGCGGCTAGTTGATATGCTGTCGGAACGGTTGTATCATTCTCTGAGACAACCATAAGGAAGGGTGTTAGAGCGATCCTGTTAATGAAAGCCCTTAGTTTAAAGCTTAAGATGTTGAACATTATCTGCAAAGTTACTTTGTTTTCCTAGTTTCCTCCACGCTTAGAAAGTCCGTTTATAAAGTTGTAAGCATCCGGTGTGTTCAAGACAGCAGGAGAATGACCGGTTTCTGCCTGCTTAAGGCTGTCTAGGATAACGGGTATCATCGCTAAAGGATTTCCAGCTTGTACATTTGTTCGATTAGCAAACAATGCCGGCACCATTCCCGCCATAGGTGCGCTTTGAAGCTCTCCTGATACAAATGGAATTTGAGCAACAACAGCTTTAATGCGCCTGTCTATTGCTGCTGCACAGATGACATTGCCGCCCAAGAGACTGCTACCCTAGTAGACTACCCTCTTTAGATCAACCTCTAGGTAGGAGACCGCGCTGTCGAAGGCATCAAAATAATCTTTCACTTGCTGCGCAGGATTAATCTCGTTTCGTAGGAGTCCATCACTCTCTCCCTAATTACGATTATCATATACAAGCGTTGTCCAACCTTCTTCCTGGAAGCGTTCGGCGAAGCTATCGAGATGGTGATGTTTAATGCCAGAAAACTGCGGGTAAACTGCGTTAACTCTGCACCCATGGACGCATGCTGCTTTTAGGACATGACTTACACCGTAAGACATGATGATATAAGGACTGCTTAGATTAGCTAGATAGAGCCACGCTCTTAGTGTCAATCCATCTAACGTCTTAAACTCAACGTCACGGCGGTTTGGCGCCATTTCGAAATAGTTTAGTCTTTAGTGATAGCTTCAATTAGATGCTTATGCTCGTTGATTCTCTTTTGTTTGTTTTCTGGCGCGTGGTTCAGGTTCAGGGAAGTTGGGAAATTAGATGTTAAATTCTCCGACTGCATTTATCCTACCCTCTAAGTTTTATGCTCGATTCAGTAACTTCAGCTCTTGCTTAAGAAGCGGAAGAAACAGCGATGGCAGCTGGCCGTAGTCAGGCATTACATTACAAGGTTCTGACATTTCCGTCGCATTGCTCGAAGGGTGATGTCGATTCAATAGTTTGGTGCGTACACCTGTGAGTGCGATCTCTGGAAGGGAGACAACGTTCAAGTCGCGACTTGTTCAGATGGAACGGTTCCGTGAGTCATTTGCCGCCATGCCTTGCCATGTCTTGCCTTGCCTTAACGCCAATACTGTACTATACGAAGGTTGGGGCCTAAGTAATGCGAGTGGACTCAGTCCGGGCTAGGCGCGGGGCTAGGGTTGCGCCAATCCCAAAGAAGACTGGCCCATATTTCCGCGCGAGACCTAGAACTACCGAGATGTTGGGTCGGAAATTTCCGACCTCCAATCCTACACCAATCGAAGGATCCGTAGTCGTGTGGTGCGGCCCAAAGCCCGCTGGCAACAAGCCGAGGCGTCAGTGAATCAGCTGGGTATTGCTAGTCAACTCCACAGAGCAGCTCTCTCCACAAAATTTGTAGCATGTAGGAGATAAGTTAGTGCTTGTTTTGATAACTGTACCACCCCCAGCTTTGGAGTACGGAGTATGGGGGGCGGGAAGAAATCTCATCGAAACTATGTTTGCGGGAACTAAGCGCATTCCCCAGATTCATGCCTTATTGCTATGGCTGTAAACCTCACTCTTTCCGTATCGGTTCTTCCCTCGCGCTAACCTCCCTTTAGTTTCTATGGACCAGCAGTCAGTGTCCACTATATCTGTTCGGTTAGTTTTGTTTTAATCTTCGAACTGCTCACCGCTTTGGCATGAATACTTCTCAGAATAAAATCTCATCCAACCAAAACAGGTGGCGTTCCGCCGCATATCTACAGCGATATTGGTGGATTTGATCGCCGGTTTTGGCTCGTTCTGGCAAATCGTCTGCTTTCGCCGCTGTCTGCCCCTTTTTTTTGGAGCTCTGCCTGATCTCTTTGGCCGTCGTTACGTCGCATTGAGCGGTGCTGGATTTGTCATCATTGGCATGGTCCTTTGCGCTACAGCCCACAAAATGAATACGTTTATGTTCGCTAACACTCTTTAGCCGGGATGGCCGTCGCCGGTGTTGGTGCTGGTATCAACGAACTTACAGCGGTGGCCGTAACGTCTGAACTCGCCTCTACACCCAAGCGGGCAAATAAGTTGCTGTCCTAGTGTTCACAGTTCTGCTATTTTGCCCTGCTGTTCTCTAGGCCCAGCTCATTGCCTACCATAGTACCAGCATACTAGGCGCGTGGTTCCAGCTAGTAGAGAATATGAGGGCAAAATATGGGGTTTTGGACTGCGACTTCTATAACTTTGACGAGACGGGCTTTATGATGGGTATAATATGCCCTGCAATGGTCGTTACTCGTGCAGATCGCCGTGGCAGAGGCAAGGCAGTTTAGCCAGGCAATAAGGAAGCGATTGCCTGTATTAATAGCGAAGGCTGGAGTGTGCCTCCGTTTCTCGTCGTCCAAGGAAAGAATCACCTTGCAAACTGGTATACAGACGGCGGCCTCCCACCTAACTGGGTAATCAAACCGACAAGTAATGGATGGACAAATAACGAGACGGGTCTTGAATGGTTAAAACACTTCGATAAGCATACTACTACTCGAGCAAAGGGTCCCTACCGAATGCTAGTCCTCGATGGGCTGAGAGTCACGAGTCGGCCGAATTCCAAGAGTACTGTAAGGCACATAATATTATTACTCTTGGACTACCTCCCCATTCGTCTCATCTTACCCAGCCACTTGACGTTGGGTGCTTTAGTGTGCTAAAGCGGGCATATGGTCAACAGATTGAGACATTTATTAAAGCCTATATCAACCATATCACGAAGGTTGAGTTCTTTCTAGCCTTTACAGCAGCATATAAGGAGGCAGTTACAGCCCAGAACGGTCAATCTGGGTTTCGTGGAGCTGGCTTAGTACCTTTCGACCCGCAAGCAGTGCTATCAAAGCTTGACGTAAAGTTACGGACTCCAACTCCCTCTAGGGCCCCCTCTACCGACGTCGACCCTTGGGTCTCCCAGACCCCTTCTAACCCTACTGAAGCGCTTTCACAAACGACACTTGTTCGAAACCGGATTGCCCGTCACCAAGGGAGCTTGCCAACTCCTCTTTTTGAGACAGTTAAGGCGTTAGCAAAGGGTACGGAGCGTCTAGCCCATGAGAACACCCTTCTGTCTGCTGAGAACCGTACCCTTCGGGCAGCTAATGAAGCCCTCAGCAAGCGGCGAAGGGCTAAAAAGGCTCGCATCCGTCAAGGGGGTGCACTTACAGTCGAGGATGGACAGGATATTATAGCCCAGAAGGATGTAGATGAGCAGGTACGACGTGACGTACGTGCTGCAGGGGGTAGCCGCAGGGAGGGCCAACCGTCTGGACGGCGCTGCAGCACTTGCGGAAAGACTGGCCATAATGCACGAACTTGTCAAGACTCTATAGAGATACCTAGTTCGTCAGATTCTGAGCAGTAATATGTATTATAATATATGGTGGTTGATTTATTAGTATTCAGAGGTATATGCCAAGGAAAAGTGCGCGACTCGATGATAAACCACGTTAGCTGAATTAAGCCGGCCAATACAGTGACATCATACCTTTGACATGGAGCCTCTCTACATACCAGACGCTGGGCCTATAAAACACCTAGCATAAAAGTAATCGCCACTGCGGCATCTCACGATGAAGTTTTCAACGCTAACTTATTGGACCGAGTACCTTTCACAGCCCTTTTCTCTCAAACAGGTAATGAAGCCGGGATTCGCCCCTCTAGGCCATTCCTGCCGTTGGAATTGGATTTGATTGCGATCCTACACAACGCTTAAATTTCTTGTTCAAACTAGATAGTCTCGGCTATGCAAAACGTTAAAGACATGTGGAGGTTGAGGAGGTGGGCAAGGATTGGACTACAGCACGAAGGTGCGCGGCCCAAGTCCTGTCCGCCCTGGTACGTCACTTGGCCCGAACGGGAGCCCTAAGTACCGTGCGGAAAGGACTGGGCCACGCATCTCCGGATAGTAGCTTCATATGTTGTTCGAGCGGAGAACCCTGTGACTGTCTAGGAAGTGGTGAAGCAGGATCCTGGATCTGCATCAAGCTCCCCATGTAGTCTCCCCAGATCCCCAGATCCCCAGACCCCCAGTCCCTGTTCACTCCAACGAATTATGTATATATACATAAGTTATAGCTTTGGAGAGTTTATTTACTACCTTATAGGCTTTAAAGTTGAAGAATTTTGCAACTTTTTTCGCAAATTGCCGCTCCTAAGTACCCTTTCATACGATTTACTATGTAATGTCACCTACTTTTTTTGCTGTGAGTGGACGCACTCGCTTCCTCCCGACGCTTCGCTCATAGTTGAATCCAACGATTATAGTGCAATTAAATATGTTACATGAGCTACAGATCTGGGTCCGGGGCTTTGTATTCAGCGTATTTAGCAGGCAACTCTTGAGACATTGAGTGTATCTATCACACGTCTCTTTCTAACGTTTGCTGATGCTCCGAATTGAACGCGAATCGTGGTTGTCATATGCTGTATGCAGACTCCCCGCTCAATCTTTTACTCGTCTCAACCCTTTATTTGGGTAAATCTTCCGCATCCCCATGCAGTCCCCCACTTTTCTCCTAGCATTCATCTCTCAGTAACCCTCCGCTTCCATGTAGCAATGCATTGCGCGTTTTCTCTTCCTGTATGCTTGCGATGAGACTGCTTCTCTTCCTGATGCGATCACCGTACTTGTAAAAGACAAAAGGGATTGGAATAATCGCTATCTGAAGAAATCCAAGCAACGAACTGGCCCAGTTCGCGCCAAGGCTCTGGTAGAGACGTGATCCGATCAACGGCAATACACCCCCTAGCACGCTTCGGACGACCGTGTTGCTTGCCAGCGCCGAAGCGGCATACAGTTCGTACGTGTTTGCGAGGTAGGTCGTGGCATAGATGAACACTGCAATGTTCCCCGCGCCAATGGGCACTCCGGCTAGGATTGGCCAAATCCAGTGGATTCGCGTCGGCAGGCACGTCCAGGAGAACCAAAGCTGGCCAGTCGGGATCAGAACCGAGGCAATACATACGATACTCATCATGCATTCAGGTGGCGGGCTCCGCGTTCCCGGGTCTGGTTTGTGCGACCGGATCATCCGCTTGATCAGAGGCTCGGCCACAATCGTTAGAAAACCGCCCAAGCCGATGCCCAAGAAAGCCAACCCTGAAAACCCCAATGTCCAACCGCGAACCTCATGGAAGACGTAAGGATAAGCGACAAAGCAGAGGTATAGAATACCGTAAATCAAGCCAATATAAACGTTGAAAAAAATTATGATCGGCTCCTGGAAAGTCATCTTCAAAGGACGGGACAGGTTCACACGTAACATCTCTCTCAACGGGATATTCTGTTCATGTCGGCTCCACCAGCGCCCATCTCCAGTCTTGAGCCGAAGATCATTTGCTTGCCGGCGCAGGATCACTGGCGGATAGGTTTCCTTAATGCAACAAAGCATGGCAAAGGAGAACCCTGCGAATATCAGGATTAGCCAGTTTGTCCAGCGCCACCCCAGATATTGTGTGACAAAGCCGCCAATGACAGCCCCAAAGACAGGTCCGTTCAATGGCCCAATAGACCATATCGAATAAGCTAGCGCTCTGGATTCTTCAGGCACAACGTCCACCAGAATGCCGGGGGAGTTTGCAATGGACGCGGAGCCGGCCATAGCTACTTATCTCTCGTGGTTAGCAGTGGTTATATTTTTCTCCTCCGACAAAAACTCAAACACCACGCATTGGCACTCACCTCCGAGAAACCTTAGTACCAAGATCTGAGATATCGCTGTCGTGAAGTTACACGGAATCAGGAAAACAATAAACATGAACATTCCCACGACAAGGACCACCTTTCGGCCGTATACCTCACCAAGAGGAGCAGACAACACTGCGCCAACAGCGAGACCGCAAAGATATGTCGTAACCCCTAATGTCACTACAAAATTAGAGGAATGAAACTCTGACATGAGCTCCTGAATCCCAGAAGTGTACGTGGTCGAGTAGAGAACTCTGAAAATAAGACCAAAAAAGAGGCCCGTCAGCAATTTGAAATTTGATTCGATCTCACGTATGTTGGATGACCTACACCAGCCACGTTGTCCAGGAGGCACATCCTATCAAAAATGCTTTATACCACGTCGACCAATTCCTAGGATTTGCCGGATCATTGTGTGTCTTGAACGTCACTTCGAACTCTGGGGGGAATGAGGTAATTTCCATTCCGTATAGGAAAGAACAGGGCACAGCCTTGTCTAGTTTTGCCGCGGGCGACTTCCTCTTCTTTTCCGCTGAGTACTATCTTTGCTTTTTCGATGGACGACATAAAACGGTCTTTGCAACTTTGGGAAAGGAATTGTAAGAGAAGGTGGGCATTAAGGATCTATATATATAATTCCTGTAAACACCATTAAACTAGACCCATATTGACTGTTCCGGTCTCCATAAGTAAGCATGGTCTTCATTTTGTAGATTATTTGCAAGTATTTATCAAACCACAGTAACTCCTAAGCGTGCTCCGAGCGGTCCCGCTGACTCCGCAGAACTGTTTCGCCAAACTAGAGGCACACGAACCCTGGTCAGAAGAATACGACGGCTTTCGTTGGCCGCTCGTATGTCCGTGCTTTTCCTTCAAATTCACATGACAATAGATCAGGGCGACGGGTTAGCCCCCCCCACATAACCGACATCCCTGTGAGCTGAAAACCCCATAGTAAATCTGGCTGCTCGACTAAATTGCGAAAATCTCAACACTGAGTAAAGATAAGCCTGTTTAGACTCTTGATTTCCTTGCCTAGCGACTTCTCTTTCCAATATATACAGTTTCTTATTGGTAACTCATACAACGATCCATTTAATTACTACCAAGGCTATACCCCTCTGACCCTACCTGATTTGTGTGACGCATTTACGATACTTTAACAAATCCTTTTGGCCCCAAATTTGCGCAGAGATATGAATACTTCAGCATAAAATGGGCTCGGAATTTGCACAAGAGATATTGGAGCCAGAATTGCACTCGGCTACAATTGCCGTTTTGACGGGCAATATCAGCCGATCAGCCACACTGAGGCTGAGAGATTGCTACAGATGACGTCGAATCATCCACACCGGCGGCGCTGGCACAGATTTTGTCAGCAAATTATTCAAAGACGAAGATGACATTCCCACTTCAAACAGCTAATGCACACATTTACAAGGGTTCCCGCATTATAGAATTTTTCAAAATTAGCTTACAGATCAATGTATATAACCGGATGATAGCGCTTTCCTCATCGACTGTAACTAGTCCAGCACACACTGAAACCATGTCTTCTATTGGAGATAAATTCTCTTCGTCAAATTGTAGCTCACCAAACTCTACGGCAAGTGCTTGCTCAAGTTCAGACGTCGTCAGCGGCCTCTTCGCGCAAGTGATCCATGAGAGGACCTGCTTCGCGAGCAATACGTCGTCCAGAAGCTGGCCTTCAATTCTCTACATAGCATCCTTGTATGCATGGTCGTATGCCTCAGATTCAGTTGGGAGCTTTTTCAAAGCGTTACGGATAGCCTTTGCGGATCTTTTCCCTTTCAATGAATCAAGATGAAGCTGTGCAAGCAAGAACCTATGACTCGTAAGCATTGTTCACTCAGAGCTGGTAGTCACATACATTCCACTAACTGCTTTTACAATTTCGGCCTTTATTTCACTCTGAAATTCTGAACTGCTCTGAACGCATGTAGGCAGCTGCAACATATGACCATCTAAGTACCTCTGTACGTCATGATCGCTTGCCCGATTCTCTAATATATAGCAGCGACAGCCTGGAGAGTACTCGATATTTTATTGAGTCATGGAAAGCGCCAGGAGAAGATGGCCTACCAGCAATAGTGTGGAAGCAGACATGGCCAGCAGTTAAACACCACGTATTAGAGTTATTCCGAACTTCCCTCGAGGAGGGAGCCCTGCCTAATCAATGGCGACATGCAAAAATCATTCCCCTTAAGAAAATGGGAAAGGAAGACTACAGGATTGCAAAGGCATGGAGACCAATCTCACTACTTGCCACCCTAGGCAAGATCCTAGAGTCTGTGGTTGCAGAGAGGATCTCTCATGCAGTTGAGACATACGGCCTTCTCCCAACCAACCATTTTGGTGCGCGTAAGCAACGATCAGCAGAGCAGGCACTACTGATTCTGCAAGAAGAAATATATGCAGCTTGGAGAGGTCGCAAGATTGTGAGTCTGATCAGTTTTGACGTCAAAGGAGCATACAACGGAGTGTGCAAAGAGAGACTACTGGAAAGAATGAAGGCTCGAGTGTTACGGCTCGGTGGAAGGATTCTCCGAGCAGGGTTCGGATGGTATTACAAGTAATATATAATTAGCGCCACCCTCGCCAACTCTCCTAATCCCTTTTCTCCCTATCCTTCTAGAATCGACGACAGCAGATTGCAAAGAGCTATAGCCTTTAATATAACAGAACTTACAATACGACCTATATGGCTCTTACATCTACTTTAACGAGGAGCAATTCGTTGTTTACACTCTTCTCGACGAGTAGAAGGTAGTGCAGGACAGACGTCTTAGAGCTCATATGTGCGTAGCACAACGAACAGAATGACTAATTTCTGCTGCAGTGAACCCAGCGACAGATGAATTGCCGTTTTAGCTGAGCTCGACTCCTTATGCGACTTTGGAGAATTAGCCCTTTTACTGTATCTACTACAGGCTACCTTTGTATGTACTAAGTCTCCTCTCGATACCCATTCGACATCTCGACACATATATTAGGCGTCACACCCGACTACATACCTAATACACACCGGATAGCTGAACTACAAACTCCCTCCCAAGACCCTTACGGCATTACCACCATCTCCTAGCCTCCACCAAGCCAACCTTCACGATGCCTAAGTCACACTCGCTCCACTCGCACCATGACTACCCCGAAGTCCTCTCAAACCCCTCCCATCTCACCTCCAACTCGCTACGTTACTACGACACCTTAACACGCGTCTCTAGCGGTGAGCCCTGGTACAGCGATGACAGGGAGCGGCATCAGAGTTTATGTAAGCGGTTCGCGGATAGCTTCAGGAGGGACCCAAATCGACGTACCATTAATCCAGCTATTAATTCCACTAACCAATATAACCACGATGGTGCCTTAGATGCGCATAAGGCGGTATTAGCGACGGCGAACACGGCGCTAGCAAGAAAGTTGAAGGGGAGGCATCTGCAGATGATTGCAATTGGAGGGAGTATTGGTGAGTTGGGATGCTGTGAAGCGTAAGCCTAGGGTCTCACGGGAGTCCAGGGAACCAGGTCAGGAGGCAGGAAGGGTATCGTATTCAGTAAGCACAATAGGTCTACGTAGATACAGCGACTATTGACTGGAGGCCTCAGTCCTACGCCTCCAGTCCCTTTTATGTTGGGGCTCCTGCTTTTACCGAGCCCTACCGTGTCCTGCACGTGGGGGCGTCCTCACGTGACGCCCCTTTACAACAGGCCAGGCAAGCCGCCCACAGGAGCGAGCACCACGAGCAGCACAGCATAGGAACGTAGCATGGAAAGGTTGCAGCGGAGAGGGTGGAGTTAGAGGGGAGCATAAGGTTAAGTGATAAAGGGGTAAGGTGAGAATGGTTATATTATTCCCAGGTTACATATAGCGCACGCGTTCGATGGCGCATAGGGGGTAGTTACCCATGACAGTTCCAACGGTGCAATCGTTTGTAGGATTGGAGCAGAGATGAGAAAGTTGGTAGACGAGTTTTGACGGCAATGAGGGGTGGTAAGTAATGGGGGTGAGAAGAGGATAACATGCCCAAGTTATATACAGGGCGTCCGTGTAATAGCAAACGGGGGGTGGTCGTGCATAAGGATTCCAACGGAGTAATTGATGGTTGAATCGGAGTAGAGATGAGAAAGTTGTGGCCGGTTTTCCAAAACATAAGGGGTGAGGGGATAGGGGGACAACATTCCCATATCATGCACAGGGCCGGCGTTCGATAGCAGATGGGGAGTAGTTCGGCATGGAAATTCCAAGGGTGTAATTGTTCACAGGACCGGAGTAAAGATGGGAAAGTTAGGGGTGGGTTTCGACAGCCAGAAGGGGTAGGGGGTAGGGAGAAAAGAACAACATTCCCAGATTGTATAGAACATGCACTTTCAAAAGCGTATGGGGGGCAGTAGTGCATGGCGTTTCCAACGGTGCAATCGTTCGCAGGATTAGAGCAGAGATGGTAAAGTTGTGATCGATTTTCGAGGCATAATAGGGGAGTGATGGGAGGTAAGGTGAGAACAGAGATAGCATTTCCAAATTACGCGCAGAGTTAAGGTTCAATAGCGGAGAGGTGTAGGTGGGTATTGCCAATCAAGCGGTATAATTATTCCCCATTTTGGATAAGCAATTCAGCGATATCCTGTCGATTGAATCTAACCGTGTGACGTAACGGTGTCATATTGTCAATATCCACTAAATTCGTTGGCGCACCGAGCATCAGAAGTTTCTTCACGATGTCAAGTGCGCAATTCACATTAACGATCGCGTGGTGTAATAGGCCCTTCTGCTGGATATCAATGGTTGTGGGGCTGGCGCCGTATCTTAGCAGGAAATGGATTGTTCCTGTTTGGGCTTCTGCGATCGCATATGACAGAGGGGTCCGGCCGTCGTTATCTTTGAAATCCAGGTTAACACGGCCGGTAGCCATCAGGAGCTCAACCACAGTCTGATGCCCCCTTTCCGTTGCGTAAGACAGTGGCGTCCGGTTCTTGTTCCAGGATCCAGCGGACTTCGAGTCCGGATCAATGCCATCTATTCCAAGCAGCATCTCTACAGCGGCCGCATTCCCTTTCTCCGCTACCCACGATAACGGCGTTCGGCCATATTTCGCGTCTTTGAATTCGGGAACGACTCTGCCAGTATTGAGCAGCAGTTTGACCACGGCGTCGTGGCCGTACATCGCAGCCAATACCAGCGGCGTCTCAGAGTTATCATCTTCAGCATCCGGGTCGACACCGTCCTGGGCAAGAAGCAACTCGACAACCGCTGCGTGTCCGAACATTGCAGCTCTGGACAGTGGCGTCCGGCTGGAATTGTCCCTTGAGTCTGGTACAACGCCATCCATATTAAGAAGGAGCTTGACGGTGGATTCGTGTCCATTTCCTGCAGCATGCGACAACGGAGTTCGGCCTGATTTGTCCTTTGAGTTAATGCCAAAAATGTTCTGGGCAGAAAAAAGCGCGATAACGGCGTCATGCCCAGTCCTTGCCGCCCACAATGGGTTCTCGACGCACCCTCATCGTGACGCTGAGATCTTCAGCTACATCCTCAACGGAGAGCTGACGCACCGCGACAGCACGATCTAGAAGGGGAAGGAAGGCAAGGAGAGCGACGACTTCTACCGCATGAAGAGGGGAGATGTCCAATTCACCACTGGCGGAACGGGAATTGCACACTCGGAGGTCAATGAGAGCGATAAGCCGGTGCACTTTCTGCAGATTTGGGCCCTGCCCTGGGCGAGAGGTTTAACGCCACGGTACCATACGAAGACATGTGATGAGGCCAAGAAGAGAGAGGCCTTCGTTCCTATTTTGTCCCCAATTGCTGCTGGAAAGGGTGCTGGCGCTGAAGACGAAGCGGCGGCTGTTCCAGCGATACCAGGGACAATTCCAATCCACGCCGATTTCGTCATGGCAGCAGGCATTATTGGCGCTGGGAAGAAATTAAACTGGAGTGTCCGCGGTGAAACGGATGCAAAGGCTGTTGTGAAGAGCAAGATCGACAGGAAGGTGTATATCCACCTCCCGATGACAAATGATGGGAAGTCCAAGATCAGATTAGACGGCCGAGAAGACTCTGTTCTAGAGGAGGGAGACGGTGCGTTTGTCACTGGTGTACAGGCCGGCGATGTGCTTGGCTTTGAGAGCATTAGAGAGGTGGAGGCAGAGGTTATTGTTTTAGACAGCGATTAAGCGGTCTAATTTGTTGCTAATGAATGTTATGATAGAATAGATGTAGCTAATGAAACTCTTACTACCGTCTTTAAGACCTGGTTTTTACTCAAGTGCTATATGTAGACAAATTCTCTTGACCCCGAACCCCCAACAAGCCTTTACTTGGACGCCGCCATAGCCGCTTCTCGGTCCTTAATAATCTTTGCAATTGCCGGGCGGGCCTTGATGCGCTCCAACCAGGCGTTGAGGGCGGGGAAGTCCGTCTCGAGGTTGATCCTGTCCGCGAAAAGGGGCGCGATGGCATACCACATCACGAAAGAAGCATCGGCGTAGCTGTACTTGCCGCCTACGAGGAACTCCTTGCCCTGCAGTACGCCGTTGAGGACGCCGGAGACGCGACGGATCTCATTAACGTAGCGGTCGACAACACTAGGGAGCTTCTCGGGGTGGTAGAGGGTAAACCACACAGCCTGTCCGAAGTAGGGGCCCTGGCCAGATACCTGGTAGTATAGCCACTGCTTGGCTTCGTAGTACTCTTTCGAGCCTAGAGCAAAGTTAAAGTTGTTTTGCTTGTCGTAAGTTTCGACCAAGTATTCAATAATGGCACCCGACTCCCACAGCGTGATGCCCGTATTCGGGTCCTCAATTGAAGGCACACGGCCATTGGGGTTGATTGACTCGTACGCTTCCTTCTTCATGTCTGGGAAATCGATCATTTTGACAGTGTAAGGGACGCTAAGCTCCTCGAGAACCATGGCCACCTTCCAGGCGTTAGAGCCGCTGTCGTGGCCCCAGAGAGTGATCGGCTTGAGAGACATGTTGCTGAAGTGGTGTGGGCGTAGACTTGGCTTGGTATGCAGGAATATTGAATGAAGATGAGAGACTTGACACTTCTGCGATTGAGTCTGATGCACAAGATGATAATTGTATCTCTGGGACAGACACACTGGCCTCTTAAGTATCCCGGAGGAATATCTCAGAGCTATATGCTATTATAAATCATCAAGTTACAGAAAGCTAGGAAATCAAAATTGTTCTGTCTACGAGGCCTCCCCACTCTGGCGGAACTACAACGATGATTATGAACTTCAGTCTACTTCCGCTCCGGCGGAGCTACAACGATGATTACAAAATCAAAAGCGAGGTGGGGGACAAGCTGACAGTTGGTCAACGGTTTCCGAGTGGCGAATACTTTGTTGCTGGTATAACCACTTGTCCGGCTTACTAAGCTCTTTCGAAGGCGGGTGGAAGAAATTCCCGGACACTGCACAGTTATCCCACTTAGCGAAGTGTCCGGGCATTTCTTTCAACCGCCTTCGTTTCATTCTACGCATTATCTGATCAACACTCAAAGAATCATCTATATCCTTCGGGATGTGGTTTACTTTCCTTCATAATCCTTATTTGAATCTCTATTTAGCAACATATAGTAGTATATAACTCTGGGTGAGACCCAGAGTTACGAGAAATCAGAGCATGTTTTAACTGGATCTGAAGTGGTACTCCGTAGTATAACCATAGTTGCCGTAGCGATATTGGGGTAGTCATCACTCTATATCCACTTATATCCTTTACTAAGGCCGGTGGTACTTTTCGTCCTCCCCGCCTCTTTTCCGGTGGAATTGGCCGGTGGGCAGCACAAAAGCAAACTCTGTTCTGATTCCGGTGGAAGAGCGATTTCACCCCTGAACGGGATCCCTTACCAATAAATCAGTCAGTCGTAACAACGTCGGGTCAGGATCTGTGCACGGGAGAGATACCTGGTCAGCAACTTTCGATATTTTCAGGATCTCAAGAGTATCACCGATGGAGCTTGCAAGCGGACGCTGATTTGTAATGCCAGAAATCAACCACGTGAGCCGGGATGACCTCATCACCGAATGGCCCCTAGGTGATTCAAATAGCCCTATATCCCTCCTCAGTAGTGTCGCCGTGCATCTAGATATAATTTCTCTTCTCAATCAAAACCATCATGACTGATCCAACTCCTAAATCCGTACTGGTAACAGGAGCAAATGGGTATATTGGCAATGCAACTGCACGGGCTTTCGTGAGAGCAGGATGGACAACCTACGGTCTCGTGCGACAAGAATCACTGCTGCCCTCCCTCAAAGCAGAGGAAATCATCCCCATCCTCGGCTCGCCCGCCGACCAAACATTTATCGCCTCCCTCGACTTGAGCGTCGTCTTCGACGTGATTGTTTCCACAACGGAGGAAATAATGAACTATGTTCCACACTACAATGAGGTCGTCTCCTTGCTCGAGGTACTCGCTGAGCGGAATCAAAGTCATGGGAAGAAGAAGCCTCTAGTACTGTTCACGAGCGGCTGTAAGGATTATGGCATGATGGACGAGATGTCCGATTCGCCCGGCCTGCAACCCCACACAGAAGAGTCGCCCATAGCTCCTCCGCCCTTCGCACTCAATCGCGCCACCCACGCCATCAAGATCTTTGAGCATGCCTGCCTGTTTGATGCCGTTCTGTTGCGTCCCACAAACGTGTATGGGCTTGCCTCGTCGTATTATGGGGATTTCTTGCGGCTGGCGAAAGAAGGTAAGGAGAAAGGCGTGCTGGAATTCAGTGAGAACCCGAAGACTATCTTGCATGCCTTGCACGTAGATGATTGCGGGGAGGCGTATGTGGCGCTCGCAGAGTTTCCGCACAGGGAGAAGCTCAACGGACAGTGCTTTAACATCTCCAGTTATAGATTTGAGACGCTAGAGGAGATTGCACAAGCGTTAGTGCATGAATATAACATTCAGAATGGGGTCAAGTGGTTGCCGGTTCCGCAGGGTCGTGCCGATGTTGATTTCGCTAGGCGTATGTTGAAGAGTTTCCTTCCTACATAATAATGAAACACGGCTAACAAGTCCCTATAGGCTTAATTGGATTCTCACAGTGGACTGGGAGCGACAGGTTGAGAGAATTGACTGGGTGGAAGGATCGCCGGGTTCTGTTTTCAAAGGGGTTGAAACAGTACAGGCTTGCGTACGAGGCTGCAATTACAAGACCAGAATCCAGAAGATGATGGAAATTAGCTATACATCAAGCTGAGATTTCTGTGAAATGGAACGGTTCCAAAGTTGGCTTTTGGAAAATCTAGACTTCTATAATTAGTCCAATTCTACTAGAATTAAAAGCTACATACTATTTGAAACTCAATACTGTAAATATGATCACAACAGCCAATTATATCCAGAATGATGGCTATTGGCTCTGGGATTGATTGGTCCAGTGGCTAGTAACAGTTGCACTTAAGGTATTAGGTGCAGCTCGGAATTTCCCTGTTTCTACCTTACTCAAACTTTCCTAAGGCACTGTCCAGTGCTTAGACAGTGTCCTGTGCCTGGGTAGTTTCCCCCTTCCAAATCTTTGAGTTGTGTGGCCCTAGTTTCAAAGTATTTCAGACTCTCATCTATGAATTTGATGCATGGAATGACGCATTGGACCTTTAAAAGAGATTTCTTCACCAGTTTCCTTTTTGATGGGTCAACGAACCTGGGGAACAGAAGCTTTTCAAGCATGGCTTAAAGTGTGAACTTCCTATCGCACTTGCTAACACCAGAGGCAATGCGCTGCAAAGCCTCGATTGTGTAGAGATTAATGAATCGTTTATCTCCGCGCTCTGAAGGGTGATAAAGCTCTACATAAATTTGACGTGCTTCAGATACCTTTTTACCTCTTAATTTATCAGCTTTGGTGGGAGAGAGTATGACGCTAAGAGATACTACCTCATCGCACCTGAGTTCTAAATCTGCGTCCATTCTTAAAATCCGTTTAAGATCTAGTCTACTCTCCTATTCCATCTATTTACCTAGCGCATGGCCTTCTGCAGAAGTGTACGGGCCCAAAACTGCGTTTCCTTTTCAATGGAAGCTTTGATTGTATTCTCTCTCTCCCATCCATGTCCTTCCCCCTTATATATCACAACTTCAACGTCCTTTCCCTGCTCCTTCATGGTCTGTTGCATCTCCTTCGTCTGACTCTCTGGCACCACCGTGTCCTGGTCACCCTGTAAAAGCAGGAGCGGAGCTCTGATTTTATCGACATTATAGCACGCACTTCTACTCCTGTATACAGGCCCCACGTCCTCCATTGTCTGTCCATCTTTGAGGACAAGCTGCTGCACGTACTGGCTTTCGAACTTGTGCATTGTTTCTGCGAGCGCCTTAAGGTTGCTGACGCCGTAGAGGCTTATAGCCCCAGCCCAGAGGTCGGGATACACGCACAACGCCTGGAGGACTGCATAACCACCCGCGGACTCACCGACAATGCCAACGCGTGATCCATCGATAAGGTGTTGGGATATAAGGAAGGAAACACAGCTTGCGGCGTCAGCAATGTCAATGACACCCCATTCTCCCTGTAGAAGCATTCGGTAGGCACGTCCGTAACCCGTTGAGCCGGCATAATTAACACAGGCGTAAGCATAACCCCGTGAGGTCCAGTATTGTATCGCCAGAGAAAGGCCGGGTGCCACATGCGTCGTTGGTCCGCCATGCATCCACAGTATGACCGGTGGTCTACAGCCGCGCCGTGCCTGGAAGCCTGGGTTCTTCGGCGGTACAAATATAGCGTGGGATGAACCCACTTGGTTCTCACCATAGCAACGAGGAAAGGTGATGTGTTGAGACTCCGAAATGAGCGAAGCTGGTATGTTAAACTGAATGGAGGGCCTGAGAAGTCTTTTCTCTCCTTGGTTTCTGGTGTTGACGTAGTATACTGCTTGTGGCTCTGTCAGAGTTGTACCTATCACAATAAACTCCGTCGCAGAAAGGGTTCGAATTGCATCCCTTTGGATGTCAACGAGGCCAAGATTTAATTCTGTATACTGCTCTGTGTCAAGGTCGATCAAGATGAGTCTTGATGTTGCGTCCTTATTGACAGTTGCCACAATCGTGCTTCTGGTGAGGACGACATAAGTACAACTAGAGTATCATGTGTAAGAAATAGCATTCAAACGTCATTGGAATGAAGTACAAACTTGGCCAGGTAACTTTCACGACTGCCGAATTCTGCAGTTTCGAGGCCTTTCAGACTGACAATTTGCGGTCTCGTTGCACCATGGGCCAGGCGGTAAAGTTGCCAATATCCGGTTTTATCGCTCACAAAGAACAAAGTACCATCAGGGCCCCATCTTGGCTGGCAAATGCTCTCTCTGCCTGCTTCTCCAGCAATCAAGATACCACTTGCGCGCTCTCGCGGAGCCCACGTCGCGGAGTACAGCTCGCAACCAGTCCATGGCATGTCAGGGTGATTCCACTGTGTCCAACAAATTTGCTTCCCATCGGCGCTAAACTTAGGATGTTGATAGAAATCTGCATCCTGAGCCAAGATAAACACTTCTCGTTCATTGGCATCGACTGCTACGATAGAATTTACTACCACATTTGATGAGTGGTCTTCTTGCACCGCAAGAACCCACTGCGGCAGAGTAGGGTGGACATTGAAATCTGCGAAGCGAAGGGTTTCGGTGGGCGGTAATATGCGCGTGATGTTTCCAGACTTGGGATATAATGAGAAGACCTCGTTGGTAGGATGATTCGTGAATATCAGGCTCCCATCAGGACTAATCGCAAATGACCCACCTCCATATTCATGAACTGTGCTCATGGCATTGAATTGCTCAGGTAGAATATCCTCGGCACCGGATTCGAGAAGCTCAACGATGCAATAACGCCCGCCCTCGGCCGGGCGTGACTCAAGCACATAGACTTGCCCTGTTGAGGCCTGCTAATTTGTTATCGCTTCGTGCATGGGATGTAAAGCGCTCTTAATCTTATTCAGAAGCTACATTTACTTACATTGACTTGTAGTCCTTCGAAACGAATACTGCCGCTGGAAAGTAGCTCTGCCGTGATTGGGCTGGTCCATGTCCCGAATGGGGCATTCTGGAGCTCGTCAGTCATGCCAGCTGTGCGGTTGAAATCACTCATTCCTGAAAGCAGTCATCAATCTATTGTCAGTTAACCGAGAAGAAACCTCTGCTACGTATAAGGCGAGCTTTGGCCGGTGGAGGAAAGCCGTACCTGCAAGCAAAGACAGATTGAAAAATATGGCTTCCACAGCTTCGAGAGGGTATGGACAGGTTCGACCCAGTCAGTATTGTGCTGATATTTGTACGACGTTATCGCCACCGGCTCAGCGAAAGGAAAATTCACGCTAGGGGGAAATCGCTCTTATTCTGGAATCGCGCTGTGACGCAGCCAGATAGTAGTCCACCCACACAGTAAGGCAGGTAGTCTCGTCTCGGTTTAGTATGGTCGAGTTGTCTGAAATGGGCACTGCAATTTATACTAGCGCGTGATGCTGGGGCTAACAATGCAATATTCCGTCGGTCGAGGGTATATTGGGCGAGATACTACCTTCTTCAATCACGGATGTCAGTGGATCTACTTGTTTTAGCATTCTAAATAACTCATTAGCAGCGTTGAGCCTCGCCACTCTCATTCGCCACTCTCATTCGCCACTCTCATTCCCCTCTCTTTCGTCTGAAGTGGAGTAGAATTAGCACCCACAACAGCTCCCGACATTCCTGTGTGGAGGGCCGCAATGGGCGAAAAGGTCGAGATCAGGAGCGCCAGGTTACCGTTCCATGTGTCTTGGTAATGGTTCAATATATGTTCGTGATGCAAACGTTACTAGAGGCCGCAGTATCTCTGCAGGTTGTGGCCGTCATCGGTGACGAAAGATCACTTAGGTGCTCAAGTTGAAACAGGAAAGCACCGCATAATAATGGGCTTCTGTCAGACGAAAGACAGGTATCCTACCTGCTATGAGAACTTCGGATTGCAAAGAACAGCCCATACACTTAATACTGCAGAAAACTTCATTCTCTTAGTTTTACTAGTAAGCCCAGCTTGTTGGTAACCGAGTGCAAGACATCACTCCATGGATGGAATCCGTCAAAGTTCTAGCGAGTCCGCATCAACCATTCTCGGCCGCCTAATTCTTCATGAATTCCTCATACTCAGTCATGTTATTGATCCCTTTTGGCATTCCATTTGGCTGAAGGCCATGCTCGTCCATGAGCTTGTCTCTAGTAGTCATTACCTTCTTCCACGAGTCGCGACCCAGCATACGGTTGTGCCATATTTGAACGTTAGGATACTGCTTCAATGTATCTTCTCCTGGGGGGGTGAGGAGCGTGGCATCAAGACGGGCGTTCCAAGGTAGAAATGCGAGGTCAGCAAAGGTGCATTTGTCACCGACTAGCCAGATCTTGCCCTGAAGAGCATTGTTGAGAACTCCGAGGATGCGATGAACCTCTTTTGTGTAGCGCTCGATAGCAGAGGGGAGCTTTTCCTGATGGAGGACGTTAAACCTAGAAGGTATCTTAGTTTTGACTGCTATGGATTCGTATGGAGGACTTACCATCCACACTGTCCAAAGTAAGGGCCTTGGCCACTTGTTTGGAAGTGAAGCCACTGGTTAAGCAGATACTTCTCGTTGAGCGAGTCATAAGTCAGCTTCCTCTCCTTGTCGTACACCTCTTCCAGGTACTGGATTATAGCTCCAGACTCCCACAGGATTAGGCTAGTATTGGGGTCCTCGATAGCTGAAGTAATCAGTAAACAATAATAACACGAGAGCTCGATCAGACAGTCTTGTCGCGTACCAGGCACTCGTCCGTTTGGGTTAATGTTAATGAAAGGCGGCTTCTTGACGTCGTCGAACTTGAAAGAGTTGATGATATAGGGAATGCCAAGTTCCTCGAGGATTACTACTACCTAGAGCTTTTATTCAGCTTCAATCATTCCACTTCGCTGACGATAGCAGTTAACCTTACCTTCCATGGGTTTGGACCCGGCGCTTCCGGTCAGTTAACATCTAAAATATCAATGTACATAGGATTATTTAGACTAACGAGTCAACCAGATAGTGATCGGCTTAATCATTTTGAGTTATCTCTCGTCTAATGCTTCGTGACAGGGCGAAAATCAGTTTCGAGCCGAATGTTTGTCTTTTGTGAATTTTAAGGCATGTAGGTATATATACGTTGACTCGAGAATAAAAAGCGCCGCGACATGCTTCGGAGCGATAATTAAGCCGAGCAGCCATTGAACCGGGATACCTATAGGGATAGCGGTTTAGAGTTTGTATCCCTAATCTCCCGGCATCTTTCTAAGTCTGCTATGAGTCTCGGACGCATACATTGAGCCAGTGCCGTTGAATTGAAGGTACAGCAGGCCAAATGGGGCTTCTTCTGGTCTAATCCTTATCGAGATGTGCCCTGGCTGAGGCTAGAACTTACTAATAACCTGACTAACAACCTGACCATTATGAAGATCTGATGTAATGCTTATGCTCTTTCAATCACTTAAGGGAGCGAAGAGTTTTCAGTGCGTAGACCGCAGTGGGACGTTCTAGACACAGATGTTACAACATACCTGGGCAGCGGGTGAATAATTCCGTGCTGACAAATTCACCAAAGTGGGATGTACGCAGTGGGACGATTTCGACACAGATGTTACAATATACCTGGGCTGGTGAAATAATTCGCGTGCTGACGAATTAACTAAAGTGGAACTTTCGACCCAGCGACAGATCACGGGATTAAATCTGACAAATGACGTATATCATAATTGGGTTTCAGGTAAGTTATATACAGTAGTTAATAGTTTTTTTACGGGTTATATTGCACTTTGCAATTTGGAGGTTCTAGTATAGATCATTGCTCCGAGTCGCATTTGGTCTTTTCCAGCGACAATGAAGCCGATAGTTCTCTACTCACGGTAAGTGCCAAACTGAACGATGCATAGGCTAAATGAAGAAATTACACTAATAAGTCACACAGCCTTTGGGGTTTGTAAACTCAGATATGATTGTTATCGCATGCTGACGTGCATGACAGCCCAACCCATGGAAAGTGGCCATCGTTCTCGAGGAGCTCAAGCTGCCCTATAAGACACACATTTTGAAGTCAGATGAATTGAAGCTGCCAGAATATGAGCGTATCAGTCCCAATGGTAAAGTTCCTGCTATTGAAGACCCCAATACTGGAGTTAGTCTCTGGGAAGTAAGTATTCTTTCCCTATGCACAAAAAGGCTGTGTTTCTTATGCCACTCTTAGTCCTGTGCTATCATCGAATACCTCGTCGACACCTACGACGAAGCCAGCACGATAAGCTATTCTACACTCCCTGGAAAATACCATATCAAACAATTTCTATATTTCCAAGCTTCGGGCCAAGGGCCATATTTTGGCCAAGCTTTCTAGTTCTTCTCCTTCCATCACTCCGAATACGTGCCTTCGGCCATCGAGCGCTACGGAAAAGAAGTTCTCCGCTTCCTGGGTGTGCTAGACAGGGTGCTGGAAGGAGAGGGTTGAGGGAAGACCTGCTGTGAGAAAGGTGGTGCAGGATAGAGCGGATGCTACTGCTGCTGCTGCTTCGCACTAGACTTCATAGTACTAAGAAATAAAGAGCTGAGACTATTAAATCCACTCAGTGCCCCGTTTTCTTAAATCCTCGGCGAATGATAGGTACTGGCCCGGTCGGCATGCTAGCCATTTCGTCCGGTGGGGCCGGAAGACGTGGCCCAGCAAGAGTACCCCTTAGCATTGTTATCAGATTTCGAGAGCAACGCCCAGGTTGATAATGTGGGCCGACCAATGGCTGTGAAATCTCTGAGAATATCTGCGCTGGGAATGAGATAGCTAAGGAAATCGGAGAGATATATCTTTCCGCCGGATACTATGCCTCGTTCCTGCCCCTTCATATAAACCCGTTGCCTCTTAGTGCTTTTGCTGTTCCCGGCCAGCCAACCCCGAAAAGGACGCGGTTTCCCTCCGTGCCCGGCGCTAAATTACAAATCATGGAATACTCCGTAGTAACCAAAAGGCCAGATTCACCAGGGGGCAGGGGGGTTATATTCTCGCGTTCCCTATTTCACAGATTGTATAGTCACTTACACGACGGGCTTCCCCTACCCCAAACTTTTCATTTGATGCTTCGCAGGGTTTCTAGGCTATTGTCCAAATACGGTCAAGCGCAAATAATTCCATCAAGCCAATCAAAGGATATTGATAATCCGCGATGCGAGTTTCCATGGACACGTACGACAGGAATTACTCTTCCTCTAAATTTAGGACTTTTGGACTTATTTGGACAAGACCTACTAATAACCAACCGCCCATCGCGCCTAGATGATTGTGGCAAATGACTTCCGCGATTATGTGATTATTCGGACTACGTTAGAGAGGTTAGACTCTTATACCGCATGACTGATCCGAGAAGAGCCCAATTAGGCGTCGCAACCTATTTACTTTTCGGGTTCTGTAAAGAATGACCTCTTAACTTATGCCAAAATCCGTAAGACTAGAATAGACACTAATTTTCTAAAGTAAAACTTAACATACTTACAGACAACGGCCAACCTTCCTCCCTGGTAGCTTACGTTGCATTGTATTTTGTGACATCAGATTCTCGAGCGATAACATGAACTTGCGGCTAGCTGGCTCTTTCAGGAAATTGACGGCCTAAGTTGGCCCAGACATATACAAATATCTCACAGCGATCTCTAAGGGATGGGTTTGTATATTGCTCTCCTCTTATTAGAAGCAGAGATTAACCATGCCGATCTAGCGGGCGAGGGTAAGATATTTGCGTGCAACCTTGATCATTTGGCACCCGAGGTCAAGAAATGGCGGCACCACCATCACAATACCCTATAATCGAGCATGAGGGATATCTACCCTCCTCTTCACCACGTCGTCAATAATCGACATGGCCTGGAGGAGCCTCCTCTCCTGCAGCCGCGGAGCAACAACTTGGATAGATAACGGGGTGTTGAGATACACCCGTCTATCAATGCTATTCTTGTCCCCTATATGTATCGCGTTAGTAAATCAGTCTTCTTCCGTCTGCACCATCACTAGCATAAGGCACAGGTGAGGTTACTTACATAATGTCCTGTTATACTCATCCCAGCTACCCAGTGGCTCGCTATCGTCCGTCCATTCATCGTGCAGGTCCTCCTCTTTAAACTCCCTCACCGGCAGCGTGCCAGCAGGATAGTCCAGAAGGACGAAGCTACTCGTGTAACCTACGCTATTCCAGCGATCAATCGGGGGCACCGGATGTGGTGCCACAGGACAGATAAACGCATCGATCTGCCGACCCTTGGCATCCGTCCAGATCTTGAGCATCTCTGCCTCCAGTGCCTCCTTCTGCGCGTGGATCGCCACGAGCCCGCCCATCTTTATTATCTTCCCCCTCTTTAACCGCGGGCCTAGCCACTCGGTCAACGGCTCGCCTGTCTTCTCTAGCAGGTCAAACATGTAGTTGGCCCCGCCCATCCTGTAGAACTTGTCCACCAGTGACGGACACTCCTTGAGCGCCGGGGCATGGAGCTCCACGACCTCTATACCCTCTGACCTTAGCATCTGCACCGTCTCATCTAGGACCTTCTTCACCGGCGGCAACGGCTGGATCACCCCGTCGCTCCAGAGAACACCGACGAGCAACTTCGTCTCCTGCCCAGCCGTGCCCTGTTCCTCCCACCCACCATACACGACCTCCGGGTCTCTCTCCCACGACCGCGCACCCGCCACCGTCGCGAGAAACAGCTCGCAGTCTCGCAGGCTCGCCGCGATCGGCCCCGCGCTCGCATTCAACGCGATGCCAGCGCCACCAGGCCTCGACCCTGTCTCCTGCCTCGCAAACGGGACCCTCCCGCGCGACGGCTTCACGCCGTACACGCCGTTGCACATGGCGGGGATGCGGATGCTGCCGCCAACGTCAGTGCCGACGCCGAGCACGCTACCACGCAGGGCGACCAGCGCACCCTCACCGCCGGTGCTCCCGCCCGCCGTGACTCGCCGGTTGTGTGGGTTCAACACCCGCCCGAAGACGTTGTTGTCCGAGTCCAGTGCCATGAGCGTCTGCGGCACGTTGGTTTTGCAATATAGCACGGCGCCCTGCTGCAGGAGTACGTCCACGAGGAGGGAGTTCTCCTGCGCTGGGTTCTCGGCCAGGCTGGCAATGCCAATGGAGGCGTCATAGCCGCGCACCTTGAAGGTATCCTTGAGAGAGACGGGAACGCCGTGTAACGGGCCGAGCGTTTTCCCTGTGCGGGCGTATTCCTCGTCGAGGAATTTAGCACGAGCGAGGGCGTCATCAAAGAAGATTTCCGTTAGGCAGTTGGTGAGTTGGTGTGCGATGGCGGCCCGTTTACAGAAGGCGAGTGCCACGGCGTGGGCGGTGTAGGTGCGGGAACCGATTGCGGCGGCGAGAGAGGTGGCATCGTGCTGGGAGGTGATCTCAAGCTCGAGGGGCGTGAGGATATAGGACCTGTGGGGGAAGGAGATCACAGATAGGGGTGCTGGATGCGGGACGGTTATGCGCCATTGGGGGGGGATGAGAGCGTTCTGCTTGGCCTTTTTGCGCGTGGCAATAGCTTTATAGGGAGGATCCAGAGAGGACATTGCAAGAGACAGCTGATAGAGAAGTCTAGTGTGGAGGTGCCTTGAAGATGGAAATGAGGGAGGTTATAAGCTTACCACGGCACCTACACATGTCCTCTTGGCGAATTCTAGCCATGTCCAAATTGGTTCTAGGCCGTAGACGGCAATACCCCCCACTATCTAAAATTGCTCTCCATGACCATACCTCGTCGTAATTGACCACCGCGTCGGCATTTCGGGGCCGAACAAGTTCCGAGGTCCCGGGGTTCCCATCATTCATCTTACTAGGTCGTTTATCAAGTATCTTTCCACCTCTCTGTCTAGAAAATACTACTGCGTGCTATATACTGAAAACTCTGCATGCACTTAATTAGTCCAGGGGATATAGTATACGGGGTGGCAGATTTTGATTTGACTATATTACTATGTACGTACTGAAAGAATCGATATGGCCTCTCAGTCACCTTAGGGGAATCCTGTAGGCAGAATAGGTCTAAGCGAAATGGGCACCTGCTTTACGCCAGACGTTGGTGTTGCAGATTATAAAGTGCTTTCACTTTTGACCACAAGCTTTAGTCATAATCGCACCTAAAACAATGCTAGCACTAACGCAAACTAAATCCTCTAATCAAGAGGATAGAATACTTCTAGCTATCCAAGCTACCAAACAAGGCCATATTCAGGCCGACTTTGTCTGGCTAGCAACAGAGCAACCTACGACGTTTTTCAAACCGTTTCATGCCGTTCGACCGGACGGAAGGTAGGATAACTCATGTGCCAGTGCTATATCAAAAGTCAACTGAACGGTTACGAATACTTGTGATTGCCTTTCACTTGCTGTGGGCTGCGATTCGGCCGACATGCGGCTGTAGAACCTTATTGATCTACAAGATCGTCACCAAACTATGCAAATATGCCGTAAGCAGCTGGATCCGTAAGCAGCTGGATTACGAGGGTGATCTAAGCTGAGCGAAACATAGAGGTGGCCAACCACAAGTGGCCCACGCGAGCTGAAGTCTCGTCCAAAGAGTCCACTCAAAAGCCACTATCCCGTTACGTTTGATTACAGATCATTGACGGGCTGTACGTAGGGAACTGGCGTTTACTTTGAATATTCGAGCTGCAGTAGTTGGCTTTTCGGAGGGGTTTTCGGACAGGAACTGGAGGGCGTCATCTCTTGGATTGGCAGATATTTCGTTTTCAGCTTGCATTGTATTCGTTATAATAGGGGTTGTGGTATTGACATTAAAGAACAAATCATTTGCATACAAAATTGTAGAGGAACCATTTCTCGGTTATGTACCTGACACGTCTCACTTTGCTTTCGCGTCTCACTTTGCTTTCGCCGACCACCCGTAGGTGGTCGGTGCGGACACCGACGATTACATATCAAGATTTTCATTATGAAAGCACGGCCTATTTTCCGCAATACATCTCATCAATATTAAGTGCTGCGTTACAAAAGTACGGTCAGATTTCCGCATCTTTCAGCGTTTTGTTATGACTGTTCAGTAATCACTAGAGTCGTTCATAGTTGTGGGATTCTCATTCCGTGCCTTGGATAGGGGTGGCGATGCCGCCAAGTGCCAACACCGGCGCCAAGCTCAGTATCGCCCGACAATGAAGGTGATACTGGGCACCACTCCTCTGATACTAGCTCAGGGGTAGAATATTAGACTATATTGAGTAAGTAGGGGTTGCGATGGAGTACCGCTTAGCTAATCGGGGTCGTCCCGAAATTTTCGGCTGGCATCCCGAGGCCCTAATTGATTATTCCCTGAGCCGACTTCAAGGTACTCGCGCTAAGAACGAGGCTGTTTGTAATCCGGAGACATGGATGTTAAAGGCATAAATTTTGTTGGACGTGGCTGCCTTATTCTCCACGTAAAGTTCCAATATTCTTGTGGGTCTCTGATCTGTGTCATGAGTACTTAAGACGGCTTGCGCGAGAGGCCTGAACTTCTGCGTCACCTCTAAGCGCTTCTACGATTCTTGCTACTAGAAGATAAACATCTGAGAAACAGGTACGTAAACCATTCAACCCGTGTGCGCTATGTCACAATTCTGCCCAAGCTAAAGGCTTAGCTAGGATGAATGCCAACCCGTCACCCTCGGAGTACACGGTGCCAGCTCAAATAAATGGCATAGACGTCATATTGAAACGTGATTTCCAAGTATCATCACCATCTACTGGTAAAGGCCTGTACTTGTGCAGCAGTGCCTCCCCTGAAGATGCAATTATCGCTGTCTCTGCCGCACAAGCTGCCTACACACTGTGGCGGTTTACTTTACCGGGAGCAAGACGAGATATTCTGCTGAGAGCTGCAGCGGCGATGGAGAGCAGGGCACAAGAGTTGGGGCAGTACATGATAGATGAAACAGGTTCGAGCTCATTTTGGGCCCAAGACTTCAACATTCCCCTCGCTGCCGACATCTTGCGTGACGTTGCAGGGCGTGTCAGCAACATTGTAGGGATGGTGCCAACAACGAACGAAGTTGGACGCAGTTCTATTGTATTAAAAGAGCCGTATGGGGTTATTATGGCCGTTGCTCCATGGTATGTCTGGCTGCGCTCGAATAAAAATGTTCCTAATATACTAACTTTGAGACTACAGGAATGCCCCATACATCTTAGGAGTGCGATCGATTGCGTATGCTATTGCTGCTGGAAATACTGCAATATTAAAGGGGTCGGAGCTGTCTCCGCGCTGTTTCTGGGCCATCGGTGACATATTCCGTCAAGCCGGACTTCCGCCAGGGGTCCTTAATGTCATAATACATAAGCCCAGCGACGCAGCAGCTGTCACAAGAGCTGTGATTCAAGATCCAAGGGTCAAGAAAATCAACTTCACTGGCAGCACATCAGTTGGTCGCATAATTTCGGAGCTAGCAGGGCGACACCTAAAGCCCGTGCTATTGGAGCTAGGTGGGAAAGCTCCCGCTGTTGTCTGGAAAGACGCCGACCTCGAGTTAGCAGCGGAAGAGTGCGCAAAGGGAGCTTTCCTACACAGTGGGCAAGTCTGTATGGCTACAGAGCGGATCGTAGTCCATCGTGATGTTTTTGAAAGGTTTCACAACATTTTGGCAGCAGCCACGCATAAATTGTTTCCGAAGGCCAAAGTTCTCATTAACAAAGCTAGCGTGGTGAAAAACAAATGGCTAGTCGAAGATGCTCTCAGCAAAGGAGCTAGAGTCTTATATGGGGATTTTGACTCTAAGTCAAGCGTGGATATGGGGCCTATTATCCTTGAGGGTGTGAAGGATGGGATGGGAATTTATCACACCGAGACCTTTGGGCCCGTCGTATTCCTCATTGCGATTGATACAGAGGAAGAAGCCCTTCGTATTGCGAACGATACTGAATATGGTCTTACTTCTGCTGTGTTCACCGAGGACCTGAGAACTGGGTTGAGATTTGCTAAAGGCATTGAGGCGGGAGCCTGCCACATCAATAGTATGACGGTACATGACGAGTCCTCACTACCTCACGGTGGCATGAAAGGGAGTGGCTACGGACGTTTTGGTTCTATTGGGCTGGACGAATGGCTTGTGACGAAAACCGTGACTTACAAGGACTGAAGGCTGTATAGTAATCCTTCCCGCGATGCAATTTTTGAAAGAAGACATCGCAATAGGCCCAGAAATAGCAGAGCAAGTCTGAAAGGAGCCTTGAATTCATAGAGTATATATTCTGGCTTGCTAAGATTCCACCTTAATAAGTCACTATTAACAGGTATAGCCGCCATCAACTGCCATTGAGATGCCGTTGACCCATATTGCATCGTCGCTTTCATAAACGACTGTCACACTGGCAATGTCTTATCCATGTCGCCGAGTCTGAATGGCGGCATTGACGACATCTTCTCCACGGACTCGTCTCTACTGATTCCTCTGATAGATTCTCTGTCATTGTGGTATCGGTAGCTTTCTTGCAATTGGTAGATTCGACAAAGCGTCCGAAGATCAACTCCGAAACAAGTCAAATTACGTTAGAATAGATTTGATACGTTCCAAAAATTCAATGCGGCAGTCAGCGTCAGATTTACCACTAAATACGATGAAGTTCCATACCATCCAATTAGACCGAGAGTCGATGCAGCGTTGGTGAATCAGACTCTGAGGCCTGCATACTTGCAGGCAAGGAATACCCAAATTGCTTATCCGGTGTCTCCCAGATCCAAAAGGCCGCGGTGATCGGTCCGAGCGCTATGCCAGCAGTTTTGAACATCCTGAGACCCATATTAAATGGGATTTCGCGAAGGCTGGACGCAAGCAGGGACAATTACTCAAACCTCAACTTTACTAAAGTCGTTCACAGCTGTCTGCAACAAACTCTTGAGCACGTTGGGAATCGCGAACATCGACATTGACGCTAATGGTTCGACCGCATTTTTCATTGATCATGTTGTGCCGGCTTGTGCCCTTCCTTCTGTAGCAGGCCGTGACAGTGATTCAAATCAGCGGAAAACTAAATATGTTCCCTTTGAGCATATCTTAGTTTATTACTCGACCAAGCCTGGATGATGCACCCGTCACAATGGCTATGTTCCCGTTCAGCCGCTGAGACACTGTGCGCGCTCAGTGTCTATTTAGTTTTTGAGTTATCGTATGTGGCTTGGGAATTACGTCTGCACAAATGGAATGATGAGTATGTTATCAAATGAGATGTCGTTTTATTCTGTGCCAGATCGAATGGTCCAACATTTGCCGTCGCTCTCCCCGCTCAGTTCCCAGAGAGTGGAGAAGGCAGCTTTGATCACCCCTTTCCTGACGCCAGAGTACATTATGCAATATTCCAGGGTCTCTAGACTAGTGCGTAACCCGAATGCGACGAAAATATTCCATCTGTGTGGTGCCTGTTGCTTCCTGTTTGCGGGAGAGGGCTACAGATTTCATTTCTGCCCCGGAAGACGTCTTTTTCAATGACCAATTGCATCACAGAACGCCTGCTATACTATTTAACAAGGGCATCGCGAAGAATAAAGATGTAGACGTTTGGAGTTACTACCAGATCACGCTCGGCGAATTTTAGAGAGTGTTGGAGATGGGCATTTTAGGGGATAGAGCATATGGTCCTGTAGTGTTTATCCAAGGTATTGCAGTTATCTGAATTAATATAGATATTGCGCAGCATTATTCGCTTAATTTGGTTTATTACTGGGAAATATATATGCATTACTAGATACTTCGCAGAGAGCGTAAATTGAAGCTGAGTCACATATTCATTGACACTACTTCCCGTAGTACTGTTTCAGTCTCGGCCATAGCTCTAGAGATCCATCAGTGTTAATCTCTTGCAGAAGACCTTTATTCTTGTACTCGAAAGCATCCAAACCATCCGTGTGATAAGTGATGATGCCAGGTCCAGCGTAAGGATAGTCACTGCCGTACAACACATGGCCTGGCTTTGCAAACTTTTCCAGAATTGTGAGAACATTCTCGCTGCCAGCGACAGCTGTATCATAGTAAAAGTTTCGCGCCTCCTCTATGACATCTTCAGTGCAAAAGTCTTTGGACAAGTACGGCAAGACTGTTGCAGGGCGGCCAATGATGTATGGAAGAGTTCCTCCGCCGTGGGAAAGGATTATCTTGACGTCTGGAAAATCTCGAACAGTTCTTGATGCGAGGAGATCAACGGCCGTACGAGTGGTCTCGAAAGGGTAGTCGATTACCGGTTGAGGAAGTAACTTGCTGATTAAGTTGGTGTCTACCGGATGAGTTGGGTGGACGAAAACGACAGTCTTTCGCTTTGACACCTCTTCCCACGCGTACCTTAAATCAGGATGGCCTAGATAATGGTTGTCCGGACCATACCGTGTAAAAAAGGTAACTCCATCGGCCTTAAGCACGTCCAGTGCATATGACAACTCCCGGAGAGCGAGCTCTTTGTCGAGCAGTGAAGGCAGGGCGGCAAGAAACCCGTACTGGGAGGGGTTGTCATCTCGCATCTTGGCAGCATACTCGTTGGCATCTCGGGCAAGCTTTGCGGAGGCTTCTCCCTTGAGGATGCACGCTCCAGGGGCCGTAAGTGAGAGAATTGTGGTCGATACACCGTATTTCTTCATGAATTCTCTGTCGGACTCCTTCGACCACTGCGGGATCTCCCACCCTGAGGGATCTCCGCCTGCACCGAGCACAGCTATTTAAGCTTAGAGGAACCCTCTGTATGAGTTATAGAGAGAATTGCTCACCATCGCGGTAGAACTGCGGGACGAAGTGGTGATGAACATCCACGCGATTAGCCATTGCGGATGGAAGACAAAAGGGGCGTGAATATGTCAAGGCTTTGCGAGAGGGCTGTAATTATCAGTTGAGCTCAATATTTATTTATTATTCAAATGTGTTGTTATTTTGAATGAATCACAATATATATAGATTTCTGAGGCTCGTTCTGTTCGCAGGTCCCACGTAATTGAAAATAGAACGCTCTACACCTTGCATGCCGCCGACAAGTCCGCGCCCCACGGGGAAAACGATATCCAAGTGCGGGGATGGAGCTATCCAGAAGACCGGAACAGACACGCTACCGAATTTAAGATTTCGGGTTGCAAACCTTGTGGAACCGGGTGCATTCCGACATCTTAAATTCGGTAGCCTCTCTCATGGTGGCCTAGATGGAAAGCATCCCATTGGCCAGCCCTGGACACCTACGGTCGATTCTAAATTGTGAGCTATCATGCAAGACAAAAGTGAGACATGTGGGGATTACCACTAATAAAGTTACGGATTTCTCCCGCTGGCGCAGATCCTTCAATTCGAACCTGATACCTATCTCCGCAATAGCCAGTTTATGCCTTCCGACTGGACCTGGTGGAATCAGTGGCCTAGCTAGCCTCACCATCCCCACACAAACAATATGTAGTCAGAGATTGGTCCGTCGTCAATCGCTACAATGGTATTTGAGAACCTAAGCCAGTTCGGTACAGCAGCTAATGGGATATCACGCTGTGGAAGTAGTATTTGTCCATCACAAGAGGGTATTCTGTTGCTTACGCTCACGAGTAAATGGCTCAAAGCAAAAGTGTAGGCAATCCTAGGCACGCTGACAAAGTGCCGTAGAGTGGTACCTCGGTCCGGACGGCTGTCGCCAGCCAGTTTGTATGGTAGCAAAAATGCGGGGTAAGTACCTACCCTAACTATTCGTACGTTGCCGCAGAGAAAAAAAAGCAGGAGTAGAATCGCACCCGTAAGGGCCCATTGAATCAAGTGATAATGCATAGTAGATAAAGGTAGCTAATCTAACTATTCTATAGACTGTAGGCCTCTACCCCTGATCTAATCTTAGAGTAGGAGTGCTAAAGCTCGCCATCCTGGCCGCGGTCCAGCGGGTCTCATCACCGCGCACAGTGTGAGAATTCAACAAAAAGCTACACAAACCCATCGGTTCTCATCACCGCAGCGTGCATATTTGATAGCTTTCACCTGGATATTATCTCTTGTTTTATGGGCTGATTAAGTTCAATCCGCATTTTCTCAGTCATCAATCATTGATTGTATTTATCAGGTGACATAGACAACCTTTATGGTCAAATCTGCGTGCAGAGATATATATGTTCCGGCCCAACCGTAAGATCTGCCAGCTCGCGAACGGGCCGGCCCAACCATGAAGTGGCGGGGTTGTGTAGAATAGTATCGTATTGTAGAAAATTCAAATCCTATATCCTACAACTATAGTAATTATGGCTACTATTGCATGTATTAATCCATTTCCACACGATATACGTAGTGCTTTTAAGGCCTATATAAGCAGTCCTACTTACTACAATCGAGAGCTATAGCAGCTACTCAAAGAGCAAGGGTTTCTATGGTACGCAAGTATACTAAGAAGCATGATATCCAACACTTTGATATTGGATCTATAGTCTCTATAAAGGTCCCTCGCGAGGATAGAACTTCAACTAATAATAAGAGGCTCTTTGCACGCATTCTAGAAGAGCCTTACCCTCACAGATATCAGGTTCTTACATACTCTAGTATTATACAACGCCTTATCCCTACGAAATCACTTGGAGTTGTAGAGCAAGCTCTATGGTCTGATATACTAATACCTCTTTCTACAAAGCAAGTAACGTTAGGGCTTGCAGCTAGAGAGGCTTCTACAAGCGCACGGGTTGTAATATCATGTCAATGTAAGGGTCAATGTAGTACAAAGAGGTGCCGTTGTTATAAGGAAGCAAAGGAGTGTAGCGTACACTGTCCTAATGACGACCATGACTGTGGCAATTTATCAGGTCTAGCTACTCGTACAGAAATAGCTCTAGTTGAGAGGCCTCGTTGGAAACTAGCACGGGCAGACAAAGCAGGAAACGTAGCTATATAGATCAATTGATTACTCCTACTTCTAATTACTCATACTCGCGAGTTGGCCGACCAGCTCGCGAACGGCCCGGCCCAACCGTAAGATCTGCCAGCTCGCGAGCTGGCAGATCTTACGGTTGGGCCGGAACATATATTATAGGGAAACAAGACTGGAAAGTTATATAAGCTTAAGACTATATTTTATCATACCATCCTATGGCCTCGCATCACCATGGCCAACGTCTACCGTCGCCGTCAAAACGATACACCTTGTCCGCCTCTCCACCATGGCCGTAAACAAGTCATCCCCCTTGGGAGTAATGTTTGCTAACATGAAGAGTGTTTTGCCATCATCTCCTCCAAGAGTACAAGCAGTCGCATGCCCATCAACCTTAATCATGTGCGTAAACATGCCTTTCTCCGGGTCCCTCCTCGCAAATACCTCATCGGCTAGCAAACTCAGCCACATCCCGTTATCTTTATCCATGCAGAAACCATCTACACTAGAAAATTTCTCAGATTGCGTCCCCCTAAGACGCGCCCATTCAGTTGCGTCCCAGACCTCCTGTCGATTCGTTAATTCCCCTGATTCAGAGAGGTTGAATTTATTTATCCGGTATGCGAATGTTTCTGCAATATAAAGGGATGTCCCTTCCCGGTCAATCGTAACTCCGTTTGGGAAGACCAAATTCTCGGCCGCTACCTTAACGCTACGGTCCGTGTCGACCACAAGGAGGCGGCCAGGACATGGTTTTTCTCCATGCAGGACTCGCGCACCTGTATCGTCGATAAAAACTCGACCGGCGGCGTCAATAACCATATCTCCGCAGTAGCCCGTCATCAAGCTAGACAAGTCGGCAAATAGTTCTATCTGGCCATTGTAGTAGCGATAGAGTTTGGCGTCGAACATAGAAGAGTAAATCAGAGAGCCGTCTGGCATGAAGCACATTCCGTTAGGCTGGTTTGGGACCTCGAGAAAAACCTCCAGCTTTCCAGATAGGTCGAGGGCATAGATCTTCTGCCCAATCATGTCGGCAAAGAAGAGCTTTCCATTGTGCCAGCGGGGTGCTTCACCAAAATAGAGGCCGGCTGATTCTGGGACGAGTATCTTAGGGGAAATTTCATGTAGGAGAGCCATTGTTTTTAGAATATGCCGTGTAGAAGAAGATCTAGTCGAGGGTTTAGATAGTATAGTCTCGCTATAAACTGCCCTGCTTTATGATCTTTATTCTGCATATCTAAACCCCGCACGAAGAGCTTCCGGTTTTCTGGGTTTACAGGGGACATTTGTGGCGGCTTATAAATCAATCATAGCCCGAGACTCGGAAACTTTGATAAGTGACCATCGATCCTCGGAACCAGTCCCGAGATCACAACCCACACCCCTCACTTTCGAAACTGAACCCTGTACGTGCTACGCGCTAACTTTTGCTCGTGGTAAGCTGTAACTTTAGCACAGTTTCAATCCAGAACGCCCTTACAGGACTGTGCGCAGGGAATTTGGCCTCGTACATCAAAATTTTCCCGAAAGGTATTTTTCTATCCGGGGATGTTCACCCTTACCCAAATAGAAGCGCTGCCAACCCACGTATTTACAGCAGCTTCTTAGCAGGCTTTACGGGATCCTGGATATCTGTATATCCATACACCAGGACTTACCAACAGACCGTAAAATTCAAGTTTTTTTTTCAACCCGTATTCGAAGAATTATCGTTCAACGGACACTTTTTCTCATCATGGCTCAGACTAGCAGGAAAGACGGCAGTAATAACTGGCGCTGGATCAGGAATTAACCTCTCCTTTGCTCAGCTTCCGTTACAGAAAGGGTGCAACGTGCTCTTCGCCGATCTAGCTCTTCGTCCCGAAGCCAAGTCACCCATCTCCCAATATGCATCAGCCTCCTCGGGCCAGGGACGCGCTGTGTTTCTGCAAACAGATGTGAAAGAGTGGCCTCGCCTATCTCGGATGTTTGAAACTGCGAATGAAGAATTCAACGGCGCTGATATTGTGTTTCCCGGCGCTGGGGTGTTTGAACCAGTGAGCTCTTTGTTTCCGTCTTAAAGTCGGTAAAACAACCGATACTAACCGCTTGTTGTCCTTCTCTAATTTCTGGTACCCTCCTGGTTTCCCACCATCTCAGGACAGTGTCGATCGATCCCGCTACGCAACCTTAGACATCAACATATAACACCCAATCCGCGTGACACAGCTCGCCATCTCAAAGGCCAGGCTCAATCATCCACGTGTCTAGCATAGCGGGTCAAGAACTTTTCTTCCCATGTCCATTATGCTCTGCATAAAAGCATGCCATAAACGGCTTTATGCGCTGTCTAGCCTCCCTGGAGCGTCCATCCCCCGATTTAAGCCTACCAGTTATTCGCGTGGTGGCTGTGGCCCCGGGTGTAGTGAAAACGGCTCTTTGGTTAGACAACCAAGAGAAGATGAAATTGGTTGGAGAGGCGACAGAGGAATGGGCCACGCCGGAGATGGTGGCCAGGGTTATGGTGGAATTAGTGGAAAAGGATGAGTATGAGGGCGGAACGGTGCTAGAGGTTGGAAAAAGAGGGCAAACAAGGAGAGTGCAGGTGCATATGGATCCAGGTCCGAGTGGAGGAGAGTACACTCCACTTAACCAGCTAGAAGAGAGCAGAGATATCTGGAGGAGGTTAATACAAGACGGAGCTGTTAGTGCTTAGGTGATTTAGCAGATAAATTTTGCAGATATGAAATACTTCAACGTTCGGGAGGAGTATTAGATTAAACAGTACGTTAGTTATATTCTAGCTCCCGCGCGGCTTTCGATGCTTTGCACCCGTGAAGCGAGAATGGAGCGCTATGAGTGGTTACGATAAGTTCTCCGATTCCATGCCCGTGGGAGCTGAGGCAGAAGAGGCACTTGACTCGAAGAGTGCTCGCAGACCAACAAAGCACCGATGCTGTTGGAAGTGCTTCCATTTTTAGTAATATAAGGTTATTGTTATAACCTTAGGAAACAGAAGCTCACTTACTGTACTAAGTTAAGTTAAGTTAAGTTTATTTGTAAGCTTCTCGCTATATGCTATAAGCTATCCTAATTGTTCAAAGTGTTGGCCATCGATTCCGAGCTTAAAAACTCATCAGTCGCAACTGATCGAGCCTGGGATTTCCAGCATTGCTGCCTTCTTCTCCGGCGCCTTCTCCCCTAGCTGCCCCTCTATCTTCCTTCGCCTTCCATCTCAATTCTTTGCTGTGGTTGAAGTCTTCCGGTCGCTTTCACAAACTCTATAACCGCTTTGATTGCCATAATATCTGGCTTCCATTGATCCCAGTTGCCATCAATATGCTTTCCAGTTTGTCTCTCGATGCGCCCACTCCATACTCCTAATGGTGCGATACCGTTTCAGCCTCAGCTCCACATGGACATGCGGCTGAGTCAGCCCTATGAATTCGGGCCATATAATCATTCAATCCAACGTGACCTGTTCTTAGTTGTACTAGGGTGGCTGTATCCTGTCTATCTAGTATCTTATAGATCTTGGCCATGTGATCCCGCGGCAGAGCCTTGTCGATTGATCGTGTGAATTTACCTCCAAGCGTTCGTCGAAATAGTAGATCACGCTCTTTCAGAATACGATCTCGAGCTACATGATAGGCTTGTGATTTGAGACGTGGGGCCTGTTCGTCGATCACCTCACATCCCTTTTGGTAGCTTGTCGCGCCCATTTGTGTGCAAGCTCGTTGCGGTGAATCCCTTCATGGGCTGGCACCCATTGTAGGGTGATTTTCGTACCCTGCGACCGAAGTTCAGCGGTAATCTCTAGTATCTCCTGAATAAGGTACTGTCCACTCTGCTGCTGTGGTCTTTCCAGAGATTTTATGGCACTTAGACAATCGGTCAGGATCTTAATCATGCCTTGCCGCGACTGTGGTACTTGGGTACGAAGGATCCTGACAGCCTTCCGGATTGCCCTCAGTTCAGCGGCATATTCGTTATTGTCGTCCCCCCACGCCGCTGTTTCGTGTACAATGGCCCAGCCACGGTCGTATGCTTTGATTCCCCACACGGATTTGGGGTTGATGATGGGCAGATGTGCTCGATGCCACACTACTGCATGCCCAGTAAGACCATTCCTTGCTGAGCCGTCAGTGTATATAGCCGGTACCGTTAGCGACTAAGACTTCCGCGGCTGCCAAGTCTCTGTCTGCAGTGATGATAATAGCTTCGAAAGCATTGCCAGCTGATGGATGCCTGGATGGAGGCCTGAGGAAAGGCTGGATGACCTCAAGAGTAGTCTTTTTGGGTCCTCTGACGTCTCTCTCGAATTCTTTAAGCATCCGCCGCAACGGTGACATCATCTTGGTGGTGGTGGGCCGGATGTTGCGCCTCAGCTGCCACCATGGGCGAGAAGCTGGGAGCGTATGCAGCCCAATAGCATACCGCATCATCTTCAACCGAAGGCGGATGGTGATTGGAAAGAGCCCAGCTTCAGCTTCCAGGATAACCCCAGCCGCCGTCTTGAAAGCGCCAGTCACCACCCGGGCGCCGAGTCGTTGGACACCTTCCAGCATCTTTTCGGCGAACTGTCCTCGATCTTGAATCTTATATCATATTGATGCCGCGTAATCCATTTTCGAAGCTACTGTGGCGATATACAATTGCTCCATTGCTACGGGCGGAAGTCCTCGCAGCATGCCTAGAGAGACGCACTGCTTTGTCGCCCTGCGTGTAACTGCCTGCATGTGTTCCCTCATCCGGAGTTTGCTATCGGATTCACCCCGAGGACCTTCACCGTATTGCTTGGTGCCACATGTACCCCATTGATTTGTAGTGCTACATGTGGTTGTTGTGCTCTCTCCACACTCTTCGTGAAATGGATGAATTGGGTCTTACTAGCCTCGAAAGTGGCTCCACTTCGCTTTTCCCATTGTACGATTCTAGGGATGATTTCATTCTGGATTCTGTTTGTGTTTTCTTCTGGTGACGGGCCTGTGACCCAGGCTGTGTAGTCATCTACGAAGCCCATCTCCCCGCCCTGTAATTTACTATACCATGAAACAGTGTGGCATTGTAAACGATGTACAAGATCGGTGACAGTGGTGATCCTTGTGGCAGGCCAGGATATGTGATGTTCGATGTTGAAGAACAATAGCTACCAAAGGCTATACATGCATGACGATCACTACAAAAGCTGTAGATCCAGTGCCTGCAGTCGGTCCTTCAACACTCCTTTATTTACTCCATTGTAGGCTCCTTGCACGTCAAACGTTACCAAGCAAAAGGGCAGCAAAAAATGTGAAACAAAAGAGGTGATTATGTGAGTATGTGAGAATGCGAGTTCTGGACTAATGCGCAGCACAAAAATCGAAAGTAAATATTAATGTATCGTTATAGGAGAGATATTTGACATACAGCTTCGCATATTTGTTTCCCACCGCGTCCTTTGCTTTTAACACACTGGTATCGTCTGTGACGTCTAGCGCCACGACATCCATAACGCCGAGCTCCTCGACGACTTTGTCTCCGTTTCTTGTGAGCGGCAGGCAAAGATATAGGTCGCATTAAGAACTCTCAAAACAGTATGTAGATACATACTGTTTTGAGAGACTGCATGATAGCGCGGGTAACACGGAAGATGGGTGACATTACGTGCTCGAACGACGTTTTAGACACCAAGTACTAGAAGCAGATCAAGAATCTCAACTCGCATTGACTGGGAGCTCTGCTTTTGGAGAATCACCAAAAGAATACCTCTATTGGGCTGGAGATGCCCTTTTTCTCGTGCGATATTCCAGGATCAGTGGAGACTTGTTATGGTGTCCAGTCTAAAAGCGGCCGAGGCGCTTTGAGGCTATCCTTTCACAGAGGTCTAGGATCGGAGGAATTGTGGCAACGAGTTGTGCCGGATCGGGGGAGAAGTGTCTACCAACGAGAGCATCAACGGACGGGAAATGAGCCTACACCTTGATATTGGACTTCGGATGGCTGGGAGGTCGCTCCGGGAGGATCTTCAATCTCTTGACGCCGTGAATGATATTTAGTCACGTCGTCCTCTCCTCTGCTGACCTCCGCTACCCTACGGATTTAAATCCAATCCTGCTCGCCGTCTTGACTCCTGTTTCGCGTTGCCTGAGTCAAATCCGCATTCAAATCCCCAACGGGCTTCGGGGACTTGCTATATTTGAATTCGCATTCATCGGACCCGGACGCAGCGGGATCCCGAGATTGTGCTCGGTAGCTTCGCGAGGGTTGTCAATAGCGCGAGATATCCAGGCGGCCCTGATCTACATGTGCCCGGCCCGGTTCGAGTGGGAGTAACCTCGTAAAAAGGAGCGGAAGAGCGGGCGGAGCGTGTATGCAGAGGCTGCGATGATACCGAGCCCAGCTTCAACGGTGGACCAGATGTTGACGTATCTGAAAAGCGGTTAGCGGTAGAATATGGAAGGTAAGGTGGACTTAGGTCTCTATTTACGCTGCGATATAGAGGTAGTCATTCGTGAATTTGAGCTCTTGGAGGTATGGAATGCGGATCATCGCACTCACTCCGGCACTATGGTTAAGTTAGTGTAGTCCAAGAATAAAGAAAGGGGCTGGACGAGACTAACAGAATACCTAGAGCTAGAATAGCGGCTATGGACATCTTCGTGCGCCGCTCCATTTGAATATTCCAGATAATAACGATAGGAAACAGTCCGAGTGCCCAATCTGCCATAAAGGAAACCACAGAGTAGGCGATGTTTGCGTCTGGTAGAGCATTTGTACAGCTCCCTTGGCCGCCCTCGTATCCTAGTTCATCGACACATCAGCGATCGTCTAATCAGGATGTAAAGAGCGAAGGTGCCTCCATAACCCAGCATAGAAATGGAGGAATAAAAGTAATCCTAGCGAGGCCTACTCTTCCAGTAATAGTTGACAGGAGAACATTGGAATATGCTGAAAAAGAAGTAAACGGTCGAGGAGATGACTAGCATTGTCATGATCCAATAGACCATTATTTTGTGTGTACGTGTAACGCATATCCTAATTAGAAACACGGAAATTGAGAGACGGATAAGGACGGTAATTAGTGCATATAATAATCTAATTATGAAGTCAGCAGCTGCTTTATTAAGGTGAACGGTTTGACAAGGAGTTCTAATTCCAAGACCTACTTACTCACACACGAACCAAAAACTAAATGCCTTGGAAATATTTTCAGGAGGAATATTTGAGAGATGCCTCCCAGCGCCGTGCTTGACTGCAAGGAACCCAAATGTACAATATAGGGTGAAGAGTATCTGCATTGAAATTAGACAACGGAGAGCAGCCAAAAGTCCCAAGTGGCAGCGATAACCCACCATAGAAATGATAACAAGCATATCATCTATCCCCCAACTGCCAGTGATACAGCTTCTCACATATATTCGAAGGGAAAAGAAGATCCATGAGAGTCCCAAAAAACCCCCCGCCACACCAGCTAGGCCCCATGGTCAGCTCGCCCGATGTGCCTTCATGAACATACTCACCAACCTGAGGGCCTCTGTCATTTGCAGCCATCTTATTTCGACGCAAGGACTGTTGCTTTTCGGTCGTAAAGCAATAACATCATCAAGTCAACGGGAGAGAATTTTAAGGCATGACGTCACTTGTGATGGACTGAATCTGGCTGCCTGCTGTTTGGTAGGTACCGGCTATGATCCGAGGGCGGAAGCTGCACTAAATCAGGCAGCATCAAAATTCACGGGATACTATGTCCAGAGCAACTCCTCCTCTGAGACTTTGGAGCAGCCATCCGAACCCAGTCCCGGTGATATAACAGGATTTTTTTTCCCCAATGGCTTAAGGTATGAACTAATCAGGACTAGTGGTTTGAGTGGCGTTATCGCTTCCGAACGTGACTTGATTCCCAATGAGTTCATCCACCAAGACGAAAGAAGAAGCGTTTGCCAATTGATCATCGCGATTGATTTGTAAATTATCAATGGGGGGTTGGGGAGGTCGTAGACTTGGTGATCGTTGAGTTTTGAAGTGGATACCAAATTTGAGGTTGGCTGCCCTCGGGATGCTTCCGAGCGTATTCGAAGCAAGCGTTTGGTTTGCGTGTTGTCCCCGATTGGCTACACGGAATTATATTCATGTTTCCAACAGTGTTCATCCCTCAGACATACCAAAATTTCCACAAATTTCCACAAAATGGGACAAATAATCAAGAGTTTGCCGCCTATTTGAACTACTATACAATATTTCTATGCCAATTTGAGAAGATCATGTTATGTCTGGATTTCAAATAATCATCTCCAACTATGGTCCCTTGACGCCAAACAACTAAAGCTTGGATTGTTTGGTCGTTCCCCGAACGTTGCTGAAGGATCGTACAGAAAGTTCAAACGGCATTCCAGAATCCCAACTGCATTTACTGCACTAGGCTCTCAGTATCTGACCACTCGCTGGACGAACTTCTTCTGCGAGCCCCACCGCAAGCTAGGAATTCTCCATCAATCCTCAACCATAATGGACAGCTCAACGGAGACAAAAAAGTCACCCTTCACCCCAAACTTAACCGAAGTCCTGTCTTCGATTCCTTGTGTTCCAGATCTCAGCCACAAGAGGAACCTCGCATCGCACCGTAAACTGTTCGAATGGACACCAGAACAGGCATTCACTGATCCTCAGATCTCGCACGTGGAGAAACGAATTCCTGGTCCTGACGGTGACATCGCATTGACTATCCTCCGAAAAAAAGGTCCCAGATCAACAAGTCGGCCCGGAATTTACTTCCTTCACGGAGGTGGACTGGTAATGGGAACGCGATATACCTTCCTGCAAGCCGTGTTCGAATGGGTAAAGCAGATCGACGCGGTCGTAATCTCTGCCGAGTACAGATTGGCACCAGAGCATCCATCTCCAGCAGGGTTCGAGGACGCGTATGTTGGCTTCCAATGGACGGCAGATCATGCAGCGGAGCTTGATATTAATCCGAAGAAGCTGTTGATTGCCGGTGCTTCTGCTGGAGGCGGTCTTGCAGCAGCTGTTGCGCTCAAGGCACGTGATGACAAAGGTCTAGAACCGTGCGGACAGCTATTACTCTATCCAATGCTGGATGATCGCTGTGCTACGAAATCGATGGAACAATTTTCTACGGATGGCACGTGGACAGGTGTAGCGTCCAAGGCAGCGTGGGACTTGGTGCTTCCTGGAAGGCGAGGAAGTGATAAGGTCAATGTTTATGAGGCGCCAGGACGGGCCATCGACCTGAGTGGACTCCCACCAACTTTTATCGAGGTTGCTTCTACTGAACCGTTTAGAGATGAGTGCGTAAATTATGCGAGTAATTTGTGCATAAATGGGGTAGAAACCGAGCTTCATCTGTGGCCTGGAATTTTTCATTCCTCTGAGGTGTTCGCGCCAGATGCATATCAGTCTCAAGGTGCGTTTGCGACGAGACTAGCTTGGGTCAAGGAATTGCTGCTCGAGCGAGATTAATCCTGTATTGATTCCTAATCCAACATGTTAAATTCCTTATGCGGAATTAATAGGTTTCTTTTGACCTCAGTTATTCAAAATAGGAAATATAAAGCAATATGAAGCGAACTTAGGCTCTGTTCTCGCAAATCGTTAGTGGCTAAGAGGACATCTGAATTTGACTGATTGCTAATGAACTCTCCTACGAGACAGCGTGAATCTAGAGCCTATCGAAAACTTGGATGCCACCCGAGTGTAAAATATCCGCATAATGCCCTGCTGCACGGGAAGCACCCTACACGCGTTACCCCACTTTCACGTGCAACCCAGTATCACAAGTGAGTAGCTCGGGACAATTCTGCGTCCTTCAAATCTCCATTCTAAGGCATTATCTAAGTATAAGAGCATCTCGCCAACTTTTTAACCCAATCTTTCTAAAGGCTAACATCCAAGATCTCTAGATTAGAATGACGACCAGTAGCGCACCTCCATTTCTCCCTGCCTCGTCGGTGACAAATGTGGTAACCCTTCCGGTTAGAGTTCAAGAATGGTTCTGAGAAAGCAAGTCACCCCAGCCAGTATCATCCAGGTTCCATGGAGGTTGCAATGCCATATTCTGAGAGATCATATCTTGGATTTGCACGTCAGTGAGCATATAATCGTTACTGACAGGGGGCTGGGCGTCAGCTGCTTCGTAGAGTCCTATCTGTTGAGGAATCTGTACGCCAGTCTCTATCGCTGTGGGATAAGTAGATGTCGTTGTTCCTGAAATATGGGTGATAGGATTACGGGCAGCTTGAGCTGTTTATGTCTTAGCGGAAAATCGTAGATTGACGAAGGATAGCTCACTATTTGACTTGGAAAACACTTGCTGATGCATGCTGCTCAGGGTTTTGGCACATTGCTTTGCTGCATCGTTGTGCCGGCTCATTCTTTCCAAAACTCTCTGGCATTGGTCCCAGGACTGTCGAACGCTGCCAGATTTTTCAGGCTCTAGAACGGTGGGACAAAGTTCCGCCAACACAAGCACCATTGCTGATGAAAATAAATCTACAAGAGTTCGTATTGATTAGTAGGCGTCTATTAGTGTATTGGCAAATATTACTCACAGAACAAATTGTACCACCAAGCACCTGTGGCAGTCGTCTGTGAGGCATGATCGATAATATCTATCAGCTCTTCCGCAGCTCCTACACATGCCACCGCACAGTGTGGAGCCAAGTGAGAGTAGAGCATATTGTTTGACATATCCTGGCGTTCAGAATCGCCAGATGGCCCTTTCGAGCATCCCATCTTTGACTCTATACATAGTTGGTTGAATATAGGGCGATATAGATGCATCTTGAGATGCGTGAATCTGTAATTTTGGATCAATCATCATTGTTAGAAAATCAAAGTATAAAAGAAGACCAACCTTGCATGAAGAACATTAACCTGTCGGTCGACAATTTCCGTGCGGTCAAGAGTTGGATCTCGCCGAGTCCAATGGAGCTGACTCGGCACATTCGACTCAAAATCCGATAGTGTATAATCTAGCCTGATTATCGTGTCAAAAGAGTTGTTCCTGAGCTGCTGACCAATCTTGTTACGCCTGCCCAAGCGACTCCAGGGTTTATAAACATCTGTGAGTATCTCCGCAAGTATTTTATTAAGTTTTACTGCTTGGACAAAGAATTCAAGGAGTGGCGGGTTGACGCTGTTTGGTGAGAGAAAAGCCGTGGATGCTACGTCGAGAGAATCGTCATTGACTACCATAGGCAATGGTACGTCTGATTGACCCGAGGTGATCGTAGGTCTGCCGAGGGTCATGCTGACAACTCTGCCGGAAGTAATTCAGTCTTGCAACATAAAACCAGCGAACCGAAGAACTTGGAAAGGGCCGTGGAGAGCAACTCACGTATCAAGCAACACACAGCCATACCATGCGCGTCGTCTCATTTCTATTTCAAGAGCAGAACGATTCTCGTTGGATTCGTCAAGATACAATCCAATACCTTGAGCCACCCGGCAAGCTAACCCCACCATGTTCCAGCATCGATCAGGGTAATGGGTACTTTGAAGAAACTGTGCCATGATAAGAAGCGACTGGACAAGAGCCAAATCTCCATCATCCAAGATATCAATATGTAAGTAGTGCTTACCACGACGAAAGAATGTATCCGTAAGCGCTTCTCTTTCTTCCGGAGCCAAGTCAGAGAATTGACAGCCTAGAGCAAACATAGCATTCAATGCGCAGGAGAAAGTGTCCAGTCCAAAGTTGGAGCCACCAAGCCCGATAGCCTGACGCGAACAGTAATCATCTCTTTCCGCGGCACTCTCGCGAGCCCAAAGTTGCTCATAGCTTCTGAGAAAGCTCGGCTTGTGCACAAACGGGTATAGACAATGGACTCTATTCCAGTACAGATCTAACAGGTGATCTGCAAGCGCGCGAGGAGGTAGAGCGAGCGCTTCCAGCTTGGACCTAGAACATTGGTCTAGGAACGGGGATAGAGCGTTTGAGGGTTGTTTTAGTCGTTTCATTATTGATGGCTGTGAACGGACAAGGTCTGGTTCGCCCGTGGATCGCCGAAGGGTTTCCTGGACTTGATGTTGGAATGATACTGCAGATGAGTTCCCGTAAAAATGTTCTTGCGCAGTAGTCACTCTGTCCGAAATATGCGACGCTGCACCCATAGCACTCACCGCATCGTCACGGTTTTGGTGCTTCTCCCGGTCCGATGATGAATCTCTAGACGATTGTGGCACTTCAAGACCAAAGAGCACTTCTGGCTGGCTGTTATGACTCGGTTGGTTTCTAGCTGCAAGTAGATGTTCGCCTGTGAAAGCATATTCGAACGCGGATCGCAAAGGCTCAGGTTGTCCATGAGAAGATGACAGTACAAGTGGAATCGCATTCACCTCGCGCAGAGTCTCCGGTGTTGGAAATGGGTTGTTGTCGTCGCGATTGACCTCAGTAAGACCGGACAGACCAGTTCTACCTTCTGGCTGGTCGTTCTCAAGCTCGTGAATTCGATTCCGCAGATGTTGTATGTACCTAAAGATATAATTAATCACTGACTGCTTTTAGGGATGGGTACGTACTCTCTTTCGCTCAAAGATCTAAAATGGTCGGAAGTATAGGCACAAGGATTTTCAGGTTCTTTTCGTCTTTGACAATTGCCGCAGGTTGGCTTCTGTCCATCGCATCGGATTTTTCTTCCTCTACAAGTAACGCAGGCAAGTGCAACCTTTTGACGTTTATGGGGTCCTGTTTGGCGCCGTCCAGCTCCGGTTGCCTAACCACCATCAGCTATGATTTGATTCGATTCCCTCAACACGGCATGAAAGGCGCAGATTAGATCAGATGCTGAGACAAGTTAGGGTATGTATACATTGTGCTGCAATTTCTGACGCTGTACACTCCCTTCCATCCTGGTGCGCTGCGGTTGGCGGCGAATGCTATCGGCGATCAACACATGGAGGAAGGGCCACTCTAAGGCGGATTGATTGATTGATTGATTAGTTACGCGGTAGGACGGATTGCGCGAGAGAGTTTAGGTTATCGTTGAAGCAGTGGCGTCGTTAGGTAGACTCTGGCTCTGAAACTGACAGTCACTCTGTGCCCGACATCTCGGCATGTGGGAAATCAGCCACGTACAAGTAGTTGAGAAACGAAAAGCACATCGAAATGAAATCGTGGACAGAAACTGTGGAGTGCGGGGTAAGTCCCACTAACAAGAGTGGGGCGCAAATGGGGCGAAAGTGGGCCTCACGATTACGAGGTTGACCGAAAGTATTCGTCAGATTCGTCAGATTCAATGCCATTGACTTCCTAAGCCTTACCGACTTGACTTTTAATACCAGTTCCTTAAACAACTAAAATTATCCATCTATCTTCTAAGAAGTACAATAATGATCACCTTTGAACTCTTCCCCAGCCACTGAAAAATCCCCTCAAACCATCGTGGTCCTCAATTGCGGTAACCATTGATACATCTATACCTGTTAGGGACAAGATGACGAGTTGTGAGAAGAAAGATTGCCTACATTGGTCAGGGCGAACGATTACTGCAGCACCCTTATTGCTGTCAACGCCGTAAAAGTCGTACGCGGTGCCGCACCCTTCATCCTTGATTTCTTCGTCGACAAAAATCTTGTGGATATCTTAACTGGTATTAGTAACGGGAATGGAAACTTGCGAGAGGACATATGCTGACCGCTTATGCGCCATTTGCCAATTATTGGGGAGAAGACCGAAGGGATCTGCCCTGCATCGATATCATGGCGTACTCCGGAGAGGACGACGAGGACTTCGATGAAGCTGTCGATGTCGGCCGTTGGCGGCGTGTAAGTCTGTACTGGGCCAGTCTCGGAGAACAAAAATTCACCCAGCTGACGACAGATCAGTACCAAGACATTATTGTGTGTTTCACTCGTAGGCATGCAAACTGACCTTCTTCAGTTTCTCTGCTTTAGCTGCATCGCGGATGTCGCCAGCGAACAGCACGATGCGCCACCGACCATCTGAAGGCATTGCTGTGACCAACTGCATCACACGCGCATCACACAACCGTACTACCGGTGTGCTGGGGAATCGCATTCCTACCGTCAGCTCTGCTGCAAGATGTTGTGTACTGCCAGACACATTTGTAATTGAAGACTCATCGTACTTCGCAGTGAGGCCAGCAGTATATCGACCCGCCCTGATAAAGCGCTCAATGAAAGACTCGGCGTCGGTATTTTTTGATGAAAATGATTTGGTGAAGGCCCGATCAAAGTCTATAAGAGTGGCTGCGACCTTTTTCCGCTCGATATTATACGTGTAAAGAAGATCAGGAGAGGCCTGGCCTTTGAGTATACTCGCTAACTTCCATCCGATATTATATCCATCCTGCAAGCTCACATTCATACCTTGACCAGCTTTGGGAGAATGGGTGTGGCATGCATCTCCGGTTAGGAAAACACGATTATCCTTTGAAAAGTGATCTGCCAGTCGTTGTCCGATGGAGTATGCTGACCACCAAAATGTCGACGCTATATCCAACTTGAACGGCGACAGTATACGGGCTGCTGCAGAATGTAGATCATCAAGCTTCACCTCTTTTGCGATGACCCCTCGCCCAAGCTGGATATAGAAGCGTACCATAGATCCCCCTTCGCGTGGGATGATTAGGAGGCTGCCGTGGGGTGATTGTATTACCGCTTTTTTCCGAATATCTGGGAAATCGGTGCGTGGAAATATGTCCATGACTCCCCACACATCATTTGTAGAGTCTCCAATCATGGTATAGCCCAGCGATCTCCGGACAGTGCTATGTGCACCGTCACAACCCTGTCAAGTTGTCAACCAAGTAAACAAACATATGGTGTCTGGTATATAATATCCCCACCAGCACGTATTTCGCGTCTATCTTCTCATCTCTTCCGTCCTTTGTTGCAATGACTGTCACGCAGTGGGCCTCCGGGTCTTTGGCAGTAGCACTGTCGACTTGAACACTCTTCACAGTATATCCATATTCAACCTCCTGTCCGTTAAAGGAGCGCATAGCGTCGATCAGGATGCCATGAACGCGAGCTTGGTTGATGATCAAATGTGGCTGGTGTGAGAGACCCGCGGGTGTATCTGCTATACGGTTTGTTCGAATCAGTTCATCTTGGGAGTTGGCCGACCAGAAGCAGACTTCCAGCACATGGTATGACTCTCGCAATAACTCTTCGGCAAGGCCAAAGCTTTCGAAGATCTCCACAGTGCGGCATTGAACACCATCAGCCTGACCATTCAACAGGGGACCAAGGCGTGAATCGACAATTTTACAACTCAAACCACATCGTGCTAGCCAGGTCGCAGCACAAACACCGGCGGAGCCGCTTCCGCAGATCAAAACATCGACTTTCTCCGCCATCTGCGTGGAATACTTTTGGAAGCCTGGGTTATGGCAGTGACGATGATAAAAAGAAGAAGACCGATAATCTCTCGAGAAGGGCCTTCAGAGATGGTGCCGACCTCGCGAGCACCAACAATATATAAGTTATATAATAGGCGCCCTCGGCAGTCAAAATGGTAGAAGACTCTGCTCCGCAGTCATAGGGACTATGTAAATGCGTGATAATTAAGGCAAGAATATTTAGCATGCGCTAGAGCCCGCTCGGTGAGCCGTCGCCGGCTTTCTGAACTAGGTATTCTGGGAGTTGTCGCATTCGGCACGGATACCTTTCCAGCTCTTCCGTACATGATTCGAGAAATGGAACGTGCCTCGAGGGCTACATACTATTGTAATACATTGCCCAGTCTGCTGCGTTGCCGTCGGGTGGCTTCCGCACCAACTCTTACCCGTACACTTCTTAATTCTCCATAACTCCGTACCCTCTTCCCGCTAATCCTGGCTTTCCGATCATTTTCCACGAGTGATTGGAAACCCCTTTCGTTCAAGCCAATGTCCTAGTAAGAGAGATGGGACTGATCTTGTGCAGTTCGGCTTGGATTCCGCTTTGCACTCTCGTCGGGATCAATCCAGACATACCCCTGTCCAGCCCACCATCTCGGGTGCTGTCCCGTCTCCATAAAACGTTAGAGGCTAATAAGCGAGGTGGGTCCTTTTATGGGAGTCGACCGGATTTACCGTTGGTATGGGCAGCAGATGGCAAGCGTGCAAGTTTGTTATCTACAAAGGAATTATTATGATGGCCAATTAATTAATCAACTGTCCTGTTAAACACAACACGCCAAGAATAAAATTACAACCCTCTGAATTAGCTTGTCACAAAACCTTTTATCATGCATGCCGCAAAGATTGCAGGGGCCGCCCAAAATGCCAATTTCGCGTATTGCGACTCCTCCACGACCCGGCCAATATGCAACTTCTTCTCCTTGTTGGCCATCCCGGCACCTCTGCCCGTCATATCGTAGGCTGACCAGTCAATGTTCGACGCCCTCTGCTGATACTCAACCACCGTACCGCACCAGTTGTTGGTGACGGTGCCGTCGGCAGCCTTGTACCAACTGTGACAAGCCGGATTCGCAAAGCTGGTGAGTTTGAGGCGCTCCTGGATATCCTTGTTGTAGTACGCCATTGCTTCCGCCTTTACCATGATCTCCAACTTCTCACCGCGTATAGAGGCTTTCAATACTGTAGATATCATGGCGCTAATGTACCGCGACTGAGCTTCTACCATCAGAATGACAGAGTTGTGTCCCAGATTAGTGTTCGGACCGTACAGCATTGCAAAATTTGGTAGTGACTCGACAGTCATTCCCAGGTACGCTCGCGTACCACTTTGCCAAATGTTGGCGAGAGAGCGGCCGAATTTGCCATAGATCTTGATTGGGTACATGAACTCCAGTGTGCGAAAGCCTGTAGCGAAAACGATTACATCGACAGGGTGTTCGGTATTGCCCTCGACAACTATTCCGGATGGTGTGACGTGTTTGATACCATGTGTCTCGAGAGTGACCTGTGGCTGGGTTAGAGTTGACAAGAAGTCGTCAGACATGATGATCCTCTTGCATCCAGGAGGGTAGCTTGGGATAAGCTTCTCCTGCAATTCTGCATTGTCCGGTAAATGCTCCTCTAGCAATGCCAAGCACATCTTTTTTAACTCGGCCTTGGCATCTGAGTTTTCAACGACACTGGCTTGATAAATAGTCTCTCGTATATCCATCAATTTTGCTCGATGGGCCTTCCGAACGCCAGGTATGTAACGGTATGCTTTCCTCCTTATTTCGCTAATCTCGGTGTTGAACTTTGGAACCACCCAATTTGCCGTCCGCTGAAAGACAGTTAACGTATTACAGATCTTTGCCAATTCTGGGATAATTTGTGCTGCAGTCGCCCCGTTTCCAATAACTGCGATCTTTTTGCCATCCATTGGATAGCTCCAATCCCATCGCGCAGAGTGCATGACCTTCCCTTTGAAGGAGTCGAGATTTGGCAGCTCCGGGTATGATGGCACGTTTAGCTGCCCTACTGCAGAGACGAGGTATTGTGAGTTAATTGTATACTCCTTTCCGAACTCTGCTTCTTTGTCGCCAGTGACTTGTACTTGTGTCTTCCAGAGGCCTTCTGCATCATCCCAACGCGCTTCAGAGACGGCAGTATTAAACCTGATTTTCTGGAAAAGCCCCCATTTTTGAGCGACATTGACCAAGTAGTGAAGAATCTCTTCTTGACCAGCATATTCACGACTCCAGTCCGGATTTGGGTCGAAAGAAAAGGAGTAGAGGTGGCTCCAGACTGTGGTTGTAGTGAATCAGCTACGTTTCACTACGACCCTACAGTGCAGGTACAGACCCAAGGGGTCCAAGTAAAAGACAGCTTTGTAGAGAAGGTAAAGGAAAGGGACCATACTGTCACAACAGCATCCTGGATACTTGTTGTCGTTCCACGTTCCACCAACTTGACTACCCTTCTCAACGATAATAAAATCATGGGATTTGTTACGCCGAATCAGATCAATGGCAGTGCATATTCCTAGAAGTGTCAGCTGGTTAGACCTTTTAACATTGTCTTCACTCGGTTTTTTGGTTTAGCTTACCTGATATGCCAGATCCAATGATGAGAACTGGCGTATTGGTGTGAGACCTCCTTGTTGCCATGGTTGTTATGAGAAAATATTGTGACAACTTTTTTCGTAAAAAAGGTTATAGGTTAATGGCCTTTTATGTGGAAGGAAAGTCGCAGCCTGGGGTATTTTGCAATAGCAGTGAGTCTATGGATGATAATTTGGTGGGCCTTGTGTCGTCGACTTAATCAAGTCTGGAGTACCCCATGCAGGGACATCCATGAAGCACCACTTTGCCGGGGATTGGACCCCACACAAGCACACACTTTAAAAGTAGACAGCTGCTGCCAGGAACCGAGTCTGACCATAGTCTTCCGTGGCCCGGCACTACAAAATCGGAAAGAATCCCGTCCAGCAGTTGGTCTTCGGAGCTCACCCGATTCGACCTTCATTACTACCCCGCTTTTGAGCTGCATCTCTAGATGCGAAGGCAAATAAATTGGTGTGGAGCACGCACCCTCGGAACTGTAGCCGAACACTCTTCTGATTGATCGGGGAACTGAAAGCTACCGACCTGAAAATACGGTACAGCTCATGTCACCAGGACTACGTTATCCCATGTGATGCGCTAGTCTATTAGTTACAGAGTAATGAAATTTGCAAAGGAGCAGGATAATCTTATTTAACGCTCCTTTTGGACTGCAGCTTCAGACATGTCAAGGGCAACAAGGACTAGACTTCATTGCAATTTTTTGGCTTACCTTTGGCAACGTCCCAAGTTCGTCCTTCTCTACTTGACTGAGTACACATAACAAGATGTCGCACCGTAGCAACGCTCACTACAACTATGTCCCAGACATCTACCGCGACGGTGAGCATCCACAGGACACCCGGATTTTATGAAACTAATGCCGGTTTGAAGATAGCGGTCTTGTGGCGGGAGGAGATCCCTGTGTATAGGGGATTCGCCTGTGGTCAGAAGAGGCCGACGAAGCAAATAACATCTGGAAAGAAGTTTCCGAGAGAAAGGCTGTTGTCATTGTCCACCCCACTCACCCCGTCGACAACAACCTAATTAGGAGATTGCTTCCTCGGCCTATCATCGACTACCCATTCGAGACAACTCGCGCAGCTGTTGACTTCATTGCCTCTAGAACAGTGCGCGACTTCCCGGATGTCAAGATCATCTTTTCCCGTGGTGATAAAGCTCTCACATACCTCATCAGTCGCCTAGCAACTGTTCTACCTTACTTGTCTAAGGACTTCAATCCAAAAGACGTGCTTAAGGACGCGAGAAGCTTCTACTATGACACTACAATTTCCGGCAGCGAGAATATACTCCTAGTTGTCACGATCAGGAGTCGACTGACCCCTTTCTGCAGAACGTGATGTTAGCTGACGGTTATCTAACCGTTAGGTAACGGTTAGCTATCCTCCAGCCATCGCCATGTCAGCGCTATGACACCAGGTCCACCAAGACCCTACAACTCTCTGCCCTCGCCTAGCGCACACAGACAATATAAGTAGCAAGGAGCTGGCTTCAATAGGAAGCCAGCGGCTAGTTTTGACAGCTACCTATGAATACACTATGATCGCCCGTTGAAACCCATGCTGCTTACCTGTCTTGGATCACTGAGTGATATGACTCTCACACTAGTCCTAGAAAGATTTCCTAAGACAGGCCACCTGTTTACATGATAGTGACTACCTATATGATTTCAACCAACACTGATGGGTCCTTGAGTTATGGCCAAGACTGAAGCAGCACTAAAATAAGTAGGCTAGCCATGTGCCCACCGGACCTTCGCCGTCGAGTCGGTTTGTACAGATACCTTTCAATATAAATTGTGAAGTTTAAATATCTGTTCGTATCTTATGAGTGATTTTGTAGGAACAAGAAATTTAGGAATGATGGCAAATAGCCGTCGTGGTCCATGATAATGTGGTCTAGCCTACTCACCTCCTTGGAGCATAGCAGCCTCTGGAAGTTATCTGCCTTGGAGATACGCTCTCCAAAGTGGTTGTGGATGGCTTTCACCAAGAGAACCTTTATTAAAATCCGCTGCGTACACATCTAAAATAGACCTGAGACTTTCTATATATAGCATTACGACCAAATACTATGACCTGGCAATATCTCCATCTGCCTGGATTATCTATCTGACCGTAAAACTGTTCAACATAATCGAGCAAACCCAACTGGAATACTGGAAATATTTCACAGCAAGGAGGTGAGTTTCATCTGTTATGCGATCAAAATAGTTATAGTAGAACGATATCTAACATGGGTATCAAGTCAGCGGCTGATTATACAGTCCCCAGCATCATCAATGGGCAAGATAAAACTCTCAGAGACTCATTTCAAGTCGTGCCCTCATCTACCGGCAAGGGTCTATATAGTTGTAGCAGTGTATGGGCCGCAGAGGCTGAGCAGGTTGTATCTGCGGCGCAAACTGTGAAGCCTGTGTTATTGGAGCTTGGAGGAAAGGCCAACGGTTTCTGTAATTCGTATCTAGAGCGAGGAAGAAGCCCTTGAGCTTGCGAACGATACCGAGTATGATCTGACTACACCCGTTTTCAATGGTATGACAGTACACGATGAGATATCTCTGCCACATGGTGGCATAAAGGCGAGGGATTACGGTAGTTTTGGCTCTGCCGGCTTAGACGAATGGCTAACAACGAAGGCGGTCACGTACAGATTATATATATACTCAGGACGTTCAGCTGTAGGTGTAAAATACCGGAAATAGTCCCTGGATGTAGCTCATCCGCCTGCCTCCATAAAATTAAAATATGGGGGAAAGCCGCACTCCATCTCCCAAATGCCATTATTGTGCGGTGTAGCCCCCATCAACTGCCATTGAGACCCCCGTAACCCAGTTTGCGTCCTCACTCGCAAAGAAGACTGCTACCCTCGCAATGTCTTCTGGTTGCCCAAAGCCTTTCAGCGGATGCATTGCCGATACTTTATTGACGATATCTTTGTTCAAGCCTTCAATCATTACACTATGAGTATCTGTGATACGAGAGTTAGCAACATTCAACGCTTCTAAGTTTTGGACTTACAGCCTGGGCAAATGGTATTGCAATGAATCCGGTGCGGCGCGAAATCTAATGCAGCCGCTCTAGTTAGATTCACAACACCTCCTTTAGCTGCGGAATATGATGACGTTCCGTACGTCCCAACCAAACCCAATATTGAGGCTGTATTGATAATCCATCCCCGGTCGCCGCTCGAGTGCGGTTCTTGCTTGAGCATCTGAGCGCCAGCATACTTGCAGCCCAGAAATACCCCCCTCAAGTTGACTTGCTGCGTCATGTCGAATTGGTCATCCGGGGTTTCCCAAATTCCCAACGGCCGCGGCGCTTTGGTCTCAAACGCAATCCCTGCGTTATTGCACATGCTATGCTGCTTTAGAAGATGAACCTTGGTGCTATGGGAACATAGGGACTCACATATCAACTCTTCCGAATTCCTTCACAGCTGCTTGCACCATGTCTTGAACGCTTTGTGAATCGCTCACGTCTACTTTTACGGCAAGGCTCCGCACGCCATCCTGCTCCTTAACGAGCTCATGGGTTGCCTTGCTGGCTTGAATACCAATGGCAGACGGGGCGAGCGGCCTCAGATCAGCGCAGACGACGTGCGCCCCCTCTTGAGCATACCTTAGAGCAATGGCACGGCCAAGTCCAGAGGATGCTCCTGTGACAATCGCAACCTTGTCTTTAAGTCTCTGAGATGTTTGAGTCCGGCTTCTACTCGCGTAACCTCGTTTTGTTGACCAAGTACGAGTGCATTGATTCAGAGATTTGGAGGGGCTTTGAAGCAACCTTGATAGACAACTTAATTTGTGAGCCATTGTTTCTGTTTGTTTCGATGCTTCGAGTATTGGCTAGAAAGTAGCAGCTGAAGTAATAGAAATTATAAAATAGTGAGGTGGGTAGAAAAAGTAAATACATTTATAGTGAAGTTTATATGTGAAGCGAAGGTACTTATTTCATCATGCTTCAAAGGCAAACTCATCGTTAAAACTGCTACCTCCACTAATTCTTCATTATAACTGCTACTATTAATTTATGCTACAATCTATGTCTTATCGCCGCCTTAGCATCTAAATTTATTTTGTAAAAGTTGTCCTCTGTCTGTTCGGAGGGCGCTGACCACGAGAATGATGTATAGTGTAAATTACCGACCATGAGCGAAGCGAACAGGAGGGTTGCCGTTAACCCCGTTCCGTACCAGATCCCCACCAAGAACCGGATTCTGGAGTCGTTCCGATTCGCCACTTTCCTCCTCGGTGCTGCTTCCGATTCGAGTCCCTCAACCAAATTGCACAGCCAAGCACCTAGCCAGGTACAGTATCGGCTTACCTTACTTAGCTCAGAGGAGTTGGCGCGAGAGCCACGCTGTGAAATTGAATAATACTTTGTTTGTATATTATTGAATCTGTCTCAAGGTTTTGAAAAATATACATCCAGCTGAAATGGCATTTCCTGATAGACAAATCCCGACTAAGGCTTTGGTGGTGGAAAAGGCGGGCTCGCCTTTTGTCCTGCAGGACATTACACTGGACGAGGTTCGTGATGGGGAAGTGCTTGTTGAGATGAAATACACTGGACTGTGTCATACAGTAGGTTCTCTTTACCATTCTTCGGCAAGTTCCAATTGACCACGCGTGGTAGGATATCGTGGTGCAGCAAGGACTTATGCCAGTTGGAGGTTTCCCCGCTATTCTCGGTCACGAGGGAGCTGGCATCATTCGAAGACTCGGGGGTTCTATGAAAGATAGCTCCCTGAAAGTTGGTGACCAAATACTCCTGTCTTTCAGCTCTTGCACAACCTGTTCATTCTGCAGCCAAGGTCGAAATGGTTCTTGTCCTCATATCACAGCGATCAACTTCACAGGAACTAGACTTTCCGATGGCAGTAACCCGGCAAGTTTGGCTGATGGCACGCCTGTCCGCAGCAAGTTCTTTGGGCAATCATCCTTTAGCAAGCTGGCTGTTGTTTCCGAAACGTCTGTCGTTAAGTGTGCGTTCAGCAGCGAGGAATTTGCCATCATGGCTCCGATGGGATGTGGGTACTTTACCGGTGCGGGCACGATTATGAGAGTTTTGAAACCCTCAAAGAAAACGACGGTAGCAATACTGGGTATGGGAGCTGTGGGGCTGAGTGCTTTGATGGCAGCCAAAGCTATAGGGGTCGAGAGAGTAATAGCTGTCGACATCGTGGATGCCAAATTGGAACTCGCTGTTTCTCTCGGAGCCACCGACGCGCTCAACTCTGGTAGAATCACCAGCCTCGCAGAAACCTTGAAAGGGCTAGTCAGCGATGGAGTCGATCAGATTGTCGACACAACTGGTATCTGCTCCCTGATAGAAGAAGGTATCCGTGGTCTAGGCCACGGTGGTGTCTTTGCCCTGGTCGGAGTGGCCCGCCCTAGCCAAAAGGTTTCTGTTGATCCTTTGGACATGCTTCTCTCGTGCAAACGCCTAATCGGTGTCATCGAGGCATTATCAGACCCCGTCGAGGTGATTCTTAAAATGCGCCCAGTGATAAAAGATCGAACTGCTAACCACCAAATAGTTGATTCCTGAGCTTGTGAAATTGCAACGGGAAGGCCTATTTCCCGTTGAAAAATTATCACGGGCATACCCTGTTGCTGATATCGACAAGGCTATTGCAGATCTCAAGGCAGGTAGAGTTGTAAAGCCAATACTTTCATGGGAATCTGTGTAATTAGCTAGCTATAGAACGAGACTAATTTTATATTTACATTATGCAGCCGAACAAGGGTGTACAAAGGCGGAGCGGTCTTCTGTGGAGAAATTTTCTAGGATCTATCCAAGAGACTGGAATTTCGCTCGTTTCCACTGCTTGGTGTGGTAGCCTGGTCCAATCGACACTGTGTTGGCCGATTAGCTGCACTACTAGCAGCCAACTTAACAGGGCTAATTAATGATTAATATGCCTTCTTTCTTAATGTCGCAAACAGTCTGATCGGATTAATGGTAAGATATTTACAGCATCGACATAAGCAGGTTTAATGGCCTATAAGATGGCAAAGTTTTGTCTTGGTTTTGCTAGCCATCCATTTTATTCACGCTGGTGAACTGATCATGGGCACGGGGTACACTTTTCTCTCCGCTGTGTTTGATTAGGTCAAGCAGCTCGATGCTGTAGTGGTCTCTGCGGATTACCGTCTAGCCCTGGAAAATCCACCTCCAGCTGGATTTGACGATGCATATGCCGGACTAAATGGACAGCAGATCAAGCAGTTGCGCTCGGAATTAATCCAAAGAAACTTGTGATAGCGGTGCCTCTACAGGGGGCTGTCTTGGGGCGACTATCGCACTCGAAATACGGGACCACGGCAGACCTGATCTATATGGCCAGATGCTGATCTACCCCATGGTAGATGATCAGTGAATTACAACCTCAACTTAGTAATTCGCGTCTTATGGAACATGGACAGGTATAGCTTCGACTATTTCATGGGATCTAGTCCTTCCAGGCCGCCGAGGGACTGGTGGTGTCGTACTTATGAGGGCCCGGGACGGGCTACCGCCCTGGGTAGACATCCGCCTACTTATATTGAGGTGGGGTCTGGGAAGCCTTTTGGGATGAGTGTGTAGCATACACCTGCAGGCTGTGTGAGCACTTTCACATGTGGCCGGGGTTGTTGCATGCTTCGGAGATTTTCAATCCACGAACGTATAGCCTAACAGGACTTAAAGTAGTATTCTTAAGAATGGTTTTAAGAAAAAATATTTCCCCAGCCAATATCATCCAAGTTCCACGGAGGCTGCAATCCCGAATTTTGAGACAGCATGTCTTGGAGCTGAAGGTCGCTAAAGAGGAACTCGCTATTTACCACGCCTCGGCCGTTGCTTGTTTCATAAAGGCTGGTCTGCAGGTAATCTGAAATGTTACCTTCTGTAGAGTTAAAATCTGACTTTTGCGTCATCTGAGTGGGCGATGCCCGAAGATCTGTTATATATTAGCACAAATCGGAAGAGGCAGAGGACTACTCAACGAATCGAGGTGGGATAGATTTGTTGATGCATGCTGTACAGCGTCTTGGCGCATTGATTAGCTGCATCGTTATGCAAACCCATTCTTTCCAAAGCTCTCTGGCACTGGTCCCATGACTTTTGAACGGTGCTAGGTACTCTAGACGCAAGGACTGTAGGGCAGACCTCGGCCAAAATAAGCACCATCGCAGATGAAAATAAATCTAGGAGAAACATTTAGCAGTTGGGTTTCTGAAATATAACGTGAGCTTACAGAATACATTATACCACCAAGCATCAGTTGCGGCGGTTTGCGACGCATGGTCAACGATATCTATCAGCTCTTCTGCAGCTCCTACGCAAGCTTCTGCGCAGCGTTGAGCGAAATGCCCGTACAACATATTACTTGTCGCATGCTGCCGTTCACGGTCGCTTGAACCTTTCGCTGCGACTCCTAGCTTTGATTCTACACATAACTGGTTTAATATAGGTCGATATAAAAGAAGCTTTAGGTGGACGAATCTACATAGTGTGTTAACCATCATTTTGGAGGATTAATGTACTAGTAATAGAGACTAACCTTGCATGAAGGACATTGCGTTGTCGGGTGACAATCTCGGTCGACCGGTGTGCTTGATCTCGCCAGCCCCAATAGAGTTGCTCAGGCACGTTACGTTCAAAATGAGATAGGTTATTGTCGAGATCGATTATGACATCAAAAAAACAAAATCTAGGTTGCTGGCCGATCTTATTACGACCACCTAAGTGACTTAAGGGTTTGTAGACATCTGTGAGGACCTCGGCAAGGATTTTATTAACTTTTAGAGCCTGCACGAAGAAGGAAGTAACAGGCACGTTATCTGCTGAGGATGCAGATAGCGAGATGAGGGAGTCGTCATTGCTGGCAATTGGCAGCGGTATATCGGACTGTCCAGTAGTAATAGATGGTCTTCCAAGAGTCATGCTCACAACACTGCAGCATAAATTTAGCTTTGGATTCGCATCCACGAATGGAAGAGCAAGGTTCACGAAAAGGAAACTTACGTATCGAGCATTATACAACCGTACCATGCACGCCGCCTCATCTCTACTTCAATAGGAGAGCGATTTTCGTTTCCGTCGTCAATATAGAGCCCAATTCCTTGTGCCACCCTGTAGGCTAGTCCAACCATATTCCAGCATCGGTCAGGATAGTGCGTACTTTGAAGAAACTGCGCCATGATCAGAAGGGCCTGTACGAGAGCTAGGTCTCCTTCATCCAAAATGTCGATATGTAGAAAGTACTTTCCACGGAGAAAGAATGTACTTGTGAGCGCTTCTCTCTCTGCTGAGGGTAGGTCTGAAAATTGGCAGCTAAGGGCAAACACAGCGTTCAGAGCACAAGAGAAAGTGGCAGGTCCGCAGTTTGAGCCTCCTAGGCCAACAGCTTCTGTCGAAACGTGCCTATCATCGACTGCACTATCGCGAGCCCAGATTTGTTCGTAGCTTTCAAGAAAGCTCGGCTTGTGTATAAACGGATATAAACAGTGTACTCTAGCCCAATATAGGTCTAACAAGTGATCTGCTAGAGCTCGAGGAGGTAAAGTAAGGGCTTCAAGTCTCGAGCTGAGTCCCTCGCCCAAGAATGAGGATAATCCATGGACTGCAGCTCTAGACTGCTTGGTTGCTGGTAGTTTTGGGTAGACAAAGTCAGATTCTCCCGTGGACGCCCGAAGGGTCTCTCGAACTTGGTGTTGAAAAGACACCGCGGATGAGCTCCCGTAAAACAGCTCTTGTGCAGCAGTCACGCTGTCAGAGATATGCGAGGCCGCCCCCATTGCACTAACAGAGCTGCAGGCCACGTGTCCGTCTTGTTCTGGGAATGGGCGGCCGTCTGGCCCCTGTAGTCGGTCGTCAAAGGGGCCCAATGGGCTTACGGTTGATGTTGGCCGGTCAGACGGATGGGCCTCTGCCTCGGCGGATAGGATGTCAAGGTTCCTGTTCGAAATGGGGGGGACCGACGGCACTTCATCCGCTCGGTGAAGAGCCGCCAGCTCGCTGTGGCGTACGGCATGTGCTATCCTAGAAGGACTTGCCTGATCACTTTCAAGCATGCGAATTCGGTCCTCCAGGTACCGCACATGTCTGATTAAAAATCAATGAGCTCAAGATCAACCCTCAGAGCATGGGTGTAACTATACATACTCTCTATCGGCTGAGGCACGAGAAGAGTCCGAGACGTACTTGCATCGGTCTCCAGCCTTGTGCTTTCGTTTGCAATTGCCGCAAGTCGGTTTCTGCCCATCACATCGAATCTTCTTCTCTCTACAAGCATCACATGCGATGGCAATCTTGTGACGTTTGGGGGGCCGCGCTCGTCGTTGTGTGGCCTGCTTTACATCTGTTAGTTACGGGCAGACGCCGGCTGTCAGCGCGAAGAATTCGAGACAATACATTTTGCGGTGCTCCCTGACCCTGAACTTCCATCTTCGGGCACTGCCCTGCATTCACCAGCACGCTGTAACAGCAGCGATTGATAGTGGTAAGAGAGCTAGCACAAGGTTGGTGAAAGAGTTGGAGAAAGAAGTGCAGCTTGATGCAGAGTGGCTGACTGCGAGGAATCCAGAATAGCGGAGCTCGGGAGGAGGGGAACATGGAGAAGATTACGTATAAAATCCCCAGATAAAGTACTTGCAAGGATTATCTGTGGTAGAAATGTGGATACGAGCGACATCACGTGTTAATATTACTCAGCAATGGACCGTCCTGTCTACCAAGTTCAAAAGCGAAGATCCAGTTCTCTATTATGCCCAAAGTTTCATAGATACTTAGCTACTAAGTCTTCAAGCTCCTTGTTACTCATGCCCTTGATGCTGATCAGCCCGTCGTCAAGATGCGCTGAGAAGTCTCATCCGAAGCCCTCCCTCCTAAGGGCTGAAATATGAAGCAGCCCTACGGAAACTTAGAATCTTAATAACACCTTAATAATGAGCATAGTGATACTAGCATTTTTATATTATAGTAGATTGTAATATAAGGAGTTAATGTACAAGAACTCTAAAACGAGTAATTAAGTTTTTTGTTTTTGCCAATATAAGTACCTTTACATATAAATTTGTATGTAAAGTACACTAGTCTCATTACGCCAGTAGTCTCATTACGCCACGACCTACGTTAGTCATAACCACCTTGCCAAGAGAGCCGAATGAGCCTTCTACATCAAGTGTAGTTTGTTCTAGAATCTTTAGAATCCCAAATACTTCTTCACGGTGGGACCATTCGTCAATAGTCAAAGTGTCATCCCAAAGCTCGTCCTTGTGCGCTGAGCAAAACATCTGAATTGCAGGCTGAACGCCAGGCCGTAGAGCGCAGCCAATCATTCAGCCAATCATTCACACCCCAGATATTATTAATGCGACACATCAAAAATTCGATCGCGATACCATAATAATAATGCCCGTAGCCTCACTCTTCACTATGACCCTTTATCCCAACTAAAACACTCAACTATGACCCTGACCCTCTCGCCTCCCTATAACCCTGACCCTCGCGCCTCTCTATAACCCTGACCCTCTCGCTCCCTATAACCCTGACCCTCGCGCCTCTCTGTAACCCTGACCCTCTCGCCTCCCTATAACCCTGACCCTCATCACGAACACGCTCCGCGACGGGGTTATAACCTTGCTATCTCTGAATTTATGCATTGAAAACTCTTCTTCACCTATCACACTGCTTACTGAATACCATTTCCATTGCCTTGTAAACTCCTGTCTCGATTCTTCCCTCACCCCCTTCTTTGTTCGCTCCTCTGCCCCCTTTCCCCTGAACTCTCGTCTCGTAACTCTTTCTGTCTAATACATAACTACCCAATCCTCGGCCATTTCATCCCATCCCGCTTGTTCGGCCTCCCTCCACCTCCACCCAAAACAATCCCCTTCCCACCCTTCGAAATTTTCCTTCTCCTTGCACCCCTCCCCCTCTTCTTGACCCTCCTCTTCACTCCAACTTTCGCTATCCTCTGTAACATCATCTGGAATTTTCTTCGGATCCATCTCTCTCGCTGTGTCCTCCTCTGCTGCTGCATCATCCATCGCTGCCTCCTCTGCTGCTGCATCATCCATCGCTGCCTCCTCTGCTGCTGCATCATCCATCGCTGTCTCCTCTGCCGGTGCCGCCTCTTCCACCGCATCCTTCTCTGCCGGCGCCGCCTCCTCTGCCACCTCCACTATTCCCTTGCCCCCAATACATTTCCTTTCATCCACAACCCAACATTCATACGTTCCTTCTCCACCCCACTACTGTACCGGCACTTCATCCCATATGTGACCCTCCGTCTCCCTATGCATCTCATACAAATGATGTTCAACTTCCTCCACCGTCCTCGCCGGTAACTCATTGCAAAACCGGCACTGAAACCTCTTGAACACCTCCAACCCTTTCTGCGGGCCCAAACCATTCACTGGTAATCTCTTATTACTCGGTCTCCAACGCCATCCCACTTCTTCACCAATCACGTCCGCAATCCTCTTCGACAAAACCCCTTCCACGTTGTGTCTCCTCTGCAAATGCCTTTGGACCGCCTGTGCTTTGATTGCCTTCCTGCACCCTTCGCCAATGCAAATTACTTTGTTGTACTCTTCATTCATGATAAAAAATCTCTCCAACGCTGCTTGCACCTGCTGCGCTGTCCGCGACGTGTCTCCGCCTACTAACAATCCCTGCTGGTTGCTCATCTTGCGCTCCTGCTCATGTCCGTTGGGTTGATATGATGTTGAAATAACCTCCTCGATCACCCCATTCCACATATCCTGATGCGGCTCCTGACGTCACCTCCCGTCCCATACCCGTCCCGTCCTACATGCTGTGATATCACTTACTACAACAACCAACCTGCCTGCGCCCCTGAAAACAACTGCTATTTCTCTGCGGATCGTATTTTCGGGTCTACCTGCTTGTCCTGCAAATATCCCTAACTCTTCACCCTCCATGTTATAAACGCGTCTGGGCGGCGTTGTCAAATGATTCAAAAACGGGAAACCGAACGTCCCTACCGCCTTTCCCTTTGTTAAATCTGCCCCCCTTCTCATCTACTTCCATCCGAAACCCTTGCCAATTTCCACCATCTTCTACGCAACTACCCATTCGTCTCCCAACCCAACCCTTTTCAATCCCTCCTTGATTATCTCCAACTGCCAATCGCCAAACTCTTCTGTGTGCCCCTTCTGAACCTGGCAATCCTTCTCCCGCTCTTCCTTCTCCACAACCCATAATTCCGGACGCTTGCCCTCCCGACCAACCCACGACTGCATTGGTACTGCCTCTATCGAACATCCTTTCATCTCTCCATGCCCCATCAACTTCCAATGCTCTTCCACCTCCACTACTGACCTCGAATTGAAATTGCGGCAAAATTTGCATCTGATTCCATCAAACACGTCCAACCCTTCCTGTGCACGCTTTCCATCCTCCGGCTTCAACCCTAAACAATCCACCCAACCCCAATGACTTGCACGTATATGCTTCTCGACCTTGTTTGCCATATCCATCTTAACCCCGTGCTTCTTCTTCAAATGCTTCCCTATAAACCCCACTGTCACCCCCACCATACATTCCTTGCAAATCAACCTCTGGTACTTTGCGTTATCTATGAATAACGTCGACCACTCCTCCAATAACTCCAACATTTGCTTATCGCTGTCGCTCATTGTCGGTTCTCGCACTGCCTTGCTTGCTTATGTCGGTATAACTGGTGCTGTGCTGTGCTGGGCTTGTTGGAATATATATCCTACCCCAACCCCCTTGTTTTTACCCACCCCAAAACCGCCGCCCTCCTATGTCTCACTGTCATGTATGTCTCGTGTTGCCTGCGTCAATTAACCAAAATCCTAAACATCCTCTACGCCTTTGCCTGGATGGATGGATTTGGGCTATGGGTTGGAATGTGCCTACCCTCTTTCCACTTCCGTCCATAACTCCAACCCTACAATTAACCCCTTTCTTATTCCGTGACCTCCCGGCTGTCGCCATTACATGCTCTCGACGCCTGTGGTTGCCGTGGCTGGGCCTCACTGGAATGCAATCCTCACCCTGTCATCCCAATATAACCCATCCCTTGCTGACCTCTTATGCTGACCTCATGTTGCTGACACCAAATGTATCATCAATCTTAAAAACGTATATACGTCCATGCGGACAACCCTCCAAATTCTATTTTAAACGCCCAATGTGCTTGTCATCATTGCACACGTTGAACCCATGTCTCTCTCAATTGCAATCGCCCCATCCTACATTCTCCACCAAATTCACCAACCCCCAATTGTAAAATACACTCCTACGGTATCCTAAACAAATCCTTGTCCTTATTATCTCTAACAACCCGTGATTGATATTATTCGCATATTATCAAATATGATTTTATTATCTTATTATTTCAAATTTTTCCCACAAAATTTAAAAATGACCTACTTATTACATTCCGTTAATTAAACTATGCAATTTTTCAATATCGTCTATCCAACCATGTTATTCCCGTCAATTAATTATTCCAACTCTCTTCATCTGAATGCTGGCTGGCTAACTCCTTGAACGCCCTGATCAAATTATTACCCTCGATCCCTCCCCACTCAACCTTCTTCCCCAACCACTGCCTTTCTGACTCCATATCATCCCGGATGTCATATCCGTCTCTCTCTGCCCTTTCGTACAACCAACCCAACGCTGCTTGCCCCGTAATCATCATCATGCTCCAAAATGCCGGCACAATCACATTTGGGTATTGACACTCCTGACTGTCGTCTTCCTCCCACTGTCTGCGCTCTTCCTTGTCCTCTTTATGCTTCCAATGCTCGCAAATCGCTTGGGGTGTATAACAACGCAAACAACACGAAAACCTCTCCATACTCCTCTTCTGCTGAACTGCTCTAATAAAATCGTCGATCCATTTCCGAACGCCCTGCACCCCGGACGCTGTACACTGCCCAATTAAATGATCCGTGCTGGTATACTTGCAAATATAACAATACACACACCGCTTGCTGAACCTCTCCAATTCCCGCTCCAATTCCTCCACTTCATATATCTCCTGCTTTTCCTTCTACTGCACGGTGAAATCAATCCAATCCCTCTCCCTATCCTGTCAATTGAATTCCATTTCTTCCCAGCTTACAAACCCTAGGCTTCCTTCTGGGCTGTCTTTGGACGCTTCATACTCGATTAACTCCCTGGCTTTTGAACGTTGGCACAAATCACACCACTCCTCACCCTCCACACAACCTTTCCGGTGCAAATTGTCATCCATCACCCGATCGATGACTACTCGCCGGCATCTGCTTCAGACGTACTCCTCAACCTCACGCGCCATCTCCTCCTCCTCCCTATCCCCCGTCTCCTTTTTATGCCGGTAAACGACGGGTCGCGCCCCACCTAACTCCCGGCTGTTAATCCCCCTTCGGCGCTTAGCTGACTCCTCTGGTAATAATACAATCGCCTCGCTAGGCAACCCATCTCTCCCCGCCCGTCTGCTGTCCTGTACATAATTGGCCAAATCCCGTGGCATTCCGGCATGCACAACCGCTCTGGTGTCTCCGGTGTCGATTCCCAACCCTAATGCATTGCTGGCCACCACAACCCGCCTCTCTTTGCTCCCGCTCTTCCACTCGCTCAATCTCTTGTCCTTCCCGCTCCGGTCGTACACCTTGGCATGATACAACATGTCCCTAATGCTTCGCTCAACTTCTCTGCCTCCTTAATCTCCTGGCTGTAAACAATGATTTTCGCCGGTGCGGGATACTTGATCTTCAACTGCTCCACCAAATCGACAACGGCGCTGATTACACTGTCGTCTGCCTCCCCCCCTTCCGTGCGCTTGTATGTTCGGATCTGATACTAGATATTCGGACGGGTTGTGGCCTCTCGGATCTTGAAAACCCCTGGCCCAATGATGTTCATGCTCTGGCAAATCTTCTCCTCATGCCGCGGCTGTAATGTGGCTGTCAAAAACACCACCTATGTCCCTATACGCACTAATTTACCTAAATGCTGCATTGTTAGCCAGAATGTGGCACTGCTAGCTAATACTGTCTGACACTCGTTGATAAAATCCGATCTAATCGATGCGTGTCCCGCAACAATCTAATAAAATCCTAGAACCCCTTTCGTAACACTGACTCTAGCGTGACGAATACAATCGATGCTAGCTTAATCGTCTTTCCTGATTGCTAAATCACGCTGGTAATCCTGCACCTATCACATCGGTCTTTCATGTCCGTCTGTAATGACTGTAACGGGACAACGACAATGGTCGTCCCTCCTTAGATGCAAAATGCCAGCAACATGAACAACAAACTCTTCCCGGAACTAGTGCCCATCACCACTAACATTAGGCTTCTTCCCTAGAAAATGGCCGTGATGGCCTTCTTTTGCTCCCCGCGGAACTGGCTGCCTTCACCCATATATGCCTCAAATTCCTGCTGGACATTCACCCGCTGCATGAACTGCCGCCGTCGAATCTGCATCTGCTGCATTGCCTCATCGTATAATGACCGGGTCGGCCTCACCCTGCCCAAATTGCCCACCTTGCTACCCGTCGATGGAAACTTCAAAAACTGGTGCCACTCCTAGCTAATAACCCGAAACTTCATCCGTTGGCTCCCCCTTTCCCCTAGGGCTTCTGTTATTAACCTCCTATACATGGCCTCACCCATCTGGGCTGAATGCCCAAACTGCTCCTCCTAAATCTCATCTGCTTCATCTTTCCACTCCTCGTCTAAATCGAATTCGAATGGGTGCTGCAAAAACCTCTAGCCAATGGCCTCTATAAAATTCCTCTATGCGTTGATGTTCATCGCGACGTTCATCCCCTTCCTACACTCCCGCCGAATGATGCCCCGCATTCGCGCGGATGTCCATTCCCTCTTCTAAATACTGGCTGACTTGTAAACCTCATTGTCAATGATCTCCAACCCATCTCTCCGTACGGGTGGCTCCGCCTCCTCTAAATCATCTCCTTTCTCCTCTGACTGTACAGGCTGCTTTGCTGCCTTCGCTTCCTCCCTTTCTCTCTTCTCCTCTAATGCCGGTCTCCCCTAAATAAACGGGCTACCCTAGAATCCCAGATCGACCGAAATCTGGACCCTCTCCCAAAACGGCAATACTAACCACAAATAATACATCGTCAACTCCCTAACCTCCCGTGGCAACCAATGATGCACAATCTTCATATTGCCTGTTTGCATGTAATTCTTATCCGCTCGGGGGGGTTGCTGGTGTTCTAGTGCCGAACGCTCAATATGCTTAGGGCCCGACATGGCTGTCCTCCGGTGAAATGCCAACCGAACAACATCAACTCCTGCAATCGAACTAAATCGCGCTCGAATTTCATGATTCTTCGTTGCCGCCACCTGATGGGATCTGTCGACTAGACAAACTGCCGTTTCAAATCGGGCCTCTGCATGATTCGCCTCCACAACCACCACGGTCCGTCGATATTGGATTGGTTTCGAACATCATCCAAAAACGACCACCCAACCCGGCTCTCGGCCATATTATCTCGTAAATTAGCCCATTCAATCTGCGGAACCTGACCCTCGTTGATGTCGCTAAACGCGTCTAACGGGATCATCATCAAATCCCGCATCAAAATCATCCGGGCCTCCCTCACCACCCCATGGATCGTCGTCTACAACTGGCCCATGTTGAACTCCATCTAATACCTAAATATTCTATCTCTAATCCACGAAATCTCACCATCCGCGGTCGTATTCGCTCGGATCGCCATCCTGTATGTTCTTTTGCTAATGATCCAATCCATTAGGCTGGGATCTCTCGTCCCACCCTCCAACCCCATGAACCGGTCTACCATTTGCCAGATCAACTAATACGGTGACTCGGTGGTCTCAATCGCCTCATCTTCCTCAATTCCAACCAATTTGCATGCGGCAATCTTTCGGGTCCACGTCTGATAACCCTCTTCCACCACCAATGCCTGGGCAATCTTGATGATGGCGGAATATATTGTCGTGTAATGGATGGCCGCAACCTACGTCTCTCCCGGCCTAATGCCCAAAATGGACAAACCGCTGATGATTGCGCTGTCATATGGGTTGCCCACCAACCGGTGGTCTAACAACTCGATGCAAAACCTCAAACACGCGCGGTCCAACTCCTCTATCTGCTCTCGTTCCTCCCTGCTCAACTCCTCCTTCACCTCCACCCCTTCGAAATCCTCGGCCTTCTGCATCAACTTAACGAATGCCTTCCCCTGACCTTGCGTGAATCGGTACGGTGGCCTCTCCTCCTTCTCCCAATCCAACTCTACATGCACAACGAAACTCAACATCTGCTTCTAATACGCCTGGTAACTCAAATGGGTGCGGTCCTTTAAATCCATATAAAACGGGTTTTCGCCTCTCTTTCCATACTCTGTGGCATTGACGCGGAATAACGCGGCCTCTCCTACCACTTCTTCAACGACATGCTTCTGGCACTCGTCCATCACCCTGTCGAAACTCTGATGGATTATTACCAACTCTTCCTCCTCTTGTGCATCAACGGGTTCGATCAACGCCCTCAACTTGTCCCGGTCTAACCCCCGTAAATTCTCGTCAAATTTGACCCGCCTCAACCACAGATTGGGCTCCTGGGATTTGTCCGACACCTCGATCTTCTTCTTGACCTCTCTGTTCACCTTGTCAATCCGACGCTAGATCTCCTTCTCCATCTTCACCTCGGGACCTTCGGGGCTGGGTGCGGGCTTCTTCTTGTCCTCCACCCTGAATAAATTTGAATGCAAACCGTGGGTGAAAAACCTCTGGCAATGAACCCCCTTCTCCCACAGTACTTCCTTCTTGGAATCTCGTTTGGGCCGGCCTTTCCTGCGTGGATTAACCCAACCGTGAACATCCCGATAATGTTCCCGTATGGGTTGCTCAAACCGGCTGACGAATGGGCACTTCTCCCCGTCTTTCTCGAATGTGCAACCCAACCCATCGGTCTTCGGTTCCTCTAACCCAGGGATTGCTTCCGTATTTCGGTGTTGATATTTGAATTCAACCTGACCTAACATATACTTGTTTCGTATTAACCCCTCTATCTTTGCCACCTTTTCGAAAATGCGCTTCCGGCTCTCCTTGCTTAATCCATGCACCGGCTCTCTTGTGAAATGGGCGTCGATCTCACTAGGCAATACTGCAAACTGGCACTTCTTGCAAATAATCACTCGAAATTCCGGCAAATGGATGAACTGATCCATTTTGAATGCTTTTACTACACTACGTACGGGCTCTAGGCCCTACTTTAATTCCTACAAAACCCTTATGATTCCCCTATTTCACCTTTAATTGATGTCTCACCCAACCCGCCCTTGTAAACGCCACTCGCTCCGTCCCGCCTGGTAACCCTAACCCCAACGTGGGGTTAACTGTTCCCCGAATAACTCAACAACCAACGTTGATCTCGTAATTCTGCGACCGGCAATGGCTTCGGACGGGTTGACTTACCTATAATCCAACTTGACGGGTTCTGCGGGCTTCAATTGGGTAACTTACTTTTAAATAAAATCGACCCCCTGGTTTAAATGAAATCGACCCCTGGTCTTTTGACCGCCCGATTCTGCCACCCACCCATTTTAATGAAATCGACCACGATTTCTTTTACCTTTAATAGTAGATTAGTACGACGGTGCGCACAGACACGCCGACGTACTCTTCACTAGGAAAGTGTGGCTGCTGAAGATTCCGCGTTCCACTCCTTTCAGAACTGATCTGTGGCTTGTCACGGAATAACTTGACCACGATTGTCTTAGTCAGCGTCTTCATCACTGTCACCAACTAGGCTCTGCGGATATAAGTCTTACCTCGGACAACATGTGACGACCACGGCATCGCTTCAGACGAAAGAATGGCAATAGCATGGCTACAAGCATCCATGTGGCACTGCGGAGTTTCTTCTATAATTAGGGAACCCCCCTCTCACGGCAATGGTTACTGGCTGCTTGTTTGCAAGAAGTGGCAATTCTTCTGTCATGCAATACTCGGCCCTTCTGCTCTATAAACTACCAGAAGGTAGTAGCTTTCCCTTTTTGGCGTTATCGTTCTTACCTCTTTCTCGATTGGGCGTTGGCTCTTCCTGTGCCTGGCGTTCAGCCGCTCCCTCACGTGCATGAGCGGGGTTTTCCTAGGAAAGAGGCTCGTATCGAAGCCTTCCAAGACGCCTCTCACACATTATGGCTGCCACGCTGTGCCCTGGGGTCGACTAGGCGAGTATACTCATTGGTTGGGATACCATGTAATAGTGAAACCTCCTGGAGTGCGCATTGACATACCTTCTAGAGTGCGCATTGACATGAAATGTGGAATCTTTTGGGCATGTACGAAGTACTTAAGGCCCCAATCCTTAATCTCCTAATGAGTTTGGTTAAGCCAGTGGCAGTACTTCTATTAAAATACCCTATTATCTTCGTCATGGAGGCTCAAGAAGGCCCCAACGTCTTATTACCCCTACAACGAAGCTTATTTTCCTGGTTAAAGCCTGTTACTTTCGAGCTAGCTCAATCTCCATTGCTGTATGCCAAGCTTCCTACTGTCGAATGGTGGAAGGAGATAGAGTTTCCAGTTTAAACACTAGTTGTATAAAGGTGTTTTGCTATCACCTAGTGTTTTCCCTCCACTATTTTACAAACAACTTCATTCTTTTGTTGTTTGGGTTGATTTCACATCTCCGTACTTTCATTACTGCTGCATCAGATATTTGCACCTACATTCGTTACTAGTTCATGTTATTCCGAGGTCTTCATCGTATCAGTATATTTAACAACTCACGATAATACAACGATCGAAAAAGCGATCATGAAATCCCTCCTATACGGCTTGGCCGCCTTTTCGCTTTGGCAGACTGGTTTAGCGGTCAAAGACTCGAATGGCAACTACATTCTCAAACCTGTCACAGATCCGAGTCTTCTTAGCGTGAGAGATCCAGAGAGAACAATCACCATCTTGGAACCAATCCTTCCAAGCGAGATGGGACTTCACCGAAGGGCCGGCCATTTTCCAGTCGGGCTTCAAAATGACACTAGCATATTCTGGGGACAGGGTGGCAATGGTATGGCGTTCCTCCTTCACGCAGTAGAAAAATATCTAACACTGACATAGGCTCCAACGTGATGGTCAATTTGACGCTGGCAACCGGCGAAACCCAAATGATTCTGTCGATGGACCACTTCAAGGAAGAACTTGCAAGTGTGATCTGCGATGATGATCTAACCCTTACTTTCAAGGACGAGACGACGTACCAAGACGCCATAGACGACTGGGAGTGGGTCAACTTCGAAGAGAAGCGCACATTCATCATGATAGTCAACTACGGTGGTTGCTCTTCAGAAAGTGGTCGACAACCCTGGGTTGTGACCGCTGCCACATACGATAATGCAAACTTTCGCGTCGAGTTCACAGCCAATCAAACGGAATGGTATGACCTGAACAATCCATACGAGATCGAGTGGGGGACATACACTCCTCTCAGTCAATCTGCACTTGCAGCTCGCTGGAATCCTTTCGACGCTCTCAACGACCTCACATCGCCAAATTCGAGCCCCGAGTTCGATGTAAATCTCGCACACAGTATCCCAGAGACATTATGGGAGAAGACTACAGCTTCAGGTTTGGATCTTACCATTGGCTGCGATGCATGCGGAACTACAGGAAAAATCACAATCGCTGGCAAGCTCAAGGGATCGCTTCTGAGACTGTCCATCGACGAAGCTTACGTCCAGGCGATCCCGTCAAACATAAGAGCTGATTTCAACCCCTCCTTCACTGTTGCTGGTGAGTTGGTAGGGGGCTGGAAGAAGAGCTGGGACATTCTCAAAGTTCCTCTTTCCGAATTTAGCATTCCTCTTGTCTTCAGCGTCGGTCCTGAGTTGAGGCTCAGTGCTGGGTTCGAGTTGAGCGGGGTGCAAGGTTCTGCAACAGTTAAGACTGGCATCTCGGCCAGGATTCCGGATTCTGCCACAGCCAAAGTAGATTTCCATGGCAGTGGTACCCACGTTGATGGATGGAAGCCCGATATCACGACGAAGCCCATCACCTTTGAGGCAGAGGTTCAAGGTACACTAGCAATTTATACTGCTATTGGCGTTGATATTGGCATGACGGTCTTCAGTAAGCATATGTCCCCCACGCTATCGTAGAAATAATTTACTAACTCTCGTTGTAGAGAAAATCGACTTTGGTGTTGGTCTCGAGCTGCAAGTACCGAAAGTCACAATGACGCTTGGCGCAGAGTTCAGTGAGTATCAACGGATCGTATCAAACATAGCCTGAAGCTTATATTTTAATAGACTCAGCAGGCGAGGTTTGCCCCAACCGCCCCGAGATGTTTGGAGTCAAATTTGACGCGAGCATTGGTGTTGATCTCAAGATCCAAGGATGGAATGGCGACAAGGACAGGCCATTCTTTGAGGAGGACCTCTGGAACGCTCCAGACCTCTACAAGTTTCCTCACGTCTGCATTCCATTTGAGTTCGGTACCAAGTCTCCCATTAGCTTGACCAAGTTGGTATCTGTTCCAACATCAACCAAGGTTGCATCAACTACTTCTGAGACACCAGCTCTAACGAAGGAGCCTGTTACCACTGGGGAGCCTAGCAAAGCCACCTCTACTAAGGAACCCGCTACAATTGAACCTAGCAAGCCCACGACCAGCACAAAGCTTACTTCCGAGGAGCCAAGCAAACCTACAACACTCATTCATTCTACAACTGAGGTTACCACAATTGAGCCTACTAGAAATCAAACCGCTATCACCGTCGTTGAACCAACTACCACAGGGGGATCTAGTACAGGGACTGCCAACCCTACTTCTATTGAGCGTACAACTACCGGCCATCCCCCCATTGGCACTGGACCCATAGTTCCTTCAGGAACAGGCCCCGCAGTAAATACTTATCCTCCGACCAGTGGTAAGCCAGGTGGTCCAATCCTCTCGAACTCAACTGGTATCTGGATCTCAAAGCAATCGTCCCCGACAACGACTCCAATCATTGGGTACTTCCCACAGCCACCTACGACTGTAACTGCACCTATCACCGACTACTTCCCTGAGTCAACTGCGGGCCCCTATAATCCTGGTAAGCCAGACGGTAATCAACAAGGTCCTGGCGAGGGAGATCCCAATACAGGCCCAACCACCACCACTATAACAACCTCACCAACATACCCAACGCTCGTTCCCGGCCCCGGCAAACCACCAGGAAATTACAACTCCACCATCACAACTAGCACCTTCACATCCAGCTACAATATCTCCACATCAGCTATCCATTATACCACGCCGCCAGTACCTACGACTAGCTTGCCGGTGTATGGGTATGGTTATGGGAATGGGGGACCTGAGGATCATACGAAGGGTTATAGACCCAGGGGACGCTTGGCGAGACATTTGGTTTGAAAAATTCATAGTGGTGGACTAAAGTGTCGAGATGGGATGTGATTAATTCTATTGTGTAGTTTGAGTGGGTTATAGAATTTGGGAATGTTGGGTAATAGATGGGATTATAGATACCTGTAGGATATGACATGGGGCGATCTTAGATTCGAGAGGGAAGGTCTTCTTGTAATATTATACTATACTGCAGTGTGATAATAATTCTAACGAGTTACAGTCAGACTGTTCACATTTTGAGTTCCGATAATTAGTAGAAGTTTGTGAAAAGCGCCTATCAAATGCATTGTTCTTCTCTACTGCTGTAACTATTATATAGCTACAGTAACTGCAGTCAACGATGCTCATCCTCCCCCTGTATTGCATTCTGCTATTCACAGGTGCAACTTGGAGTGGTCAATATTAGCCATGAAAGAAAAGATCATTGCTACCGGGACGATCCCAAAGAGTGCATAGTTCACCATTGCGCAGGTGGTCTCAAGATCTTGATGCTGATGACACGATGAGACGGTTATATGATGATACCAGCGAACACCACCCAATAATGACCGCATTGAGCTGGAGTTGTGCTATACGCACGAAAGAATGAAAGGTATGATTCTCTGGAAGAGCCACCAGTTGCACATTCATTTCCGCGATGAAGACGCAGAGGCATTTCGACGAGATCCTACGGTTCAGTTTCTCTAGCACAACGTTAATAGTACGAGGACATATGTGGGATTAGTCTATATATTAATAAATTGACTCTCATCTCCTTAACTTAATAACTTCATTAAATAAAGTGTCACTGTCGATGTCCCCTATTTTATGTTAGTATTGCTGAGATACTGCGTTATAAAATTCCTCATTTTTAGTGAGAAATGGCGAGATTACCGTGATGTGGGATGGGACCACCAGAAACGTCAAGCCCTCAGCCTTGACAAGACTTCCCCATGCTCATGATTTGGCTGCTATCGCATTGCAACTCGGCCTTTGTTTACATAACTGAATAACCGAATAATGTGCTTCTCTTATTCTTAGACTAGAATCTCCCTGCATTCAGCTGTGATTTCTTCCTGGTGCTCCTGTATACAGTTCTTCCAGGTTCACTAAGTGCACCTTTTGTCTAAAGGTAAAGGCCATTTTCCATGATACATCTGAGTGATAGCACTCCAATGATCGGAGCCTCGGAATGGAGCCACTGCTCCTCCAGCGATTGTGCCCTTACGGTCGTTATCAAAAATCTGGAAGAAATGGCCTGCTGCAGTGCTACCCGTGCGCATTAAGCATTCCACCTCCTGGAGCATCTGTGCGTAGTCATATTTAGTGCTCAGAACGCCTCCCTCACCAATATTTTCGTTGAGGAGGAAGTCAATGCCACCTTTAGTAAAGTACTGGTGATTGAATATTTCTCTTCCCTTGACAGGTACAACACCAGGACCAATGCCAAACTTGAACGCGAATTGCTTTTTCCCGTTACCATCCATATTATCCAAGTGTCCCAAGAAGGAGAAGTGCATAGGGAGGCCTTCTGGACTTGTAAATCCAAAAACATCAATTGGATCTTTTGACGTCCGCGTGCTGAGGGTACCATTAAGTCCAAGAGGAGCAAAGTCGAAAGCGCCTAAATGGGTTACCGGGCTTGAGAGAATCGTGGAGAGATTGTCAAGCAGCTCTAATCCGGCTTCATCACGCTTGAATCCCCCAAATTGTATAGCGTTGTTGCTGAGCCAGACCTGGAGCCTGCCAAAGGTCTGCTGACCTCCCCAAAATGCGCCTGCAGCTGTTATGGCGGTTGTTACAGCGCCCCAAACGCAATTGATTACGTTTGAAGCATCGCTAAAGTCTTTGCAAGCTTCGACCATATTCCACCACGCAATGAACTGATTAGCCGTCCAAAAACCCGACATAGCTAAGATCCACCATCTGTTTCGATCTTCAAGATGGGTGCTAACTTCGCCTATTCGAAGGTCAGCGTGATCTTGTCTAGTCAAATCAAGTATACGTACTAGTTGGTCGAACAGATAAATCCTTCGATTCCTTGAAATCAGCCCCTCGGACTTCAATTTTGCTTTGTCGAACAACCACTTCAGTTGACACCGGTGAGCTCGAGGTAGGTATCAGCTTTGCAACCTCAATGGGCGGAGGTAATTCTACCATCCGTGGAGCATTTATAGCCGTACAGTATGTACTACATTCAGCTGGACTTGGCTTGCACGGATAGCGGATCAGTCCATACATCAAGACGAAATTCCCAAGAACCGCAAAGAGGAGGAACAATGCGGTCGACTTTGCGACTCGAAGCCAGTGCAACAACTCTTTCACTTTGTGCTCTTGATTGGCAAAAGGATAGTTCGGCTTGTTATTCATTGGAAGTTCGTTCGATAAGAGACGCATGATGGATGAATTGGAGCCTGTTTGGGGCTGATGAGTGACAATGAGAATAGACAGAGCAGATGCTTCACTTACGAGTATTATATGCTACATGTGGCAGTTTGTGTCTGTCCTATAGTGCCTAAACGAGCAAAGTTTGTGAAAAGAATGCGCGCACGAATCCTGATGACCTATGCAGGCAATATCGAAAATCACCGCTAAAGCGACGAAATCAGTAATTTAGTTAACCAACAGAGTTGGGCCCCACTTGGGCCTGTTGACTTGTAGCCTGTACAAGATTTTCCCTCCACGAAATCAACAGTAAGTTATTTTCCAACTGAGGAGCTAGGCCAGATCCTAGTACGCACTGTGGAGAAACGACGGCGAGGCGAAGCAACATTTTCATGTCAGTTCCGCGCTATTATCGTAATAGTGCCGGGGGTTGGCCATTTTAGCTTAAATATTTGCAAAACGAAGCTTTGCCATTTTCTCAGTGTGCATAATAGGTGGCGCTAACTTGATCCGCATCTTGGTAGCGACATTGAAGCTTTACGCCTTCCTCGGCGGCGGCGGCGAACAGACCACCCGATCTTGCGAGGCTTCAAGCAATGTGAGGGTTCCAACGGTGATGGTGATGGATTTCCGAGGTTCCTCAGAACGAACGGTCTGTTAGCTGTTCGCCGATACCTGTTGGATATGCGCAGAACGCAGTCCAGCTGCAACTTTTTTTAGCGGGCGGGAATGGCATCCTTGCTTCCACCCGACGCACCTGCATCCGAAAATTGTAGATCGGCTACAAGGGCTGGAGTGATAACTCCACAGTTGGTGCTCAAGTATTCTGCCTATTGGCCATGTGTAGCGCAGCATTTCTCGTATCACTCGCCCTGCTCATCCCACCCCACTCAGCCTGCTCAGCCTACTCACCCCCTGGCTCACCTAGCTCACCCTCGCTCACCCCTTAGACAGCAAGGGGCCTCAATTTCGCGATATGCCTATTGACACAATTGAGACTATTATCCAGCAAGATATTCCCCGGAATATCTTGCCTCCAGCTTATGAATTCGACAAGGCAGAGGCGCTTGCCACTTTGAAAGCCTTTGGTTTTATTAAAAAACGCCACGGTGGGGCATCATATGATATACATCGGTTAGTTCACACAACAAAATTGGCTAAACCTCAAGGACGAATGGGGGACTTGGAACGAAAAGACCTTGAGGCAGATTACAAGTGTTTTCCCACGGTCCCAGCATAAGAATAGAGATGTGTGGATGATGTACCTTCCTCATGCGCAGTGTGCTATTGCTAATTTTGAAAAGAGATTTGGTGAAACAAAAGACCTGCTGTGGAACTTACTGAACAAATTAGGAGTGTGCTCTCACATGCAAGGAAAATACGCAGAGGCCGAGGCGCTGTAGCGGCAGACGCTTCAGCTCAAAGAGACTGTGCTCAGGAAGGACCACCCAATCACGCTCGGCACCATGATGAACCTCGCAACATCGCTTAGCCAGCAGGGCAAGTACGGAGAGGCCGAGACGATGCAGCGGCAAACGCTGCAGCTCCAGGTGACCGTGCTCGGGAAGGACCGCCCAGGCACGCTCATGACCATTAACAACCTCGCATAGTCGCTTCGCCAGCAGGGCAAGTACGCAGAGGCCGAGGCGATGGACCAGCAGACGCTACAGCTCCAGGAGACCGTGCTTGGGAAGGACCACCTGGCGCTGGTAGCCTACCGATGTCGGCCACTTTTGACAGGCCAATTCTACCACTCGGTACGTACCTCCCTCTGTACCTCCACGGTACATGTATCTGCAAAGCCACAACAGGCCACAGGTCTACCCCACACTCTCACAAATAAAGCTGTCTAAAAATTCCACGACGCCCAATTCGCCTTCTACTGTACCTCTGCAAAAGAGAGGCCAGAATAGAGTAGACAGAAGCTATAAACAGCTTACGCAAGGGCTTAAGGAGGCAAGAATTCACTTCAGAAATGTATTGTTAGACTAGTCATAGTTGCCCTATCGGGTTAGCCGCCGGGCGTAAATAAATTGTGTGTGTGTACCTCTGCAGGCTCATACTCGAATTTTATCAATGCTGACTTCGTCTTGCTGACCTGAAATATGCTGACGCGACCAAACTTGCTCTCAATTTGATAACCGACAACCCCATCCCCATGCTGACACAACCTTTAACCCCCTATTTCTAACGCCCCGCACCTCATTGTCATTCTCATTTATCTCGCCCTATATATCGTTGCGTCTACCGCCCCGCAATATGTTTTACGCCAATCGTATCCCAATTCATATACTGTAATTAACTTGATTAATACAGTAGCACTCGAAACCGCCTTTCCCAAACACACTCTCATATAATATTGGGCCCCACCATTACTAGTGCAAGGCTTTTCGCTTCTAGTAAAGCGCAATGCAATGATATTCCTTCGATGAACTTCCTCGTCCAGGTTCTTGTCATCGCCCATTTTGATCTCTCGCAGTCACTACGCATAAACGTAGGATCCCACAGACATCCTGAGCGATCTGTTCGTCAATATCATCAGCCTTTGTAAGCTCGTGATATCGTATAGCTGACGTGCACGAGGATGTAGTTTAGAACTCGAGCAAGGCAGTTTCCACCATACCATCTGTCGCTTATTTAACCAATGATATACGGCGTTCGCTCGAATGTGTAACTGAGTTGTACATTCGAACATAGCGTAATGGGAAATAAATGCACCCTGCTTAGTCTATGTGATTTAAGAAAGTTCGACCGTGAATGGAAAAATAAAACTAAGGTTTTAGTGCTCGAGACACTGGATTACATCACTTCCTTTAGTATTGTGTGCGGCTCATACTCTGACATTGGCAGCCCCGATCGATTGTGGGGCAGAACCAAGCCACGCCCGTCTTGGTCTCAACTTTCGAATAATCAGCCCCACCTGATGATTCCCAGTCAGCTAAACCTTAATTCTACGGTATTCCTCTTATGCGACGCTATTTATGGTACAGCCTTTCCGTGGTGATGTGGTCGGAGCGGATCGGACACTCCCTGCTAGCGCAGTTGGGTTGTTAAGCCACCTCAGACTGCAGCCTCGCGCGCCTGGCTCTTAGCGCACCGCGACATACAACAACCGCTCAGGCAATGGCCTCTTTCCCAGAAGCTCGTCGCACGGAGCCTGGCCTTGGATATACGGATTAACGTCCACTGTGGATAGAGTCCTAACTTGGAGGTCCTATACCTTGGTAAGTGCCAGGCGCTCCAGTCTCGCACAGCCCAATCTCGGCTCCAGGCTCAGCCCATCGCTATGTGACGGCACAGAAGCTGCATCGCCAGGCTGAAGGCAAAGCAAACACTCCTTACCGTACGAAGTCCATCGCGGCAGAGGTTCTCATCTACAAAGTTGCTTGCTGCTCTGATACAAGTACTTTGTTAGCCTTTAGAGTAACATCATTCCCAAAATTCTCGAGCAACCAATATGGATCCACTCAGTGTCACCGCAAGCGTTATTACTATTGTGCAGCTCACCAGCATTATCATCGGATACCTCAACGATATAAAAGACGCATCCACGGATCGTAAACAATGTGCACTCGAAATATCAAACGTCTCTAATCTTCTTGTAACCCTAATATACCGCCTCGACGAAGCGTCATCAGATGGCGGCTAGTATACAGAAGTGGAGTCTCTTGCTGCCGCCGGCGGGCCTATTGATCAGTACAGGTCTGCACTTAAACGGCTACGGTCAAAATTCACATCGACCGCTTCTAGTGGATTGAAAAAAATTGGCAGTGAGCTCACCTGGAAATTCTGCAAAGAAGAGGTTACCAACATACTAACGAGAATTGAGCGGCTGAAACCACTCACCCAAACACTATGTTGCAACTAGAGTAGGTGTCGCCTTCATCTGTACATATATCTATTCCTTTTTTTCGGCGAAAAACTAGCTATTTTTGTGCCTACTAGCTTTCGGACGACAGCCTTTCGTTAGCTAAACCCTGACTACGAAGCAGCCCTTTAGAACTGCTTCCACACTCTGACATACCGCTTAATGGTCGTGATGTCCATCTAACTATTAAACGGCATGTTTGTCTCTTTCTCTACCTCCTTATTATTAGCCTTAAACAACGCCTGCTAGCCGACGACCTCGCAGACGGCTTTATACTATGCCTCTTAAATCAACCACTTGAATGCTGTGCACATTATAGCCAAATGGGGTTTATCCTTTTCGTTAACTAGCTTAACAAACTCTCGCACTTCCTTCTAGTCGACCCTAGCTAAATGGGGGATGCACCTAACACGCCTCAACTACAGACTCGGCTCTTTAGCTTCGTCAGTCTCCTTAATCCGACGGTTCTCCTCCTCCTTAGCCTTCTTAAATGCGCGCTGCATCTCCTGCTTAGCTGCCTTGAACTAGTCTGTCCATAACGCTATTCGTAGGGTTAGGCGTAGCCTAGTCTTAACAGGTTAGACCTTAAAATACTGTTATTTGTGTCCCTACTTAAAAAATCGCTAGTAATGGATCCTGTGTTACGGCCCTCGGGGAAACTATGGACCGTGCAGGTTTCCGATATTAGAACAGAGTATCTGCTGTCGGAAACCAGACAGCGTACGACCTTGTTGGGTCGAACGACTGAGCCGAGCGCCAGAACATCAGTGGCGCCAGACCCAATCGGGCCTGGGGACTGAGCCGGGCGCACGACCCGGGAGCGTAGGAACCAAGTGGCTCCCACGCCCCGCGGTCTTAAGAGCAGGGGACGTCGCGGGATTGGTTGGCTCTGGAGACCTCTAGTCCCCAGACCTAATCACATCGCAAGACCCACGTGATGGATAACAACGATATGTTAGATATTTGTTATCCATGATATCTTCGATATCCTTTGGCACGACGCCACTATATAAGTAGATAGTTAGTTCTTAGATAGGAGCTTCGTGCTCAACTCAATATAGTATTTGTTATATACTGTAACGTGTTTTACGAAAGCCTTTGTGTCTGATCCCCTGCCTCCTCTGTTAAGTAAACCAACGCAACGAAACCTCTGTGAGTCTTATAGTTTAAGACCTAGCGTTACATCCTAGCCTACTACAGCACTCTAGGGGTTAGTTGCGGATTAACCTTTCTAGGTCGTCCTCCCTACTCTTTGCTTTTCTACTAATGAACATTCCTGTAATGCTCTCGCATCTGCTCTAACGAACAACATATATATTAGCATTCTTCCTTACCTATCTTAAATGTACATTACATTGCATTGGTTTTAGGTGACCCTAATGTAGGAATGGGTGCTACTATTAGTAGTGGGAACAGGAACTCACTCTACTATAATGCTCTAGGGTTAGGGATTAAACACTTAATCTAGGCTACATCCTGTTTACTTCTCTTACACATCGCTTTACTTAACCTATAGGGTTTCTTAGTTGCCTTTTTCTCCCTATAGGGTAACTAGGGTAGAAAATGTGCATTGATCTAACTAGGTAATATAGCATATTAGCACTTTTTACATATAATAATGTAGAATCTAGGCAAATGAATTAAAAATTAGTCTATCTTTCTAGTTCTTAGGTTCTACTCTAACTTTAACTTTAACCCTCCTTAAACTTACCTTTAATATACCTTTATACCTTTCCTCTAGCTTACCATTTTATTTCCTTTTCTTTACCTCTTGTCTTATATTAATTTTAGGGTGCTAGATGCGTTCTGCAATCCTTGTTCTTACATGGCCTTTATAAATCCTAATCTCTATATACATAACTTACCCTAACGTCAACCCTAACCCTAACGACACAAAAAACGTAGAATTTATGCATTCTAACGACGGAAATTGACTCTATAGGGTCACTTGCCTTAATAACTAATCTTCTAACGCCTTTTTTTAGGTTTTCTAGGGTATAATCAAAACCTACAGGCTGTAACCTATAGGGTGCCCATTTTGCGTAATTTCCACAACTTAACTAGGGTTGCTATTAGCCATAAACCCGCGGACTATATAGCCTAGACACAACATTTACTTATAATTACTACTTATTTATTAAGCTTACTAGTTTTAGAAATCTTTAATATAAAGGTACTTAATATAGATTCTAAATAAGAGGCTCTACTTACTATAGTACTCTTTATCCTAGTAGATTTAAACTCTCTAAGTAGAGTAGTAGTTATAGTAGTAGTTGTAGTAGTAGGTATAATACTATTAGTAATAATAGGAAGTAGTAGGTTTAGTAGGAAACTATTACTACTAAGTTTAGCACGTGTACTACATGTATACTACGCGTTAGAAAACTTAGTACTACACGTGTACTACACGTGTACTACACGTGTACTATTCTGTTATCTAATCGATAGAGTCCCTAGCAACCGCGCTAAACGGGACAAGGCAGGTACATATTTAAGTTGCATATCACACTACCGATCGCGCATAGATATCCAATCGAAGAATAAACGTGGGCGGTTGACAGCTTCCTGTCTCGAGCGGGAAGACGTTGATCTTACCCAACTTCATTTAAGTCTAATGTAAGTCAGATTTACGGTATAGTATAAGAGCGCCTCGCATTCCCCCCCACATTTCTCGAACATCGCCCGCGTCTGTCTTCGCCGTTTCTGCATTGACGCGTCCCTCTAAGACGCTGATCCCCCGTCCTGCGTATATTCCCATCTTCATTGACGCGCGAACATTTCCCAGGATGGTTCAACACTTGTTCCAATCCCTTGCCGTTGCGGCTTTGGCAATCACTCGTGTCACGGCCTGCGACGAGTGTTACGGGCCCACTGACTTCATCACCCACGAGCGTATCGTTCGTCGCATGCAACCGGATGCGCAGGGTGCTTCATATGGCCCGACGCAAGAGCTCGAATGGGGCCAGATCAACTTCTTGCAGACGACCGATACGCATGGCTGGCTTGAAGGCCACATCAAGGAGCAGAATTATGGCGCCGATTGGGGAGACTTCGTGTCGTTCACGAGGCACATGAAGGCCAAAGCCACAGCGATGAACGTTGACCTGCTGCTGATTGATACTGGTAACTCTACCCTCCTACGGTTCTGGCGATTCATTACTGACACACTCAAGGCGATCTTCATGATGGCAATGGCCTGGCCGATGCTACCACTCCTAATGGAGCCGCGAGCAACCCAATCTTTGAGAATATCCCTTACGACGTCCTTACGATTGGCAACCATGAGCTTTACGTCTCTGATATTGCCTATGAAACGTTCGCAGACTTCTCCACGTTCTATGGCGACCGCTATGTGACCTCAAACGTCCAGATATTCAACCAAAAGACCAACAAGTATGAGTATGCCGGATCAAAGTACAGATACTTCACCACCGACCATGGCATTCGCATCATGGCATTCGGAGTCCTATTTGATTTCACAGGTAACTCCAATGCCAGCATCGTCACTCCTGCTGCGAAAATGGTCAAAGAGCAGTGGTTCCTCGACGCCCTGAATATTGACCGCCCAATTGACATGTTCCTCGTCATCGGACATAATGCAATCCAAGGTTCTACGAGCACCACTGGCACGGTCCTGAACGCAATTCGCGCTGTGCACCCCGACAAGCTTATTCAGGTTTTCGGAGGCCATACCCACATTCGCGATGCTGTCATTTATGACCATGCTGCTGTTGGCATTGAGAGTGGAAGGTACTGTGAGACTGTCGGATGGATGGCGATTTCTGGAATTGAGTCGGATAACTACTATGGCGCCAGCCTTCCCGATGGAGTCCCGCATCCGACAAAATCCGCATTTGATAAGCCAAAGACGACATCGACTTCCACCGCAAGCTCAACAACCTCAACGGCTGCTACCACGCAAGGGAAGAAAGATAAACCCGACCACCCTGATCACCCCAAGCACCCCGATCACCCCAACCACCCTGGTACCCCCACCACCACCACCACCGCCTCCCCCGCCCCAACTCCCAGTGGTTATCGCTTTGCTCGTCGCTACCTTGATTGGAACCGTCTCACCTTTGCCTTCCACGCTGAGACCTCCCAAGACAAGTCTTTCGATCTCCGCCAAGGTATCGATATAACCAATCACATCACGGACACTCGCAAAAAGTTGAACGTGACGTCTGTATATGGATGTGCTCCCCAGACGTGGTGTATGTCCTGCCTACCTTTCGGCTCTCCAGGAAACATCTATACTCTCCTTAGCAAGGCTCTTGCAGCTGTGATAATCAACCCTGAGAGGTCGACAATTCCCAGGATTGTCATAGCGAATACAGGCAGCGTTCGCTTTGACTTGGTCCAGGGACCTTTTACGTACGACGATTCGTTTATCGTGTCGCCATTTACGAATACCTTCAAATACATTCCTGACATGCCTTGGTCTGTTGCCTCTAAGCTTCTGAATGTTTTAAACGGCGGCGCATACCAGCGACGAGATGAGAGACAGGAGACAGATATGGATCTCGGATATCAATTCCCAACTCGGGACAACACAGAGGCGTGTCTTGATCCAGGCACGGTCTCTCCAGAGTTGTCGAAACGCTCTACGAGGGGAATAGTGCGCAGGCAGAGCAGCACTTTGACGCCTGGATACAACACCACCGATGATTTCGGAAATGATGGTGACGATACCAAGCACAGCGAGATCCCGTACTTCCCCCAGCCATACGACTTCCAGGCTAATGCATCTTTCCCCGCCGACGGGTCCGCGCCTGCGACAGTCGACGTAGTCTTCCTTGACTTCATCGGCTCTTACATTATTACGGCCCTGCGCAAGATTCCGGGCGGAGAGAAATACACCAGTGCCGACTTCAAGGACTATCTACCCCCCACCTTCCTTTCCAACCAGTACCTCCCAGAGTATGCGAAGATTGCTCCCGACTGGCAGAAGGATATGCCGAATTGCCCAGTTGGAAAGGGCGTTGGTTTTGCCAAGAATTGAAAAGATATTATGCTGGTGTAGACAGGTTTAAGAGGATGTACTTCTAGGGGGTGACAGATATACTCTGATTTATTTGGTGTGGGAAAGATAATATCAAGGTCGTTCTGCGATACGTATTTGGGCTGAAAATGGGCCATTCTAGGCATCTCAGACAGTGACCCGATGTTTCCCCGTAAGTCGAATACCCCTTTACACAACATGTAATTGTCTCGTAGAACCGGAATATACACGCAACACATTGTACAGTAGCAATTTGTAACATGGCGGAAATTTAATTTCCATTGAAAATTGTAGAACGGTTTAAAAAAATGCGCCCCTGAAAATATGCCCATATCCACTTAATCTAACGGAATGCCCTCGTACTCTGCGAATCCCAATGCCAAGTTCATATTCTCTGTTCTCGCCGTTAGCTTTGTATCTCCGTACTGCACGCCAGAGCACAGGGATGAAAATTGGGAAGAAAACTTACGTAAACACTGTGTTGCTGCCCCCTTTAGTAGGTTGTCAATCGTGGCGCACACAACCACACGCTTGCCTGAGCTATGTACCCCAAAGCCACCAACCTCAACGCCGTGCTTCCCGCTGATCGCCTTGACGCTCGGTGGCTCTCCGGTTACCCGTACGAGCTTCTCACCTGCATACCGATCTTGGTATATCTGCCTGATGTCTCGGCTGCTGAATGTGCGGTCGAGCGGCACAGAGATTGTGTGGTGGATACCCTGGAACCACGACGCGACGTGCGGGATAAACGCAACCTCAACGCCAAGCTGGTTGCTAACTTCGCGCTCGTGGATGTGGTCAGTCAGGGAATAGGGGATGAGGTTGTCCCGCAGGTTCTCGACGTCATTCTTGGGGGACGGCTTTGTGCCCGCTCCGGAGTATCCAGAAACACCAAAGACAGTTGGTTGACCGCCAAGGAACTCAACAAGCGGCGCAATGCCAATCTGTGCTGCGGTTGCGTAGCAGCCGGGGTTGGCGATACGCTTCGCCCGCGCGATATCAGAGCGCGAAACGAGCTCAGGAAGACCGTAGGTCCACTTTGAGTCGAACCTGTAGTCGGCAGAGAGATCTACGATGACAGAGTTCTGTGGCCCACGGCCCTCCTCCACGGCTTCGACAAAGGGCTTGCACACACCGTTCGGGAGCGCCATAACCCAGCAGTCTACCTCACCATTCTCTTCCATGCGGCGCACGTCCTCGGCAGAAAGGTTCTCGTAGGTGATATCGCGCTTCTCGTAGCCCTTCAACTTCTGGCCCGCTAGCTCACGCGATGACACGTGGCGGAGGTCCATGTTGGGGTGGGCATTGAGGAGGGCAATCAGCGCTTGCCCGGTGTATCCACGGGCACCAATGAGAGCTACCTTTGCAGGCTGGGAGTTGGAAGAGTTGTGCTTGCCAAGAGGGGGGTTGGGGTTTGTGGTGGCGTAACCGCGAGTTTGGGTTGTGCGACCGCGGATGATGCGCGACGTTGGGCGTGCCGAGGTGGAGAAGGCACGAGCTTGTTGACGGGGAGCATTTGGTCCGGATATGGCTGACGCAGCATTGGCGGCGCGGTATAGCCTCTCGTCAAGGTTTGCTTCGCCATGCATCGAGCGACCGTGCTTGGTGAACTCGGTCATGAGCTGGGTCACTTCCTCAGCGGACTCGGTGCCATACCAGAACATGACATGGCCGTCTTTGGTGAAGCTGCCCTCTGCCTTGTCAAAGAACCATGTCAGGTTCTCGTCATCCTCTTTAACAGTGAAGACGAGCTTGGGGTGGTCTTTTCTGATCGCCGCAAACACATTGTCGGCGACGTTAGTGAGCCAGCCAGACTTGGTGATTGTTAATGTAGCCAGGTTGGCGATGCCTGAGGAGTCGGTGGATGGCTGCACGATGGCAAGCGCATCCATTGATTCGTCAAAGTATGCCTTAAACTGTTTGTCCTTGAGGCCATCGACATAACGGTTGACTGTCGCACGCGCATCAAGAGCCTCACGGTCGCGAACAAGGACATCCTTGAGCTGCTCAATGTCCTCAAATTGGGACAAAGACGTCGCTGTATCAATCTTACTGCCTCGTCGGATGAGGGTTCCGGCACCAGTATCCGTAAACAGCTCCTTTTGCAAATCAGCCGGGTGGATGATTGCAACACTGGAGGTCCGTGGCAAATGCTCGAGAAGTTCCTTGATCTCCTTAATCTTCAACCTAGTTCCATATCTGCACCACCACTGTGACATGAGATGCTCAAACTCTTCATCTAGGTTGATCGCTGAAATCTTCTCGTTCGTGTCCGCGTTGAAGAGGCCGCCCTTCTCCGATAGGTAGACAATCTTGAGTGGCTGGAGAGACTTGGCCAGCTCTCCTGCCGCCACGTCGGCATTAACATTCAACACCTGTCCGTCAGGTGTCTCGGCCATGGACGTAAGAATCGGGAGGCAGCCAGCATTGATAGCCGCCTCGATCGGGTCCTTGTTGATCTTGTTGATCTTGCCAACCAAGTTCCACTTCTCCTTATCCAAGTAGTCCGCTCCAAACACGCCGCTTGTGACTGGTCGGGCACGTACACCCATCTCCTCCAACTTCTCTACCAACTTCAGGTTCTCTTCCAAAAAGAGTTTGCGCGCAACTGCTAGGGTCTTGCCGTCGGTAACACGGATGCCTTCCTCGAATTGAGGCTCGACTCCCGCATCTTCGAGCAACTTGTTCAGCTGTGGGCCAGCACCGTGGACCACGACAGGGAAGAGCCCGACATTTGTAAGGAGCGCAAGCGCAGAGGTGAGAGATTCGAGATGCTCGGTTATGATTGCACCGCCTACTTTAATGACGGCGAACTGTTGGGAGGAGACGGACGAGAAGTGCGAGAGGTATTGCTGGACCTCGCGCTTCGAGCCGATGTTGCTGAGCAACTGAATGACTGTCGATCTAGTCGTGGTATCAGACCCAGGGGCGGAGTATTGTCTCTTCGCAACGAGAGCAGACGACACGGCGGCCCTTGGGAGGCTCGAAGGTAGACGGCGACCGGAGATGGCGATGCGGCGCCCGGCGAGGCGGGCGGAGGCTCGTAGAGCTAGCATTGTTGAAAATGAAGGACCTCGAGCCCGCTGGGGAAGCAATGGGACTCTGCCTTCCTTGGGGCGAGAGGGGCAGGTTATCAATAGTTGACTGTGACCAAGCACGAGGGTAAGAGGTATGCGGGGATAAAAAGTTCAGAAATGCCGCTCTTGTGCCACTGCTGATTGGAGGCTGTGATTGGCTGGCTACTTATCAGCGACCAGAATATACAGACAAATGGGGGAAAATATACACAATTCGCTCCAAATTAAATAATAACCCCCGGTGACCGTCCCAATGGTATATTTGATTGTGTTTTGGGGATTTTTGTGTTCAGTTTTAAGAGTCAGAGTTTCTTGGTGCTGTTCCTTCAGCCGAAGTCGCAGCCCAGGAGATCGGCAACCCGATTGGCCAAGAGCCGTGGTTATCCTTTTGGTCTCTGAACTGGTGAGGAGCTGAGCACATTTCTTTTTTTTTAAAAAAAAGGCTGCAATATAGCTACATAGGATATTGACGGGGATTAATGGGTGGTTGAGGATATGGATCTATTTGTATGGACAACTGTGTGCTTGTAGGATTATTTGCATGGGGTCTCAATACGGGGGCCGTGTGGTTACTCTGGTGATGACTTCACGCCTAGACTACTCTACACGCATATGTCAGGGCCGATCATACCATTACTGCCTCAGCGGCCGAATGCCTTGGAATACACGTATCGCACGTCACCCACATATCACGCCGATGTGACCATGAGAAGGTGGTTTGTCAAACCTCGATTTGGGCACGAACTTGAAAGCAGAAGTGACCGAGATAATACACGCAACTCAATTAGGTGGGCAATCCTCCTGCCGCAATGATAGATACATAACGCTGGGTCGTCTCTTCGTGACCATATCCCTCGGGTGGGTAAGACGCCCAGATCGCATTGCCGAAAATCAACACGAGAACAAAAAATAACGAATCGACAGTGGAACTCCCTTGTCACTAGCCACCCCACCCATCAATACTGCCTCTCGAGCCAGCGAGTTTCACGTCCACCTTTGCGGGCATACGTATGACGATCGTGGGCGATTGATATGTTCAATGCGCTGCTCGTAAATAGGCTGTCCCCGGAATACCAACTATTTGAAATGTGTGGCTATTTGAAAGGTCAGTTATCGTAATAAGAGGGGAAGAGGGTTGAATGGCGATAACCTACCGATCGGAATAATAATAATGCAGAGCAGGACGATGATTCCAACAATCAGAGCGATCTTCCACTTCATATTAGACCTCCACATCTTTTGCCTGACTCGGTTTGCTCCTTGGTTGAACCCTTGGGCCGAGACCGCCAGATTGTCCGTCTTATCTTGAAGTGAGTTCAGGTTCTCCCCACGTTGCGCCAACTTGTCCACATTGTGCTGCATCTTTGCGGTTGCCCCATCGATCTCCTATGGTACCAGACGTTAGCAGACACTCAGTACACTGTATCTACAAGAAGTAGAACATCGAGCGAATGTTCATTTTTTTGAATTTGGCGCAAGTAATGCGGGCACACCGGGTAATGTAGTGGTCGTACTCCGCGCGGTCTAGCCAACAGTTCTGCTAGCTAGAGCCATGTTGCATCCCGTTGGAGACGGTGTGTCCTCTGGTTGTAGTTGTCGGTAGGTGTGGCTGGTGATATTTTGGCCGTTGCAGCGCTCTAGCTGAGACTCCTCGGAATATCGTGGTCAGACTTACTTGTTGAAGCTGCTCCGTGTCCACATGGGCCCTTGGTCCTTTCGCTGACCCGGCCCCATTGCCACTCGGTTGATATGGGTCGTATGGCTGGCTCGACATCTTGATTCAGGGGGTTGAGGAGTCGTTGATAGGTTTTGTGTATTGAGATGAACAGGTCGTATGAAGTGTATTTGTGGCTTGAGATGTAGAGGAAGTTTGGATGGTGGTTGTGATGGATGAAGTTGTTGTTGAATTGATGATGACGGGAGGCCGGGGGATTAGTGAGACGTGACGAAGAGGCGAGTGGCTGAGGCGAAACAGATTCGCAACGGATCCTCTGACAAAGGTTTTGGAGAAAAGATTCAACCTTTTCAACACCTGAAAAAGCCTTAAAATATGGTAATATCAAGAGGGCTCTTCATCTTCATCACCACAATTCCAGTTCACATTCACGGATACTATATTATAATTAAGAGATATGCTACACGTCACCTCCATCTGTTCTCGACACTTGCCACGTGACCAATTGAAAAATCTAATGTGGCTGGTGGCGACTCACGTGATGTGAATTCAAGTGGTTACGAAGTTATAAATAGATTATCACGTGTGCGTTCCAAGGCAACAGCAACATCCATCACCAACTAATTACTCCCTGTCTACATTTCCAAACGAGCTTCATTCACCTTCTGGACTATTTCTCTTTTTGACAAGCGCTCAACTCACTGCAGAACCGATCACCCATAATGTTTCTTAATGGTTAATGTTCTCTGGGCCGCTAACATTCGCAGTCCTAGTTTTTAAAGCGGGAAGACTAAGCTGGGAGGTGTCCCCCTTTTGCCTTGGTTCTCGTAAGCTCTCCTTGAGCATGTCCTCTCAACTTGCTCAGGGTTAGCTTTGACTATACTGCAATATGTTATATCTTTTACAGCTTTTATGGTTTCCTTCTTGTAATCTTCATGGTTCGGTTTAATAGAGCTTGTGGCTTGTACTTGCGCTTTTCTAAGCTCCATATGCTGTATATACCAGAGACTAAGCCGCCACATGAGCTATGGTAAGCTTAAATGCGACTATATTACTATTTAGTCGGTGGTCACACCACTTATTTTTGAAGGCCACTCCTAAACAATATGGCCAGATCAAACGCATCCCCCAGGTTTAGAACCCCATTTCCTTTTGTCCCTTGAACCTTTCCTTCATCAAACTATCCATTGTCGACTTATATGCATCTACTTACAGTAGTATTTCTTGACGCCCAGCTCAGCCATTGGCCATTCTCGTGCCTATAGGAAGTCAGGATAACTAGATGCTCGTGCGGCAACGGGTACCTATCAAGCCAATCTCGTACCTCGACTGACAGCGTTAACGGGTAGAGGTATTCTACATCATGCATCTCGGTATATATGCAGCTTTTGTCGTTGGAGCCTTACTATCCATCTGTGGCATTTCATCTGCCATCCATGTTGACCTTTCATCCAGTGGTAGCTATTCCATGAAAAATGCCTGTAATGGCGATGCCCATTACTCATAAGCTGACCTCGATATAGATGCTATCAAATTATCGGCCAAAGTTCTTGCAGGCGATATGCTGAGCCACTATCACGGCAATGAACCAGGCCAAATACCAGGAAATCTTCCCTACCCCTACTACTGGTGGGAGTGCGGGGCCATGTTTGGTTCCCTCATCGACTATTGGCTTTACACAGGTGATTCTGCGCACAACGATCTCGTCACCCAGGGAATGCAATTTCAAGTAGGTCCAAATAATGATTTTATGCCTCCGAATCAGACCAAGACACTGGGGAACGATGATCAATGCTTCTGGGCGCTCGCTGCGATCTCCGCCGCCGAATCAAATTTCCCAAACCCGCCAAAGGATAAACCGCAGTGGCTTGCACTCGCCCAAGCCGTTTTCAATACTCAAGCACAACGTTGGGACAAGTCAACATGCGGTGGAGGCCTTAAATGGCAGATATACACCTTCAACAACGGCTACACGTACAAGAACACAATTTCTAATGGATGTTATTTTAATCTCGGCGCGAGATTAGCCTTATATACGAGGAATGATACGTATGCGGACTGGGCCACCGCAGCGTGGAACTGGATGTCGGAAGTGGGCTTAATCGATGAAGAATATGCCGTTTTTGATGGGAGCGACGAGTTGAAACATTGTGCTTCTATCAATCGCGTACAATGGAGCTACAATGTTGGGATTCTGCTTAATGGTGCAGCAGCTATGTATAATTATGTCAGTACTTTTCTCATTCTTGCCTTTACCTTCACTCTCGGTATTATCATCAGCCTTCTGGTGTTAGCCGTGAAACAGATGTTTATATTCCCTGCTGACTATTCCCAGACTGGTGGCACCGACACTTGGCGTCGCCATACTTCTGGACTGCTCAAAACCACATCCTCGACATTCTTTCGCGATAAAGTTATGTTTGAACCTGCTTGCGAACTTGATGACACCTGCAATACGGACCAGCTCTCTTTTAAGGCTTATCTTAGCCGATGGATGGCGGCTACCACCAAATTAGCCCCATTCACATATGGCACTATTAAACCGTTACTAAGGGCCTCCGCGGAAGCTGCTATGTCACATTGCAACGGAGGTAACAATGGACGTACTTGTGGCCTGAAGTGGTCGAACTGGGGAAACTGGGATGGCTCTAATGGAATTGGTCAGCAGATGGCGGCGTTGGAGGTGTTGCAGAGTAATCTTATCCATGCGACCAAAGGACCCGTCCGTGAAGAGGATGGCGGTACGAGCCAGGGGAATCCAAGCGCAGGGGGTGATGGTAGAGGGAATAAAGATGTGAAGGCAGGGCCATGGTCTCAGCCTGCTGGTACGGGAGACCGTGTCGGGGCTGGGGCCTTGACCGCTGTGATGGCTGCCGGAGTTGTTTGCGGTGTGTGGTGGATTGTTTGCTAAGATTGTCACCTTAGGTATATACTTTAGATTCTACCAGACGAACAAATACGGCGCTTTAATAATTTAATAAATAATGTATTGGATATGGAGCTGTAAAGATACATGGATTAAAATATAACCCCGACAGTGACACTGTAGCTAAATATGCAAAATATTTTCTGCCCACTGTACTGTAAGGTAGACACCCGCTGGCATCGATTTGAATGCGTTAAACATGAGCTGTATCAACAGCCACCTTGCTGGACAATAAAGTAGCCCAAACAGAGCGAAGAAGCAATTTCGAAAGAAGGGCCCCAGCCGATCTTTAGGTGTCCCCCACGCAGCTACTAGCTTTTCCAAATGGAACCTATGATATAGTCGTAGCTTCATAGATTCTGTTCGTTGGTTCCAGGGTGGCGATACCGTAGCATTATCGGAAACCTTCCCTAGCCACCTTATTGGCCTCATGAGATCTACCACCACGATTAAGTAGCCAAGACCAAGTGCAAAAATAGGCAATATTGTGACAATCAATGCCCCGATTCTCCACGCATATTTCTCAAACTTGGTAGAAAATTGAAGGTTCCAAGCGGCAATGTGTATTGAACCGAGTAGACTGGCGAGGATAGAACCAATCACGGATTCTCGTATGGCATTGCCATCAAACCCAAATAGATCTTCGCCGTCATATTCCACCCACTCATATCCCCCATTCTGAGACCCAGTCCTGTTTGTCTGATATTTCGCCCTCACCTCCGACGGAAGAACGAAATTTGGCAAACGGTAATAACCTAGACAGATCTGTGCCTTGGGGGAATCTAACCCCGAACCAACCTCGTCAAGGATGGCCACTTCGGAATCGCTATATGACTTCCATAAACGAATGTCGAGCGGTTTGTACCACCAAAAGGCAGTCGTAAGCATTGTACAGCCCACGTAGGCAACAGTGCCTATCTCTAGCTGGCTGATGGGCAGATTCTCTGCCGCCCGGGATATGCACTGGACGGTAAACCAAGATACTTGCAAAACGACAATTAGTTGTGACAGACTATCAGTCTTATTCTCTGCCTTGATCATGTCATCGCTTGGGAGGCCGATTGAGGGTATTGCTTCTGGCGGGATGATCCTTCTGCCTTTATCGTCACAAAACAGAATAACTCTAGGCCTGTATTTTCCCTCGACAGATCCGGGGACATTGGGGTCGGCTGGGGCGATTTCAGAATATCGCAGTCCTCCTGATACGCAAAACCATGCCTGTGTCCAACTCACAGTCTTTAGACGACGTTTTATTGTCCATGCCTGCTTCCACTGATTGAAAGCCAGCGCAGTGACAAATTCCGGGACTATAATAGCGATTCCCATCCATTTTAGTTTTCTCAAGAAAATCTTTTTCGAGGTGTCTGAGCAAGACGGAATGTTCAGATGCAAGACAGTCCAAGAGCAGAGGAAAATTGTTGAAAGGCAGGTATATAGAATATCAATGCTGCCACGGGTATTGGGTGTTTCCGTCCATCCAAGGCGCTCCGAGGTAGCATTGGTGCTATTTGAAGTGCTAGTCGTCACGTTCATGGCGAATAGAAGCTAGCAATGTTGTAGATAAATAATACAGGCACACATCAACTGGAAAGGCTGTTAGTACTAGGCCGTTGTGAGTAAGATGGGGTGTAGATCGTTACCAACCAGTTGAAGATGGTGAAAGACCCGGGAATGCCAGACGAGATACTCGTACAAGCAGAAACACAACGATAATGAAATGAAGGAAAGAGGAAACGAACGAGGAGAAGGGGATGCATTTTATTCTTGAATGTGCGCAGCAAGGCTGAACTAATGCCCGCTCGATAGGCCGCATGTAAATGTAGGCAGTGTTTCGCACAGCCTCCTCCAGCTGTGTGGATGTTGATACACGCTGTTAGGCGACATTGGCCAGGAAAAATCGGCCTTCGACATCGTAAAAAAGCATTGAAGTCATTTTACTCGTTCTCAGTCTTGTTTCTGTTTACTGTAGCCAGTTCCTGTGGCCTTTCTCTCCTGTGAGCGCGTACCTACATGGTTTTAACGAGGGCGCTTCTGTGGTCAATCCCAGACCAATCAGATATATGGTACTGAAGCGCGACGACACATTCCGCCCCTCATCGCGCATGATGGATCAAACGCGATCTCTTATCACGAAAATAGATATTTTAAAATTAGCACTGTTCCAACAGCTCGGGTGCGAGTGAAGGTGGGCCCTGACCGCTTTTGAGGTAATGCCAGGAGGCCCGACGTGAACGAAGCTAAAAACTCGGGCCGCGCCGAGCCCTTCCGTGAAGTTGCTGCCAACATCTTCACTCACTCCCAACAATGCCTGTCTACCCCACATTTGTGGTTGATAAACGCTCAAAAAGGCTGCTATTGTGAAAAGTAAACATGAATACAATTGGGTATAATTCATTCCTACGGAAGTCAGATGCTAATTTCTATCGTGTATGGGTGGAAGTCTGTTCTCTCAACGCCTTCGATTCTGTGCACTTCTGAAACAATGTCAACAGCCACACTCTAATGACCGGGCTTCAATGGGATGGCGCCAAGTTGACTCGCATCTTTTCGATATCTTCCTCGGTAAATCCGAGATCAGTCTTGAGGTAGCCGACGATGCCCTCCTTAAACCGAGATTCGATCGACTCGACAAACGTGGTAATTGTGGTGCCTTTCACGCTCATGAACGCCAACATGCCGGGGCTGAAGTGGGTTGGGTTGGAGCCTCTATCGTTCACGCCAGCCTGAAGCGAACTAGAAAGCGACTGTCGAACAGGCTCAGTGCCAACACGACTGAGGAGGTAGTCGTGAGTAATGTGATCTCTGGGGACACCGACGAGTTGCAAAATGAGTGCAGCGAGGACTCCGGTTCGGTCCTTTCCGGCTAGTGTGAGGAAAAGCTGTCAGCTTGAGGCCATTCTCCGAATAAGGTTCTTCACTGGAACTCACCAGTGCAATGGAACAGAAATGGCTTATTCGGTTGGTCCCTGACGTGTGTAAACACTGCCCTAAACGTTGGCTGTAGGACTTTGAGAGCATCGTCGTACATATCTACAAAGGCAGATACCCCACCATCGTCTTTGGCAAAGGCCTTCATGTCCGTTTTTTGTGGAGTTTTCGCATAGGCCAGCCATACAGTCTCGGCGCGTGGAATTTCGGGGCCGGGATATTTCTCTCTCTCAGAGGGTTTTCGAAGGTCGAAGATTGTCTTCACACCAACGTCAACGACCAGCTTTCTCATTCCCAAGCCTCTAATTTGGCCAGGGAACCAGAGCGGTAGGCAAACCCTTGGCGTATGTTGACAGCCGTCCTAGTTCTGCTGATATCCCGCACATTGGCGACACCCGAGATCTTGACAAAGGGTGGGGAGGACAAGATCTCTGCTACAATCGGAGGAAGAAGCTTCTCTCTCAGATCCGTCCTCACCAGCTCTGAGATATCGTAATCTAAGTTTTCGTTGGCATGGGAGGCCATATTCAGTGATTGCTTTCTGGAGAGACGCTGTATATTGCTTTCCTATACTTGCGTGCTGGGGTTTCCCATCTGACGGGGGATCACTCAACCACTTCCACTTGATAGTTTATAGTTATACCTACCGGTCTTCACACTTCCTGTTGGGGGAGGTTATGAATCTGATCTCTTGATGTAAAAGTAAGAAACGTGTGTGAGCTTCACAGACAGAATTGCAGTATAGGTAGGGTAGAACGAGGATGGAGAGACTGCTTTGTATTTTCCCCTAGCCTCCGCTCCTACTTAAATGTCTTTGAGCTGAGCTATTTGTCCACTATTTAGGCAATTGCGCCGTGTCCCAGGGGGTTCTTTCCCTTTACATCTTGAATATCCTGTTGACAGTCACGTGTTCGTATTTATCAAGGGGTTACGGATTGACAGGACGGATTGCCAAGTTCGTCAAACAAACAGCACAGCAAACAAGTGGGGCCGCAAACAAGCTGCTACCAAGGCGCCCGTGCACCAGAAAGCTGGGGTTGTACTCAGCTGTGGGTTCAATCGTGGACATCGTAGATATTGTGGATAGCCTCGTCTGAACAGCAACACATCTTCAGCAGTGTTGCCGTGGTCGTGGTTGTTGACGTGACTTGCATTTTTTACGACATGGTTCGAAACACAGTCACTGACGGCGCCAGTGAGAGTCGTGAAGGTCTCTTGCGTCCGTCGCTCGACCAAGCATATCGATCCTCTTCCGACTCCGACCTCGATGCAACCGATTACCTGAAGTACCAGGAGCCACCTTCTACAGAGTCTTCCGAAATGAAGCCCTTGTCGAAGCTCCGCCGGAGCTGCACCCGCCGCTCAAAATGCTGCCTCATGATCGCCGTGGTGGTCATAATAATCGGAATCGTGGTTAGTGGGGGCGGATGGTGGGTTTACAACATGGTGCCGGTTGACGGCGAGTCGCCGCCATGGTATCCATCCCCACTCGGAGGAGAAATCGACACGCCGTGGAAAGAGAGCTATGCCAAAGCTGCCAAACTGGTTGAGAAGATGACAATACCGGAAAAAGTAAATGTGTCGACTGGAGTAGGCTGGCAGATGGGCCTCGCAGTAGGCAACACTGCGCCAGCTACACATGTCGGCTTCCCAAGCCTAGCGCTCCAAGATGGACCTCTGGGCATTAGATTTGCCGACAATGCTACAGCATTCCCAGCGGGGTTGACAGTTGGCGCTACGTGGAACAGAACGTTGATGTATGCAAGGGGGAAAGCGCACGGCCAGGAAGCGCGCTTGAAGGGCATCAATGTTCTCCTTGGCCCCTGCGTGGGGCCACTTGGGCGTATGCCTGCGGGTGGCAGGAACTGGGAAGGGTTTGGAGCCGATCCCTACCTCCAGGGCGTTGCTGCCGCCGAGACGGTCAAAGGCATCCAGGGAGAAGGAGTCATGGCTACAATTAAGCACTACATTGGGAATGAGCAAGAACACTTCCGACAGGCTCGGGAATGGGCCATCCCAAACGCCCTCAGCTCAAACATTGGCGACAGGACTTTGCACGAGCTCTACCTATGGCCATTCGCTGATGCCGTTAAAGCTGGCGTTGCAAGTGTCATGTGCAGTTACCAGATGACGAACAACTCATACTCTTGCGCCAATAGCAAGTTGCTAAATGGTATTCTAAAGGACGAACTTGGATTTCAAGGATTCGTCCAGTCCGACTGGCTGGCGCAGCGCGCTGGGGTGGCGAGCACATTGGCAGGGTTGGACATGAGCATGCCAGGAGATGGTCTTGTTTGGGCAAACGGCCAGTCGCTCTGGGGCCCTGAACTTACCAAGTCGGTTCTCAACGGCTCTGTGCCTGTATCTCGGCTGAACGATATGGTGACCCGTATTGTCGCAGCATGGTACCAACTCGGACAGGATGACGAATCTAAATTTGACCGAAAGGGACCAAACTTCTCGTCGTGGACGAATGATGCCAAAGGACGTCTTCATCATGGTAGCCCAGATGACACCAACCTTCAAATTGTCAATCAGTTTGTCAATGTTCAAGGCGAAGAGGAAAATTCCCACGCCGAAATCGCAAAGGAGGTGGCAATACAAGGGACAGTGTTGCTCAAAAACAGTGGCATCTTGCCTCTCAGCCGTGTGGGGTGGCCAGAAGGTGCGACACAGGACAGGAAATTTAGAGTTGGCATATTCGGGGAGGACTCTGGGCCAGGAAATGGGCCAAATGCTTGCGAGGATCGCGCCTGTAACCAGGGAACTCTAGGATCTGGATGGGGCTCTGGGGCCGTTGAGTTTCCGTATCTCATTACGCCAGTTTCTGCGATCAAGGCGGCCGTTGATAAGGCCAAAGTCGACGTAACCGACTCATTGACCAACAAGGCGCCACCGGGAAGCTCGTCGATGCTGAAGGACCAAGATATTTGTATCGTGTTCGTGAACGCTGACTCGGGCGAGGGCTACAAGAAATCCGATGGCATTGCGGGCGATCGAAATGACCTCAAATTACACAAGGATGGTGATAAGCTTGTCCAGCAGGTAACAAACGGCTGTGGTGGCGGGAAAGGCGATACTATTGTCGTTGTTCACGCCGTTGGCCCTGTGTTGATGGAAAGTTGGATTGATCTTCCCGGCGTTAAAGCCGTGGTTATGGCTCATCTTCCTGGCCAAGAAAGTGGCAATGCCCTCGTCGATATCCTTTTCGGCGACGCGAACCCGAGCGGTAAACTTCCATACACAATTGGAAAGAGTCTCGACGATTACGGGAGTGGAGCCAAGGTTCTCTATTTGCCCAATGCGCCGATCCCGCAGCAAAACTTCTCTGAAGGGATCTACATCGACTACAGACACTTTGACAAATATGACATCACACCACGCTTCGAGTTTGGATTTGGTCTCTCCTACACCAAGTTTGAGTATAGCGATATTCAGGTCACTACCGTCAAGGGGAAGTCGGCACTACCTGACCTGCGGCCAAATGCTACAGCTCCACCAACTTATGATCAAACACTTCCCGACCCCTCATCTGCGCTGTACCCTTCTGGCTTCAGAAGGTTAGCAAAGTACATTTATCCCTACATCGACAACGTATCGGATATTACTACAGGGCCATATCCATACCCAGATGGCTACAATACGACACAGCTGCCATCCCAAGCCGGTGGCGGCGAGGGTGGCAACCCATCACTCTTCGATGTCCATGCTACCGTGTCCGTGACCCTGAAAAACACCGGCGGGGTGTCTGGCGCAGAAGTTGCACAGTTGTATTTATCATACCCCAAGTCCCCAGTTCCTAGCGACTCCATGGGTGGGATGAGACGAGGTGGCTGGTTCGACACTGATATGAGTGACTTCCCAGTTAAAGTGCTGAGAGGCTTTGAGAAGATAAACTTGAAGCCGGGAGAGATAAAGGATGTCCATTTCAAGTTAACTCGAAGAGATCTGAGCTTCTGGGATGTGAGGGAGCAAAACTGGGTCATGCCTATTGACGGGGCGTTTACGATAAGGGTTGGGAGTAGCTCAAGGGATATCAGGCTTGAAGGGAAATTCTAATGTGTTGGTTTGGACTTATGACATGGAAGCGGGCGTTTTGGAATTGATACCAAAATTAGAAGGGGTGTATGGGAGATCCCCCTCGGAAATATTGGTAGAAGGGGAATTTTAGTATGTAAATCAACGACAAATATCGTGTGTTTTCTACGTCCCTTACTTTTGGTCAAAAGAAACCATCTTGGAAGCCATATGACTTCTTCATCTGTATACTCTCCGTACTACAATAACATTCGGATCCCACTCACCGACACATTTTGCCATTTTAGTCTCCCCCTTTTCAAAGCCTACCCAGTGTAGCCACTATTTGCCGCCAGTTCCGTACGTGCTCAAGGCACAACAAATCTCTATTTATAATTCAGGCTCATGCTCCCTACCCTTCCATTCTCACTAATCCCGTGCGCAAAAGGAGATAGCAACGTCCACTCTATCAAATATAATACTACGGGCAGCTGGCGGGGGCGGCTGATTCGGGCTGATTTTCAACGACGTCTGCGCTTGGAGGCTTCCCGGCCCACTTCACTACTGCAGGCCAGAGTCTGGTTCCTGTGGTGTTGGCGACAGTGATTATCGTGTCGTCGCTGCAATTATATCAGCAAATAAATTAGAGTTAGAAATATAGATAATAAAGTACCTCTTAGCTGAATCACTGCTGACAGACCTCGTCTCAGCCATTGTCACGGATCGAAGGAGCAGTGGTACTGCAGGAACGATTCTGGTTTTTTGAGAAATAATGGCTGCCATAGAATTCCTCCTCGCTGTCACCACGCATTCATCCAGCGCGGGGTTCAACAGCGCCATGGTTAAATGGCCAGTAGTGCTTTGGTCGATTCGGAAACTGGGCTTTTCTTCTCCAAGACTCGGCCAGTGCGTGGGGTCGGTGAGTATATTGACCTCTGTAGCTGGAAGGACACGTTCGGAGTGTGTGTTCTCTTTGAGGTCGATGTTGGACTTGTTTCTTTTAAAAAACTTGACCTTCACTTGATTTCCAGCCTCTGACTGAGGGGCTTCACCAGGGTTGTAAATAATCTCATTCGTAGTTAGTTCGTAGCCTTCATACTTCTTCACTCTGGTCTCGATACCAAGAGATGAGTTGTTACTGTCCGTCTTGCCATGCTTTTTCTTTGAGGATCTGGGCGACCCCTCGTCCGTGGTTAACTTTCTAGGAGAACCACGGTTCACCTTCGTGGGCCTTTTCAAAGGTGATCTGCCTCCAAACTCGCCGACTCCTGCCAGGCCTTTATTCGAAGTGGGTTGCGTGGACGATTCTTCGTCTTTTGTCTCTGAATCTAGTTTGGGGGGGTTGTAAGAGCCAGCGTCGTCGTTGTTTGCATCAGATATGCCCTCAGATTTCAATGCCTCGGCACTCATCACCTCAGCTGCCGTCTTGCGTGTCGAGTGGCCAGTGCCACCAGTGGCAATTGCAATGAAATCAATGCTCTTAAGCTTTTTCTTTTTCTTTTTTCCAAGCCTATCCGATTCTCCCATGGTCGTGCTGGGATCACGACGCTCGGGGGAAGCTGAGAGAACGTCGCTGCTAATAAAACTTTCCTTGTTGCCAGACGAGCTCTCAGAATTCTTCATAGTGTGGTAGAGCAAGGTTTCAGCTGGCGATTCATCAAATATGCTTTCCTTGTGAGTAAAGGATGAACTGTAGCTGCTGAATGAGGTCCCATATTTTCCTTCCTCGGGCACAGAGAGGTTCTCAGAAACAGCAAGTGACCCCTTACTGGTTGGAATGCCAGGGATGCTGTCGTTTCTGTCGTATTCAGTCAGTATCTGCCAAATTGTAGATATGGACATTACTTACCGTAGCTTTCCTGTGTCAAAAGACTTCGTCGTCTTGGTTGACTGGCCTGAGCTTGTCGATCGGTGGCCCTTTCCACCCCTGGGCGTAGTGCCACTTTCAATATATGCCTTCTTAATCGTAAGATTCTGTTTGGATGGCGTATTGTATCGTTTTGAAGGCGTGTTGGCTTCTTTTCTCGGCATTTGATCTCCATTGTTTGAAACGCTGGCATTCTGGTCCCTTTCGGTGGTTTTATAAGTTCGCCTGTGCTCACCAGCTTCAGATGAATCTCCAGTATGATCGCTCATGTAGCGCTGGTTGCCTCTAAACGAGTCTCCTCGGTGGCGATTTGGCCCATTCCGATTATCAATCTCTGCCTTTCTCCGATAGGGTGCAACTATCAATACTCTGCCATCATAAAAGAATCCGTTGAAGCGTTGGATTGCCTCTGTAGCACTCGTATCGGCTTTGAAGCTAAAATAAGGGTTAGAATCCGCGTAAAGGCAACGAAAACATGGCCGAGGGTTCAATAACTTACGTCATAAATGCAAAGTCCTTGAGGGGTCTGTATCCCTCGATCTCTCCGCAACACTCCATCATTGTTGGAACAAGATCTGAAGTGAACTCGTCGTCTGTAAACCCCCGTATATAGATCGAGCGACCTTCTTCGATTACGGCGTTCACGAGGGTCGCGGAGTTTTGAATATAATAATATTTCTCCGCAGGATTCTGTGTATCTGGAATCGCAGTTTTTACTTCAACGATTGCTGCAGCCTCGTACTTTGTAAAGGTTTTGTTCCTGGGTACATTTGAATAGGCCCTGTTCCGGTTCACTCCAGGCTTGGAACCGGATATTACACGATCCTGGTCATTATCGTTGGCTAATGCTCGGTCTTTGAAGTCGCGAGGTGGCGTATAGGCCGTTGGAATCGGTCCAGCCAGAGACATAGGTCTACTCCGAGAGATTCTATGCGGATTATACGTGTAAATCGGTTCGATTTTCGTCTGCGAAACTTGAGAGTAGCGGACCTTGGCAAATAGTTAGTATACATGAGAGCGAAGGGTTATCCGTTCTCCTCACCATGCCGCGATTCTTTTCGAGCGAGACCTCACGTCGGTGCACATGATATTCTCCGGCAGACTCTCTGGCAGAAGCAATCCCAAGACCTATTGCGTCTGAATTTGGAGATTCCTGCCATGGAATCTGGTGTTGGGCCTTTGGGCCTGGTCGAGTTGGAACTGCCCGGAATTATGTTATTTTTCGTTCAAATGGTGGCAAATAGTATAGTGCAGCGGTGATTTGTTGATCTTAACTAACCTGGGGGAGCAAAATTATTTCCATCGATTTCCACGGACCGCGCGAGGCCTTCTCTGATAAGCTGGAGTTGTGGTTGCAGAGCATAGCACCGTTGAGCAAGAAAATTGCATACGTCAACCATATCAGTACGAGGCAAGTTATCGAAGTCGAAGTACTGATAATCTTCGGGTTCAAATACCGCCATGACAGGTGTGTTGGGGGGGACTCTGGCAAGCTTTGCGAGATTGACTACAGACCATTCGTTGACGAATGACTCTATCTGTCGTCTCTTCTCGATATTGGTAGCTGCGAGACGGTGGATGACGTTGAAGCAGAAGCCGGCTCCCTCCATCCAGATATCCAAGGGATCAAAGTAAGTGTATAGATCTTCCCAGGCAATCGGCAAAGATTGAATAGTATGAACGAAACCTGGATATTTATCTCGATAGAAATTGGCTCTTTCGTAGATATCGTTTGGATTATTGGTTCGGACCGCATATTGTGGTGCCGGTTTTGGTACAAGTCGAATTGAGCGTGATCTGAGGTTGGTCGAGAAGAAAGCAGGAGCATTTGGCGGGAAATTGGTGAACAGCTCAGGAGGCACATATCCTGGGACGACAGGCAGGTCAATGAAGCCAGTGGGCGGCATTGGCGGTGCCATGGGCAGCCTCTGCGGGGCGAAATCCGAAAGAGGCGTAAGAGCCTACAAGATTAGAAATGAAGCTTAGACTGGTGACCAGGAATGACATACATTCATCATGTAGGTCAGATCAGAGGGCACGAGCTGCAGATATTGAAGCTGAAGCTGAGATTATCTGTATTGGGTGTTGAGAACATGATTTATAATTGGAGTAGATAAACAGCACTGACCTGGAGCCGTCTTATAGATGGCACAGAACTGTCAAGCCAATTTAAATAAGGAGGGGCCAAATAAAGGCTCCTTGTGGATTCTTGTGTTGAATTTCAATAGTTACGACGCTGTGTCGACCATGTTTGAGAGAGAAGTTGCAAGAGTTGTTGGGAGAAAAGTTGAGAGAGAAGTCGGGAGAGAAGTTGAAAGAGAAAGTTAAGAAAGAAGGAGAGAAGAGGGAGGAGGGAGGAGTGAAGACGCGTCCACGATAAGAGCGTCGAGCGTTGAGTGCCAGCTATCCAGCAGGAAGGTGCCACCCAGTTGTGCAGTTCTAAAATTAAACACTCAGATAGGAGGGAGGCAGGAGCAGAAGCTAGCGAACATAAACAAAGAGAACAAAAAACAGAATTCACTTCCACTTCCACTTCTTCTTGATGATATTGGAAGCGCGACAGAGCCACGGCAGTAGATTTAACGAGAAGGAGATAACTGGCAGCTTCAGACTATAGCAGCATCATTGATCCTTCTCGACTCAAGCTGCAAGTGCTTGGATTATATTTCACTTTCTCTCCAAAACGGCAGTCCGTATGAAGCCACCCATTCTCAGATCAGTATCCAATCCCATATAACCAACGATGCAAACAAACTACGATAATGAGACTGCTGGTAATATGATAAGGGGTTGTTATTGATCATGAAACATACTGTACAAACCGCTCTCTGCTGCTACCACAGGTCCCCGCCAAGAATTGAAAGAAGCATATTGACTCTGCACATTCAAAACCACCTTGGGTTCGCTATTTACTTAATTTGCTCGTAAGCCTGGAAAGAGTGGAGTGAAATTTATCAACCCGCCACGAGGCCAAATCAATCTATATAATCACACTTCTTGACACCTTCACTTGAGGTATCGAGAGAGACAGACGGGAAATGCCCGTGTAGGAACGCTAAATTCAAAATCATTCCTTTGGCAGCGATTCCAACAATTTCAGGATCTCCGATTCATTTGCACCTGCCACCACCTTTCCGTTGTTCCAGTCGACCGTCTACCTTCTGTTAGCCTGCCGCCATGCCACGCCATTCCAACCGCTGGGAGCTTACCAATGGCCGTTGGAAGCTACCCTTATCTTTCTTCCACTTTGTGAAGGCATCCTTCCCACTCGTTGCTCCCTGGACGACTTTGCCAGCTCCATTCTCTCCGACGTATTCGAGAATGCTCTTCAGCTGATCCGGGGTCGGGGCGTCTTCAATAACGTTGAGCTCGAATTCCGTCTGAACGCTGCTCTTTGTCTGTTGCGTGTGGTCGCTCGCTTGGTCCTCTGTAGCTGTCTCTCCAGCGGCCGCTGAAGCTTGCTTCAAGAGACTGTGGACTCTCATCGAAGCTGGGGCAGTTGGGCTGTGGAACAGCGTAATCACGTCGAGGCCTTTGCGCTGGTTGGTTGTTAGCTCCATTCTCGACCCAAGACGGCGGCATACGTACAAATCTGAACATCTTGAAGTATCTATTGGCAATTGATTGTTATAATTGTTTTAATGTTTCTCACAGTTCGTGGGTTGTAAATAAATGGTATTATGTAGTCAAACACAGTCAACCTTGATGTCGAGGTTGTGGAGCTATGACATAGGCGGCTCGGTACGGAATAACTCCTTCCCTTAAACCCCTGCAGGACGACGAATCGCGTTGCTCCAGGGATCAGCAGAAATCGCGAAGTTCATCAACAATAAATCGCTGCGACAGCGACCTCAGCAACAGATCGGATTTTCTCCCCTCACAACTACTTCACGTCGCAGCCATCCAGGTTCTTCTTTGTTTATAAGTCCTCCTCATAATATAAACAGCCGCGATGCCTCCTCTCATTCTTCACAATGTTCCGGACGACGAATTATATGTAGGAGAAGACGGGATCCAGCGCCCATATGCGATGGTCTTCCCTGGGTATGTCCTCCTCGCCTTCCATCTCATCCTCAATATCATCACGACCAGGCCAATGACCCTGCTGAACCTTTTGCTGACCTCAACTCCCACAGCTCGGAAACCCAACACAACACCCGCGCACGCAAGCCCATCCCCGAAAGCGGCTCCTTTGGACGATCGGTCAGGCGTTCGCGCTCAAAGACAGGAACGCCAGCCAGGAAAGAAGACCCGAATATTCTTGTTGCAGATGCGATTTTCTCCTCATACGTAGCCGAACTCACCAAAAAGCCGACGCCCTCAGGCAGTTCAGCCACAGATAAATCTCGCCGGCCCTCAGGTTCACAGCAAAGCCTCACACAACCTGTATCGCAACTTGATCGCAACAGCGACACGGACCATGAGCCGAACCTCGTACACCACCCCGTCCACCGCATCCCAACCGAGGTCATCCTCCGTGGATTTCCCAGCGCACAACAATATGCGGCCATTTCCCACTACGAGACTCTTGCAGGCACGATTCTTGAAGACTACCCACGGGACCCAGCTCTATCACAGCTGAAATTCAAGGCCGGTCGCGGAGATCCAACCGCGCTGAGAGCCAGGACCCTGACGCCAGAAGAGAGGGCGAAAGCTTTAAGCTTTGCTGGTGGCGAAAACTGGATCAAGATCACATTCGAAAGCGAGGAAGCAGCGGAGGTGGCGATTGAAGAAAGCCCACAAACGGTTATGGGATTCAGTGTTTACGCAGAGTTATGGAGAGGCGGACCACCAACAGAGCTCGACGCAGTACCAGCGCCGGGATATGGAGGGAGGGAAAGGCATACACTCGGAGCCGCGGCTGGGCGGAAAGATTGGTCTGCTGCAGGGAGGGACAGGCCATTTGGAAGCATGCCGAGGAATTCGACGATTTCAAGTGCAGGCAGGTGGGCTAGTATTCCTAGCCCCCCAAGTCCAGATACGAGTGAGGTTACTCTGGACACTGCGACGATTAGCGAGACACAATCAACTTCAACCCTCGCGGCTGGACCTCAACCACCTGCCAGGAGTAAGGATGACGATGTGTTCTGCCGACGTATTCCTACAGCGAAGAAAATGCAGCTCCTGCCTGCATCAGATGCCTTGCTTCCACAACAAAGTTATTCACAGAAACTACTTGCCAGCATACCCGTCATCAGCTGGATTACTGGAGATATCATTGGGAGCGAGGTGCCGAGGAAGGATGATGGGGAATTTGACTGGGCGCTTGCCAGCTTCTACTGGAGGCTTATGTGGTGGCTCGATTTCTGGCTCGGGTTTTTCGGCGGTGATATCGCAGGCAGCAATAAGGATGACTAGTCTCGAATGGTAGAATGCGATGATGTGGATGGAGTCGGGAAGTTTTTCAGCGGGAGTATATTATACGGCCATGCCACGGGAGGCAAGGAGGGGTGGAGGCATTGTATGTAATGTTAGAAAGGGGTATTGTAGGTTATTATACAAGGAAAATATAATATTCGTACTATTCGGCTTAAATCTATGTCCTAAAGAATGTTCAATTGTAGTGATTCCTCGCTTTGAAGAGTATATGTTTGTCGAATACATTTAATAAATAAAAATAAAAATATACTAAATCAGAAAATATTATTTCTCACTGCCATCAACTAAAATCAATTGCCCGCAAAGCCAGGCATACAGATATGCCCCGTTGAATATTTATATAAAACCAACGATATCTTTTAGAGTGATATTCTGATGTTTTCTCATTCCTCGGTGTACCTTCCCCAGAAATGACGCCACAAATTTGGAGCCTTCAACCGAAGAGCCGACAGCATATTGAGCTCAACGCCATTTTATTTACCAGATTGTAATATACAAATATATAGAGGCAGTATTATAATTGTTTTTAGAAGTAAATAAAATAATAATGTATATCCAAGTGAATCAAGGTCGCTCATGTCATGACCGCGGCTCCCCACATAGTACTCCGTCGAAGCGTAGATTCGTTTCGCTTAGTGTGAAGTCTTGGCGCCCACAAAGCCAATGCGCCATCTCCCTTGTCAACGACACGACGACGACGGTCAAATTATTGAATTATTGTGGAAACAGCGACTTGTACGTGTCCCTTCCAACGCCCATTGATCGGATTTTCGACATTACGACTTCCGATACGACTTCCAAGTGCTAACAGGTTGCCCTACAGTCATCCTTCTCCCTCAGTCCACCCCCAACACAACCGCCATCATGGATATGGACAAGCTGAAGAAGATGCAGCAGTCGGTGCGCATTGGTGAGTTGAACTTCTGACCCCGAGATGAGCCGAATAGCAAGCTTTGAAGAGCGTGGAAGGCAGTTCATCCTTCACCGACACCCCTGCTGACATATCTTTGTAGGGTAAGCAGATTTCCAAACCTCGACCCATCTATCTCCGAAAGACGAACCAGGCACAAATGATGGAGAGGAGGCATCAGGGACAGACGAAATTGATGGATTGAGGCTGACAATTGTGGGATTATAGCGGAAAGGGTACCCCGAGACGTAAGGTCAAGTCCAAGCCAAAGAACTTTGGTGTCGACGACAAGAAGCTCCAGACCGCTCTTAAGAAGATCAACGTGCAGCCCATCCAGGCCATCGAGGAGGTCAACATGTTCAAGGCCGACGGAAACGTTATCCACTTCGCTGCACCAAAGGGTATGTACATCCAACTTTCTACCCGACAGCCTCTTCAAGGCCACATATCCGACGGAAATACATTATGCGGCAACATACAAGGCGGTGTATTGAAATACGAGCTACGAGGCTAACAATATACAAATAGTGCACGCCGCTGTCCCATCCAACACCTTCGCCATCTACGGTAACGGTGAGGACAAGGAGCTTACCGAGCTCGTACCCGGCATCCTGAACCAGCTGGGCCCCGACTCCCTGGCCTCGCTCCGCAAGCTGGCCGAGAGCTACCAGTCGATGCAGAAGAAGGAGGGTGAGGAGAAGGAGGACGATGACGACATCCCAGACTTGGTTGCCGGCGAGACTTTCGACGAGAAGGTCGATGTCGAGTAAGCGCTTAAAAAAAGTTAAAAGCCGAGCAGGATGGATGGGACGCTACTGTGGCGCCAGTACGCAAGGATGGCTGCTGAGGTGATGCGATAGGCTGTTTTGGGCGCACATGCGTGGATGGATTTGTGTCTCAGCCTGGCAGAACAGATCTTGGGGGGTCATTCGAAGGGCGAAGTAGGCTCTTGATGACTTGCTTGTACAAAACTCTTCGAATACAGCCACAGTCAATCTTCCAATGTCCAATCTGCTTGAATATGCGTTGATACGCCAGGTGAGAATAATGTGGTGTGTTTATGTGGGAGTCACAATGCTAAACTGCTGGCGTTGAACTATAATTCGACCGGCGGCACGCTACTCTATGAGCGCCGTTTCCATATCGACTGTGATAACTGAACCCCCAATCCAAACGAATGAGGTATGACGAGGTAAGGCAGTCCAAATCAAAATCTCATAGTCTATTTAATTATGTCCTTTCCCTTTCCCCTTCCCTTTCCAATTCCCATACCTGCATATTCATCTTCTACACTTTCGGTCACATCTATCAACATTAAAGTCTCAAAACGCGGTTTATCTTCTCACCCCCATCACTGCACATTCTCACTTCTATCGGCTTCATTCTTGGTCATATATTTAAACTTGGTTTTTGAAATTTAGGGCCAGTCCTACTGGTCGCTTTCCCACCCACCAATATGGCACAGCCACTCTCCGGATCGCCGAGCTCATCCTTCTTCGTTATGCGCCCGACGGCCCAAAGCCTCCCTACATCCCTTGCTCAACAGATGAACCGAGCTTCCACAAATGCCAGCGCAGAAGTATCAGCAGGACGTTCGGCTGGTTATGGGCAACCTTGTCTCCATACGGACCAAACGGTACTCCTCCCTCCACAGGGCCCGAGCCAGATTCCAGGGACCTATGCTAGTGCTGCTGAGGCCTGGGATCCTATCACGACTCCTGCTCATAGTTCCCGCGACTTCATGTCTGCCGGTAACCGAGGGCAGGCTCATCTTCTCGAGGGGATAGCAGCAACAGACGCTTGCCAAGGGACCGAGGCGCCTTTGAACACAGCTGGCTCCTCTAGCCCAGCTGGCAACACAACAGGTGCTACGCCTCGCACTAGAATCAAGTGGAGATTCAACAAAAGAAACTTCTGCAAGCTCTTAAGAAAATGTTTCCGCCGCAGAGAAAAACTTGAATCTGCCCGGTGGACGATTAAAGGGTATATGGCGGAGGACATCCAGTCGGCCGCTAGGATCCGGGATCTAGAGGCGAGCAATCAGGATCTAAAGGCACTCAATCTGTTTCTAGAGGGACGCTATATTGTCCTAGAGGCACGCAATCTGTTTCTAGAGTCGACCGTGGATGATCTAAACGGTGAATGCCAGGCACTTTGGGATGCGCGTACGAATTTAGAGCACATGCACCAATTGGACGCAGAGAAGCTGCGACAAAAAGATCACTTAATTTCGACTTTACTTGACAGCTTGACAGGGAGGGGTTTGTAGTTTCTTAGAGTGAATTAGCTGGCGTGGACAGAACTCTTTAGTGCCCTCTGGGCCCGACTTTAACTAATTTCAACGCGTTCTCCTCCCATCCCGAGGCACCGCCATATGCAGCAATCACGTCCTCCACATCGATTTCCGAAAATGGCATTACCCGCCTCCGTCCCAGCAAGCATTCTTTCCTTGTACTCGGTATTCGCAGCATTTCCTTCTCAAGCTCCCATCCGCAATCTATCGCTAGCTTCGATACCCAGGCGACCAATGAAGCATACGCCGAACTCGACACGCCAGCTTCTTTCGACGGCGGCGCGCGGAAGCGTGCACCGGTCAAGTTATGGCTGCAGCATGGTATTGCTATGAAAGGCGACTCGGACAAGTTGGCTAAGATGGGGGTCCACGGCGTTAGTTCATCGGCATGGTTTGATATTATGAAAGTTCCTTTTGGGAAGGTCCCAGGATGGGTTCCTTGAATGGTGTCTTGCTCATTGGTTAAATCTGTTTTGTTGTCGAGACTTTCGTTATGACTTTGTATTACAGACGGTATCAACACGAGTTCTTTTAGATTTTCTCGTGTCTTTGGTGAATATGTATCCCAGGATTTCCGCTTTCTTGCATCAAACCCCCAGCCAGTGTAGCCTTCTTGGATGAGAATATGTGTGAGAAGACCGTTGCCACAGCCGATATCCACAAATCCCGGCCAGTTGTCGCCGTTGGGATACATTTCTGCCCATAGCTCGATTAAAAATGCGGCTATCCCCAGATCTTCAAAGACGTGCTTTGCGGGATCTGTGACCTCAACCCAGGATGTGATGAGGTCCTTGGCATACATCGTCTTGAGTTTTGCGTACGTCTGTTGGGTTTTTGCTTGGGGTAGAACAACGTCGTGATGTACCTTCTTGACGTAGCCGTTCAACAGCCCGTTGCCGTGTTTATGGAGTATCCTGAGCAAGTGCAGAGCCGTTCGTTGGACAGCCTCTGTCTTGGGTGCAGAATCAAAGAACGAATAATGAATAGAGACTTGCCCTTGCTGAGACTCTGAATTGAACGTATGGAGAAAGGCTATACCATGAACAGCTGGATGATAGAAAGGAGACTCGGAAGGAGATTTGAAGTGGGGGAGATAGATGACAAGAGACTTGGTCTCTATTTCACCTTTCTGCGAGTATATGAGGCACGTCTGATCCATAGGGTTGTCAACCAACGGGTTTCGTGGGATCAAACTCCGGATCGTGACAGTATCGACAGTGAAGCCCGAAACATCGAGAAGCATTGGTATGGGGTCATACACGGCATCATCTGTATACGGAGTGTCCAACGTGATATCTGCACGAGCGATGAAGGTCGAATTCAGGTTTGGATTGAGGATGAGATTCCTCATGACCTTGCCGAAGATCTCTGGAGTGAAAGAACAATCATGGCTATAGAGCGGCGTCCAGAAGTTTCCTTTATCATCATGTAGTAACGGCGAAGCCTCTACCTGATATTCCACAGGTTGGAAAGCCATGAAGCCGGAGAGTCGGTATTTCCATGCATGCACTTTCAGAGGCAGGCGAACGGAGAAAAGTGATACGCCCTCAAGATTGGCCAAGTCCAAATCAATTAGTTGTAAAATTGCGAATAAATGATTCCTACTCTAGCATAAATCAGATATGAAAAACGTGACTTCAATATATTTTCCAACTGATCCCTCCTACTGGTGTTCCCGATGCCAAGACTTTCCGCCTCTCCGCCCCGACCCTGGCATTGAACTGCACCTCTTGAGGCTCTTGGCGCTAATTGGTTAGTGCATAATTTCATAAGCGAGAACATTTGCCCTAAGTCCACCGTGGGCAGACGGAAATCTCGCGAGGCCAACGACAACGACGCCAGCAGCCGGCAGCCATCGACACCTAACAACACAGTCGGAGGAAATAAATCAAGATGCGTACCTACGACGACACCTTCTCCGGCACGAAGATCTACCCTGGAAAGGTACACATACAATCCGATCCCCTCCCAAATCCATGACGCAGAGAGGTGGAAGCCGCGATGACGAGGGGCGAATCCGCGTCGTTGTCGCTCCGGGCTGGGCGATTGAAGGAGCACACACAGGCGTCCGCGAGGGAGGGCACACATCTCAGATTATACAGAAAGGCTGACAGTTTTCCGTGTTGCAGGGTAAGATCTACGTCCGCGGCGACAGCAAGATCTTCCGTTTCCAGAAGGGCAAGTCCGAGTCCCTGTTCCTCCAGCGCAAGAACCCCCGCCGCATCGCATGGACCGTCCTCTTCCGCAGACAACACAAGAAGGGTATCTCCGAGGTACGCAAGCACTCCGAAGGCGCAACCCCGGCGCAGATGGGAAAAGGATAGAAGAAGAACAAAGAAGAAGAGGAAGCTAACCGCCGTCGAAACTACAGGAAGTCGCCAAGAAGCGCTCGCGCCGTACCGTCAAGAGCCAGCGTGCCATTGTCGGCGCCTCGCTCGATGTGATCAAGGAGCGCCGCACACAACGCCCCGAGGCGCGTGAGGCTGCCCGCAAGGCCGCCATCGCGTCCGGCAAGGAGAAGAAGTCCGCTGCCGAGTCGGCAAAGAAGGCCAACAAGGCCAAGACCGCTGCGAACGCTGCCAAGGGAGGATCGAGGATCACGAGCAAGCAGGGCTCCAAGGGAGCTCAGGCCAAGGTGGCCGCCAACACCCGCTAAATCGTTGGGACGATGGGTTTGGGACTGCTCGGGCTGGGAACTTTTACGTGATACGGGGCTTGCTGGATGCGCATAGTAGCTGTTGTTCAATGCAAGTCTGATACGTGTATTCGGGACTACTTGCGGTTTTGTGTGAATGTGGATGTGATACGAATGCGAGGCGGAGTCGATACAAGGCCGATATACGATTGGAGAAACGACAAACCCGAGCTATTTTGCCGACAGCCGAACCGGAGACTCTGCCTTGATGTGTTTTGTGTGAAAGGGAAACAGTCGACTGTCTTTGAAATTTGTGACTGGGCTTGTTACGCTTTTGTCTACGGATATATCTACCCCTCCATCCCATCCCAGCCCACCCCTGAGGCCAGCTTCTCAAATAATCTCCAGGGTCCTATTTCCTCCACAACAGCCATGGCACGAAGAAACCCAATTGGAATTGCTTCTATGGCCGTACGAAAACAGTATTTAAATATAATTCTTACCATGCATTTTATAATCAAGCGCTTCCTAGCCATAACTTCTCTACCATGCACCTCAGAATCAAGCGCTTCACAAACACGCACTCTATAATTGTTCACTTCATATCCACGCACTCCACGTTTACTCACAATCAAGCACTCCATTACCATAGAAACTACCGAAATCCTCATCAAAAGCGGAATTATATTCAGTCATAGATCCAACATCTCAAACTATTCATGGCTGATATGCCCATCCGAAATATCCCCAGACGCCGCGCGCCGGCCCGTATCACATAGCTCATCCTATCCATACACATACACTCTTCCACCGCGGGCGATATACACCCATATAATACACATCCTGCCAGTATCATACACATACATGCCTCCTCTCATCATCTCAAACACACCCTATTCAGGTGCCATGCCATTGTTCCCACACCTTTGTCTCCGTGCCTTCCCAATCACATTTTGGCGTATCTACCTCTTAACATCCGCCTTCCCCTCAGCGCCCTCGTCATTGCGCGCAGCCTCGATGGCATCAACGACACCGCGCAGTGGTGTCTTCGTCTGCTCCGCCTGTTTCTGCTCAGCTAGGCGCACGGCATCGGCGATCTTCTTCTTCTTGGCCTCCATTTCCGCAGCAGCTTCCCAGACTGTGGAGTTATTAGCCCTTGTCCTATCATGCTGACTGACACCTCCGTCCCTTCACACACACACACACACACGCGCCCCCTCCCCTCTCTCCAGCTCTACAGGCGCATAATCAGAAAGACTGGGTGGTACTCACTCGGCTTATCACTCTTACTATACTCCTTCAGGCGCGTGACGAAGTTATCAAACTCCTCCTGCTTCTGCTGCCTGTTCTCGAGCGAGCGGCGCTGCAGCTCGGGGTTGTAGCGGGAGAAGAGCTCTTCTTCGGTGGGGGTGAGCCACATGGTGAGGGCGGGGCCGCCGATGCAGAGGATTGCGCCGCTGGAGGAGGGTTAGCTTGGGGTCTTGGAGGGGTGTGGTGGGAGACGGAGGGGGAGCAGTGGGAGGGGGAGCAGTGGGGATGGGGAGCAGTGGGGATGGGGAAGGACGAAACGAACCCGATGGTCATTTTGGCGTACATGCCCCAGGGCGTGGGTTTTGGGGCCTTGCGGACCATTTTGTGAGTGGTGGGGGGGAAGAGGTGTGCGTGAGTGGGAGTGTCGGGCTTTTGAGCTTCGCTGGGCTGGGCCTAGATAAATAAATCGTGATGATGTCGACGATAGTATAATAAACTACATTGCTGGTCTTACTAGGATACCGTAATTACGAGACTGGATTGTGAGTGCGCTGATTGGTGGATAGCTAAGCAAGCTAAGACGAGGCTGAGACGAGTGGGAAGGCTGAGGATTGGGGGGTTTTAATCTTAGAGGCGGCGGTGGCTGGCGGGCGCGTGGTGTCGTCGTGGCGGGTGGAGTGGGCGTCGACGTCAATGGCGGATATCTATACGAGCGGTCATGGAAAGTTTGGAGCGAATACATGGGCATAGGCATAGGATGGGATGAAATGGACTGGTAACTGGCTATGGAGGCGTTAAGGAGGCGGTGGAAGGATGACGGACGAGAGAAGGAATGATGGGCCCCTCATGTGACGAGGATGGAACGAGTGTCAGGTCAGACTCGCACACTTTGAAACTCGAAACATGTGTCAAGAAGAGGAAAGAAGCTATAGCCGCGCATAGTTGGGTAATAATACTCTAGGGTGTTTGTGTGGGTTGGGATTAAGTTACGTAGGTGTTAATATTACAAGCAAGAATAAATAATATCGAAATAATATAATATCCGATATTTGATATATGATAAATCACAGTCTGTTAGTAACAGATGGCAATACAAGACTGGTAGAGAAGAAGAGTGTAGAGTAAATATGCGAATAATTAACAGGATTCTGTCTTGATTATCTCAATATCTCAACATCTCAATATCCCAATAACACCTCATCTCTCTTCTCTCTTCTTGTACCTGCATCTGTCATGCATTAACTATTAACTAGGAAATTTAACTAGGGAAGGAAGGGAGGAAGGAACGAGTCTGGATGGTAGACGAGGAAAGGCTACGGCAACTACGGGGAGTTGCAAACTCACAAGGTACACCCTATGGTCACCGTCGACGAGTAAGGTGCTACAGTACTTGGCATTAGGTGTACGCCAACCTATAGCACAAGGTACCCCACCATTTGCCCAATTGCTACTGTACATACCCTATACTTACACCTAATACTTACTACCCTGGGACCCTGGGACACTGGGGGAATGTCTACAGCATGAACAACTTCAAACAACAAACTTCCGGCAACATCTCAGCCCGGATTGCTATCCCGAAGCTTATTTCCACTCCCTCAACAATCTTTCTCGTACATTTCTTATCCCATCTATTATCCATCTATTCGAGTCCTTTGTTGTCGTCGTCGCTGTTGCTGTCGTTGTGACCACCCTACGACCTGTTAAACAAGTCCTCTTTATTTGTCCTCAAAAGTACGAGTACCGTTCTACCGTCCCATCTTTTGTACCGCGCCGCGTTAGTCTGGCCTGACCCCGTTACCTCCACCTTTTTCAGGGTCAAGTGGGACCCATTCACCACCCTTCGTCCCCATAAACCCTCCACTTTGAAGGTCCCCCGGGGAAAATAGAAAAGAAGACACGAGGGGTTGCATCACCACTACACAGCATCATACTCGACGGGAGCCACAGACACCGACGAGACCACCCGCCCGCTCGCCAGACACGCCGCAAGTAGCAACGCGCCGAGAGTGTCTCACAGCACCACCTGACCACCGAGGTCGACCCCAGCTTCGTCCGTCGCATCGCGGGTCGCAAAACCGTAACTTCACACATACGTCGCGCTCGAAGCCAGAACACACAATGGCGTACAACCAGGGCCGTCCTAACGACGGGCGACAACCGCAGCAGCAATACCAGGCTTATGGGCCAGGAGGAGGAGGAGGAGGGGGTGGAGGGGGAGGGGGAGGAGGCCAGTACCAGCAAGACGACTACGGCTATGACAACGGAGGCGGAGGCGGAAACGGCTACGACCAGGGATACCAGCAGCCGCCGCCGAATGCGCGCGGCGGAGGAGGAGGTGGCCAAGGGCCACCGCCGAGGGGTTACCCACCACAGAACCAGAACTACCCGTCGGGAGGAGGGTATCCAAATGGCGGGGGTGGTGGTGACCCGAGGGCGCAAGCTCGCGGAGGACGAGGTGGCCCGGACCTCTATGCGCAGAGACCCCCGCCAAGAGGAGACAGCAGAGGATATGGCGGGGGAGGAAATGCCCCCCCACCACGAGGCGACAGTAGGGGATACCCAGGCCAAAGTGGACCGCCTGGGGCTAACATGGGGAGAGGAGGGGGTCGGCCTGGGGGCTCAGATCCAGGTAGTGAGTATTGCGCCTTTCTTTCCACGAAAGCGGCTACTGATTATGAGCAGGAGGAGTTGCGCGAAAACCGATGCCTGGTCCGGGAGCACCGCAAGTGGATGGGCTGGCGCAGCAGTTTGCTGGCGTGGATATAAATGGTGGTGACCGACGACAGGCTCCATCGCAGGGAGGATATCCACCACAAGGCCGAGGAGGGCCACAGCAGGGATATGGAAGGGGGGCAGGAAATGACGGATATGGGCAAGGTGGCTATGACCAGACCAATGCAGAAGGCAACCCAACCTCACCTATTCGAACAGGTTTCAATGCGAACGGTCAGCAATACCCGCTTGAAGCACCAGGCGGTAGCGCACCCTACAATGGCCCGGCTGGCCGAGGGATTCCCAGACCTGCGACGGCATCGTCAGACAGACCAGGTCCCCTGCAACGCTCATACACACAGCCGCCTCTCCCACAGGGTGGTGGTGGTTATGGTGGTTATGATGATGGGTACGGCACTGCCGGATATGAGCAGAACAATGGCCGCCAGGGGCATGACAGTGTCATCGACCTTTATGATCATTATTTTGACAGTAGTGGTATGCCTTGTCCCCCCAGCCGATTAACACAGTCTAACAGGAGCAGCTCAAGATCCCCACAACCGTTCCATGTCCTTAGATCAATCTAGACTAGGTAAGTCGGACGAGCGCTCTAATATTCCCCCTCTTCAAGGGGCCGCCTCGCAAGTGAGCTATCAAAAGTCTGTTGATGCTCGTGCGGGTGCCGAGGCCCAGTCCGTCGTTTATGGTGTTGCTGCCTCCCCAGGCTTGGATGATTACTCACATCGCCAAGGTAACCAAGGCCAAGGATACCAGGACGATGGATACGGCCAGCAGCAGCAGCAGCAGCAGTATAACGGACAGGCCCAAGGCCCTCAAAACGGCTATGGAAATGGAAATGGCCAAGACCAAGGGTTCGGGCCACCTGCGCGGTCGGCGACCGAGAATATTGGGGCTGGCGGAAGAGGTAAGGATACCACAACGTACTTATTCTACTTATTCATACAACTGACACAGTAGCAGCCACCGGACCAGGTGGTCTCCCAGCACACCCAGCACCGTACAGACCAGGCCACCAACAGCCATCCGCCAACCAGATGAACAGCAAGCCCCCGCCGGTCCGCAACTACAACCCCAGCATTGCTTCCGCAGACACCGCCCCATCGAGCTACCCCTCCACCACGTCCACGCCCGCACCACCCGCGGAACCTGAAGCCGAGTTGACCGTCACACCAGCCGAGCTGGAGCGCCTCCGCGCCATGGTAAGCAACAACCCCATGGATGAAGCCATGCAGCTCGTCCTAGCGCGCAAGCTGGTCCTCGCCTCCGAGACTCTCGCCACCACGATCCCTGACCCGAAGACGCGCGCCAAGACACGTGAGCGCTGGGTGATGGAGGCGCACAAGATCCTCAAGAAGATGGTGGCGATCCCGAACATGGATGCCATGTTTTTCCTTGCCGACTGCTACGGGCGTGGCGCACTGGGACTGGAGACCTCGCCCTCGCAGGCTTTCACTCTCTACCAATCCGCTGCCAAGGCAGGCCATGCGCAAGCCGCGTACCGCACAGCTGTGTGCTGTGAGATCGGGCAAGAAGACGGCGGCGGGACGCGCAAGGATCCACTGAAGGCGATGCAATGGTACAAGCGCGCCGCAACTCTGGGTGACCCGCCCGCTATGTACAAGATGGGCATGATCCAACTCAAGGGCCTCCTCGGGCAGCAGAAGAACGTGCGCGAAGCCGTAATGTGGCTCAAGCGCGCCGCAGACCTCGCAGACGCCGAGAACCCGCACGCGCTGCACGAGCTGGCACTGCTGTTCTCCGCACCGCAGAGCCAGGACACCAGCGTGGTTCGCGACGAGGCGTACAGTCTTACCCTGTTCAGGCAGGCGGCCGATCTAGGGTACAAGTTCAGTCAGTTCCGTCTGGGCGCTGCGCACGAGTATGGGCTGTTTGGGCTGGTTATTAATCCCAAGGAGAGTATTCAGTGGTACTCCCGGGCTGCGGTGCAGGAGGAGCACCAGAGTGAGTTGGCGCTCAGCGGGTGGTATCTTACTGGTGCGAAGGATGAGCGGAGCGGGCAGATGATCCTGGCGCAGAGTGATACGGAGGCGTATCTGTGGGCGCGCAAGGCGGCGATGGCCGGGTTGGCGAAGGCGGAGTATGCGATGGGGTATTTTACGGAGATGGGGATTGGGAGCACCCAAGACATTGAGGGGGCGAAGCGGTGGTATTGGAGAGCTGCTGGTGAGTTTATACTTTTTCTGTTTACCCTTTATACCCCCTATTTTTCGACCTTGGCGGCTGTGGCATTTTGTAGTGGCAATGCTGACCATTACTAGCTCAAAACTTCCCGCAAGCGCGCGAGCGCCTTGAGGAGCTGAAGCGTTCAGGCGGCAAGGGTGGCCTTCCGAACCGTGACCGCATTTCGCGTAGTAAGGTGGGGAAACAGAATGAGGGCGAGTGCGCGGTGATGTAATGGGGCATACCTGCCTGGCTGAGGATGGCAAATAAAAAAAAGCGCGGTGCATGTGCATGGATGGATGGGGCTGGACCCTAGTACTGTTGTGGGAGGGGGAGGATGAGTGATGAATTGGGGGGGGGGGGGGGTTGTTGGATGATAGATGATGGATGTGAGGGGGATGAGATATGGTAATACCCTGGTAGGGAATAAACGAACGAAAGACGGACGATATGGAAGAGAGGATGGATGGATGAAAAAGGGGAGGAAATGGCAGGGTTGGATTTTTATGTATGAACATCCCGCATTTACTACCCCTTGCCGAGTATCTATCTATTTGGAAGCTAGGAAAGGGAGGGGAGCTAGGGATTTATGGGTTTTGGCGTTTGGGAGAGGGGTGTTTTTGTAGATTCGAAGGGGGGAGTGAATGAAGTGTGTTGAATCGAGAGTAGTGTTTTTGTGAGATGTGTCGGTGTGTCATGGTTTCTGGATGATTGACGAGTTGAAGTGGGCTGGAGGGGAAGTCCATCTACCCGTAGTATAAATGTTTATACTGAGTTCGGGTTCGGCCAGAGACTGCATCGCAAAAGATACCAACGAATAAATAAGGGCCAGAGAAGCGATCGAGGGAAATGCCCATTCAGTACTGAAGAGAATTGCGTATTTAGTGATAGAGAGAGCCAGGCTAGCGATGACTGTGTGGTTGGATCATAGAAAGCATCGATACCATCATCGGCACAATCGGGAGCCAACTGGGATATGGGCTGACGGCGGCTGTGGTACGATCGTCTTATGCATACATGATGGGTCGGTGTATCCTATGCGACGGTGGGAAGAGCGCGGGAGAACCTGCTACAGTATTAGTAGCATAGGCTTCTACAGTTCATGGAGTGAGTTGGAGGACGGAGGCCCCTTGTGTGCATCTTTTGCCCGACTCTCATAGTACAGGGAGTAATCTCCAAGGGGGGCAACAATTCTGTTGTGACTCCATATGTGGCCTTTTATGAGAGCTGTCTCTTGTGCAGCTGCTCAAGCCAGGCCGGATTTTGACCTTGAATTGAGGAGAAGTAGCAACTACCGTCCCTCCCATCGTCGGTTAGAGAATGCACTTCCCAGATGATCATATGTGAGGTATATATGCGTATTCTTTATATTCTAAGCTATATGCTCATAATAATTTATCTATCCCCTTGCCCAAAGCTAAGCTGAACTATATATTTATATTTCTGTCATGACTGGTATTCGCTTCAAAATTTAGCAATGTATGATTGAGCCACCCGCTTTCTTTGCTCGCATATATGCAGTAGCATCGCATTTATATCTCCCAAAATCTTTAGCTCAGTGAGATGGAACTTGACATCGCCCATGGTTCTGGTTTCCCTTGCCTCGAGTCGCTGGGCTGTGCGGAGGACCGCTCTGCACCTGGGCTTCGATGAGAACCGGCCTCCTTGTGCACTGTGCAGTGAAAGGGGTAACTGCGACTTGATTTGTGCCATTTACAAGAAGCAATCGAGGAACCTGGTGCAGTTGTAGTGATTTTGTAGCCTCTGCTTTGCAGAAAATGGGGGTGGTTATTTGATGATAGGGTCGGTGTATGGTCGCACGATGCTGATGGGACTCGATGTTCGCCGTTGGCGGTTCATTTCGCTCGGAGTAGTAAACCTTGGGAGTGGTTGCGCCCATTGTGCTCCGAATCTATGCACTTCCGTCTTCACGAATACCTTTTCTTCCACCGTCCAATATACCACAAAATCACACCTCCTCCTCATCATGCTCACCCTCATCCCACTCCTCCCCCTCCAACTCCTCGCCCCTAATCCCCCAACTCGCCACGAACCCCAGCACCGCAACACCCCCAAACACCCCAAACGGGATCCAACCACCACTCCTCCCATTCTTCGGCGCAGCGCTGAACAACCCACCCGCGATTACGGGACCAACCGCTCGCCCCGCCGCGCTAAGCGTCTGTGCCAACCCGTTCAGAGCGCCTAGGCACTCTGGTTCAGGGGCTGAATTGGTGATGAGCAGGAGGGCGCTGGAGAGGCCGCCTACGGATGCTACTGTCTTGGCGAGGAGGACGAGGGAGATATGTGCCCACATCCACATGTGTCCTGTGAGGAACTTGAACGGCGGTTTTGCGTCCGCGAATGGTACAGTCGGGGTTGCGAGGAGGGCAACGGCGAATAAGCCTAGGCCGGCGCGGTACGTCGCTTTGTTTCCCATCTTGTCGCGTAGGCGGCCGAAGATGAGGACCTGGAAGATGATGGTAGCGACACCGGCGGCGGAGAGCGAGAAACCGATATCTCGGGCGGGGATGTTGCGGCCGAGTGGGGGGTCAGCGAAGGCGAAAACGGGGTAGAGGGCGTTGAAGGATGCGTTGGAGAGCTGGAAGACAAAGTAGGTTGATAGAAGGAGGAGGGTGGTACCACTGAGGAGGTCTTTGATGGGGATGGAGTTAGATGGGCCAGCGAAGATGTCACGGAGGAGGGAGGAGGATGGGGAGGTGCTGCTTGTGCCCGAGACGGTAGAGCTGTGGGAGTAGGCTCGGCGGTGGCCGTGGTGGTGGAGGGGACCACGGCGGGTGTAGGTTGGGCGGATGGCACCTGCGGCAAACTGCCACATCCATGAGAAGAAGGCTCTGACTCTGTCTTGTAGTGGTGGGAGGTCCTTGGCCTCCTCGAGGCTCTCTTCGAGGAATATCAGGATAACTGTAAATTCCACCACCAGTATGACAGCTGCAACCAGGTTCGGGAGCAAGAACGGGTAGGATTGTTTCTTCGCACTAGACCCTCCTTGCACCAACAATCCTCCCAGTGCCGGCCCTGAGATAGCGCCTAGACCGTAGATAACGGGCAGCCAGACGAAAGCGCGGCCTTGATTCGAGCGGTCCGTGATCTCGCCCAGACACGTACTTATAAGGCCCTGATTCCCATTTACAATCCCCATTATAGCTTGCACGACGATCGCATGCCATAGTTTTGTGCAGAACCCGAACCCAACAAATGCCACAGCTGTGAGGATGGCACCGAGGAGGATAACTGGCTTGCGCCCAATGCGATCGGAGAGTGAGCCCCAGAAGTAATTCGTGAGGAGTTGCGCAGCAGCAAATGACGAGCCGATTGCGCCGACATATAGACCAATTTGTGATGGGTCTGTTGAGGGGAAAGAGGCCACCATCTGTGGCAGGTACGGGGAGATGGAGTTCAGCGCAGTTTGCTCGGCCAGGGCGATGACCGCAAGAACGGCGAGCTGACGGCGCGGAAGCGGCGACTCATGGTTGTGGTTGTTGTTATGATGCTCGTCGTCGGCATTGGATATCCCATCTTGGTCGTTGGTGGAGTCGAAGGGGGATGAGAGCGCATGCCCGCGTGATCGTGGGGGAGCTGTGGGGAACGTCTGGTAGTGTGGCGTCGAGGACTGGCGGCGATTGAGGCCCGCCACGATGGGTTTGCGACTCATCGCCAAGTGGGATCCGGAAGTTGTGAGATTGTCTGTTTATATAAACGCGAAGTATTGGGTGCGGTGGCACGACCTGTATGCGTTGTGATGCTTTAGGGTCCTGCCAAACCCGCCCCAGCCACCTCTTTTGGGGACCTGAAAGTGTAGCCTTGAGGATACACAGGGACGGCGCGGCTGGAGCCAATTCACACGATCAGTGGCAAATTTGCTGAGTTATAGAGTCGCTGAGTCATGAAAATGACGGATCACCAAATAAGAAGGGATAGAATGCTCGGGTTGGATGAAGAAGACCAGTTTTTGTGTGGTCTTGGAGGATGACGTTGCTGTTTCTATTCAAAATGCCAAGATTCAAAAATCTAATCGGCGCGATAAGATTAAATCGGATCAGATAAGATAAGAAACGGTGATCGGTTCCATGAGGGAGACCACCTTCACATCTTCACATCTTCACATCAACAAAACAGAAGCATAACTTAACTTCACATATCAGAATATGTCGATGCAAGTCTGTCGTCGGCGATGATAGGAAGGCATGTGAGCAAGAATTATTCAACTGCTTACCGAGACTCCGCGGCATAAAAACTGTCATTTCAGCGATTTATGGATTTGCTGGGGCATGTACTCCCCGTGTATGCGCAAGTACAGTACATGTGTCTCAGGGAGACACGCGATGATCAACGACGCCCCGCTGTCAAATGTGCAGTAATGCCAAATTCAAACCCCGTTAAAACGGTGAGAATGTCAAGATCCGGCGAGCTGGAAATTATGGACACAATATCGTTGCAATAGCGCTGTAATAGTGCTGACATTCCTGATTTTCCTGACATAATTGACCTTCCTATACGGCTATCACCATTTCCACTGCTGACAGTTGTTTAGTTCACCGGATAAAGGGCATATAAGGTCTTTCTAGGCCAATAGGGCCATAGAGAGTAGTATTGATCACGTACTATTCTCGTACTCATCTCGTACTGACACCGTACCAATGCTGTTACCGAAGCCGAAGCCAAATTCGAAATGAAATGCTCAACCTCGAACTGCCAAGCTGCCAACAGCTATATCTCACGTCAGCACAGCCACAACTCACCCGCCCCATGCCAGCAAACACCGATTTCTCAGCCTTGACCGCCTCGGCCTCTGGCGATTTACGTTTATCGGCATAAAACATCCCGGCCAGAGCCACGCCCACGACATGTTTCTAATTTCTCCAACGCTCTGTTTTGCTTTCTCCGGTCATCCACACGAGAAGAGCCCGCGCCGAGGAAAGCTCTCGGTCTTCCCTCTTACCGTCCTATTCCGAGTTGGTTGGTTGGGGCTAATATGGCCCCCTCCGTGGGCCCCCCAGCCCAGTCATTGCCATGGAATTGGGGGCGCTCTTGGGTGCGCGGGTGCGGCTATATTTAACCACGCGCATCAATATACCAGGATGACATGTGTATAGCATAGCATACCTATACATCATGGAGCTATAAGGTAGGCCATCCCAAACGAAACATTTTTATCTTCCTTCCCCCACCCCAGATAAACCCTCTCATCCTTTCCTCGTCACTCATCTCTCATCTCTCATCGTCGCATTTCGTTTCTACTCTTCAACACCACCAATTCTCAAAATGCACATCCAACTTCCCACCCTTCTCCTCGCGGCGCTCGCCTCCACCGCGCTCTCCACTCCCCTCTCCAACAAAAAACGCTTCGATGCCAACACCGACCCAAGCACCCTAACCCTCCAACAAAAACTCGACCTCGCCCCCACCGAAGTCGACCGCATCGCCCTCCTCCCCAACCCCGAAGACCACGTCTTCAGCTTCCAGGACGCCACCATCGGCGTCACCACCGGCCTAGGCGGACACACAGTCAAAGCCGATCGCTCCACCTTCCCCGCCTTAATCGGGTCGTCCGGTAGCATGACGGTCGGATTTATCGGCCCCTGCGGCTTCAACACACCACACACGCACCCCCGCTCCGCCGAACTCAACATCGTCGTCGAAGGCACCCTGAAGGGCTCCGTGACGGCCGAGAACGGCGCGCCCCACATGCAACATACGCTCGAGAAGTTCCAGATGACGGTCTTCCCGCAGGGCGCGATGCACACGGAGTGGAACCCCGACTGCGTGCCTGCGGTGTTCGTGGCGTCGTTTTCGAACGAGGATCCGGGAGTGCAGCAGACGCTGCAGACGCTGGTGGGGTTTGAGGATGAGGTTGTAAGGGCGGCGATGGGGGGAGATGGGGTGATAGATGGGAAGGATTTGGAGAGCTTTAGGAAGTATATCCCGGCCAATGTGGCGTTGGGCGTGGAGAGCTGTTTGCAGAAGTGTAAGATTGGAATGACGTGAGTTAAACTGTCTGAACGATGAGTTAGGAATTTGTGCTAACGGAATGTAGTGGCTCGAGAGCAGTGGCATCGTATATTATGAGGGGGATGGGCGACGATGGGGAGAAGCAGGAGTAGGAGAGTGCATGTGGAGGGTTACATACTGTACCATGGAGTTTTTGGGGTGGTGTGTAAATATAACGATGGACGACTAGCATATTATCATGGGGCATACGGAGCATATAGAATACTTTATAATTAAATATTTGATTTTTGCAAATCCTTGTATGCTGTAAAACTTGCCACATTTGGATCCATGTAGCGCGCTAGGTAAAGCCTAATTTGAAGGCGAAAAGAGTGAGCACTACGTGCAGTAGAACGTGAATCGGGCGTCGCTCGTCTTATTTTCGACTCGGTAGTGGGTTGAACCGCCGATTCTACCTCCCGATATCTCCCTAGTACAAGCCATCTCCAAAGCCACAACAAGCCACAGGGGAAAAAGAAATTCAATTAAAAGCTAGCGACATCAAACTGCCTTCTACGTAAAAAGCGAATTGGGTGTCGCTAGATTTTAGTTAGTTATTTTTATCAGGGTCCATTTTCTCACAGTGCAGCCTGCCTGGTTGTACCAAGGGGTACCGCTGCTACTTGTTATGGCCAGTAAGGCCAGTTCTTGCAGATTCTACGGTTCACTCTCAAGTTTTACCAAGCAAACAGCCTGATGACTTTGCACTACTGTGCTGCAGAAAATATAAATTACTGTAACCTAATTACAGTACAGAATTAGCGGGCCAGTTTGGCTAAGTTTACCCCTCTGACATCAGCGGATGACATCGGTTACCTTCACGTGAGAGATGAAGGTCCTCTTATGTCAACATCTCGCTGACATTCTCGGTTGGCCCAGAGCAGATTATGGTTCTTACCCTACGTCATCCGACTTTGGCTTTTCTGATAGACTCAGGTTAACAATTCTAACAATCACTACTTCTTATTTCCTACAGTAAACACTTCGACTTGATCAGTATAAATTGGAACCCGACTCTTTGTCATACGCTGCATGTCGAACAGTACATCATGAATACGTCCTCATTTGCTCTGGCTAGAAACTGCACAACACACCTTATAGTTCAACCTTCGGATCTACGCCTTAATCCACCAGAAAGTTATCTATTCATCCAGGATGGTTTAATTATTGCATGTGGGCTGCTTTATTCTCTATGCTACCTCTTCTATAGTATAAGAACGTATAGTGATAAGAGATGTGCTGGACCTGTACTTTGCGTGTACGTTTTATTATTGATCTCCTTCTCCTTAGACAACAAAATATACTAATCTTAAATGCATAGCTGTGGAAATTTATCGTACGAATTTTTTTACGCCTTAACAACAACTTCAACGACTTTTGAGAGAACATGCTTTTTAGCTTGGCTTGGTCTTGATGTTCTCTTTACTACTACGGCTGTTGTATCTACTTATGCACCTGGTCGAAGACGTACAATAACTATTCGGATTTTTATGGGTTTTCTAGTAGGCGTTTTAGCCTTATATGTACTTTCAATGACATTTCCAGATGATCGTCAACAGATTACAGCTTACTGGACTGGAATTCTCTTGGAACTCCCAGTAGGTTGGGTAAGCGTATACTTGTTATTAAAAAACCAAGACACGAGAGGTCACTCTATTGAGATCTGGTAATAGTTAACTCCCTCTTATGAAAAACAACCGCTAACACAAGGTATTTTCTTAGGGTTACACGGTTTCTTGGCTGCCTTGCTGCTTATAGTGTCTTTATTTGGCGTTATTTAAACGTTCCAGAGAATTGGGCATATGTTGGTTCTATATGGAGTATTGGGATAATGGTATTGACAATAATTCCTGAGATGATTTACCCGTTCACCTTTATATGGATAAGTATGCAAAAGAAGAAAATTTTGTAAGGATGGTGAAGATCGCTAGGAAAGTTTTGGCATAGTTTACGCAATCTGTCACAGTTAGCATTTGTATGAGACTAGATTCCCCAAACACCCTATTACGATGCAAGAAAGCGGCAAGGCTTTAGAGCATAGTGTCTTCAGGGAAGCCGGTTTCGGGCGCTGTTCCAAGTAATGTTGATCGAGTAATACTTCCTTCTGTGGTGTTTTTTTTTTTTTGAAATAATACGGCTTTATATGATTTACACGTAGTAAGTACTTATAAGATAAATTGAATGAAGAGTGGCTGTTTGATCTGCGTTGTAAAATAGATCGTGATACTTGTGGTAATGAGAAGAGCGTCTGTATGCGCCAAACTTCCAAATAGTGACTGTTCACCAGAGGCCGTAGCACTGACCAGATTACGTATTTCCGCCAGAGTATCTGTAAAACCAGTCCTCATCTCAATAACAATAATTGTACACCAAAACCATAATATTAGAACTCCAGCTAATTTATGCTCCTCAAGTATATATTCCAATCCCTCCCATCCCACAAATAAACCATATACCCAAATCAGTGCTCGACACCGTATAGAAACTCCATATATCCCACATATTTCTAAATACACCCTCCACACACAATCAAGCGCTCAAATCCCTCTCATTCCTGTCATACCTCCCCCCCAAATAACTAAACTCCGTCACCTCCCCGCCCTCCTCCTCCTCCTTCCCCCTCTCCATCCCCCCCATCCCCCCCATCCCCGGACTCAACAACCCCGGACTCGCCAACGGCGGCTGAAACACCCCTCTCCTCCCCTCCCCCATCTTAGCACCCATATCACCACCCCCGCGCGGCGACGGACTAGCGGGGAACCCGAGGGAGCGATTGTCGTCGGGGAGGGGAGAGCGGAAGGAGGATGCGTAGGATGGTGCGGAGAGGGGGGTGGGGGAGGGGGCGAGGGTGGTGAATTCGGAGGCGTCGTCTTCGGCTGTGGGGGGGCTGCGGGTGCGGGGAAAGAGGAGGGCGGGGTTGGAGGTTTTGGTGTAGGATTGGGGGTTTGAGTGGCGGGCGTGGGTGAGGTAGGTTAGGGCGAGAATGGTTGATGCGCTGGTGGGGGGGTTAGTTTTGGGGTTTGGGGCTTTTGGGGTGGAGGGGGGGAGGGGAGGGACGAACAGTGCGATGAGGATGAATGCGAATAATGTTTGGTATAGCCGACAGACCATCATTCCCGTGCTGTTATTCCATGTCGCGGAACTGCAATGCGAAGTGATCGTTGATTTCGCGACGTGGACAAGTAGGCCGAGGGAGAGAGCCCAGAGACCGAGGAGGACGCCGTTGAGAATCAATGTCCGCGCTGGAGGGCGCGCGGCGCCAGCGTAGACGGCGAGGAGGATGATGGTCGCAGTGGATGTGGCGGAGACGAGGAGGTGCTGGTCTTGTTAGCTTTCCGACTTGGGGAATGTGATACTTGGGGAGCGCACAATAATGAAGGACCAGGGAATGGTCATGCGACTGCCGCGAAGCTGATTGACGAAGTAAAGCATGATTCCGAGGACGCCGACAGAGGCGAGGAGCTGGAGGGCCTGTAGGATGTAGAGGGGGAGACGGCCGTGGTGGGTTGGTTCGCGATAGGCGTTCCGCCGGGAGGAGGGGAATGGGTTTTTGGGCCACTTCATTTTGGCGGTTTGGTTGTGAGATAGGGAAGGGTGAGGGAGAGAGAGAAATGAGAATGAAGGAAGTGGTGAGGAAGTGAGAAGTGAGAATATGAAGAGAGACGCAAAAGAGCGGGCAGGTAGAAAAGATGACGGAGGGTAAAAGCGAAGGTCAAGACCAAGGTGATATTTTTTGGACCCCAGAGCACCCCAGCACCCCAGCGACCAGCGGGATCACTGTACAGGGTATACCAGATGTCAGATATAAGCGCCACAGTTTAGAAACACTTGAGAAGTCGAGGCTGTGCACGTGATATGCAGCTAAATCGAGGACTGTGGCTTGGATTGGCTGGATGGGGGCAAGTGGGCTGGGGGGAGAGCGGGAAGGTTTGGACCGTCCTATATTTAGACCAAATGGGCCCCCTACCCCCCCCCAGAAATATTTTAGTCAGGGCCATTAAAGTCGGCGATTGCTTCTGACTGTTACTATAGTGGGCTTGTTGGGCTTGTTGGTTGGTGTTTGTCTTGGCTGTTTGCGGTTGACAAAGCTGTCTGTCAATAACCGTGGGTTTAATTTGGCGGTCAGGCTAAAATCTCACTGTTAATGTCCACCATCGATAGAGATTTCGGTGAGAAGTACAATAGAGTACCTCTTCAGTACATACAGATACAACCATGCGGCAGTTGTTCTGTTAATGGGCCGAGAGAAGCCAAGAGATCTCAAGACAGCTCCAGTGGGTGCTTAGCTAGGAGTCTTGTGCTGGGTATCTATACAGCACCTGTATACCGCGAGAGATGTACGCCATAGTACGCATCATAACATGTCGGCGGCCTCGGCGACGTCGGCGATGCTGGCTGTTCGGTGTTCGGTGTTCGCGGTATGCTTCCTATCGTCTCCCATGGTCGATATCAACAACCCCAACCCAGAGATGCTCGAAACGGCAACTACGACTCATAGTATCCCTATCATTCGCTCCTTCCTCCCTGAATGAAACGGCTCTAGATCGGTCTGAGGAAGGAACGACCCGCGTCATTAGGCAACAACGCGCCTTCCGCCAATAACGCGCGATGAAAGAGGCACACGGCATCAGCTGACAGCGTGTTAATCTCGCGCCGTCGTCGCGCTTGAGCATTACCCCGCTCCAGTTTTGTAACCAGTCATTCAAAGCCGTTCACGTCATCCAAGTGTCACAAATGAATCGTGTCGTCGCTCAGAGGACGAGAGGCATAAATATCGTGTCCATGCCCCTCGACCTGTATCGTATCTCTTCCATCTGTATTCTCTCAATTATCGGTCTCCAGAGACGCTCATAAGTTCACAAACCCAACCCACAAACACCCCTCCAACTCACCAAACCACCATCATCATGCTTGACCACACCGGCTTCGCCGTTCCCCCCTCCCAATATGAGGCCGTCATCGCCTTCTATACCGCCGTCCTGGCTCCTCTCGGGATCACCCCACAGATGAACTTCCCCGGCCAGGCCGTCGGGTTCGGCCCCTCCAAGACTGAGGCCCGATTCTGGGTTTCCTCGAAAGAGGGCGCCACGGAAAAGGCGACAGCAGGTGGGGTGCATGTCGCGTTCAAGGCGGCGGACCATGAGGCCGTGCAGAAGTTTCATGAGGAGGGCCTGAAGGCCGGGGGAACCTGCAATGGGAAGCCCGGAATCAGGGCCATGCACCCGAATTATTATGCGTCGTTTGTGTTGGATCCGCTGGGGTGAGCTATTCCTGCCTTTTTCGTGTTCCCGGTGTTCATAGTGTTTGTGGTTGGGGTGGTGGAGGGTGCTGCGTTGTGCTGACAAGTTTGCAGGAACAACATCGAAGCTGTTGACCACATTCCTCATGATTAAATCGGAGATGACTGTCGGTCTGGCCTCATGTCGGTCGGCTGGTTGGCTAGTCGTCGGAGTCTGGGTCTTGGTTTGTGTATTGCCGTCTGTATATTACAGAGGATCTACTGTTGATTATCTCGCTGGGGTGAAAGCTTATCATTCTTTAAGTTTCCGAATAGTGATAATCCAAAAGTACAGAGTCCACACACACAGTTTATTCCTACCATATCCCCGTGAACTGCCATGTCGCCTGTCCGATGAACTCCCGTCCCCCACATCATGAACCTGAAACCTTCAACGACGGCTATTATGTATATCACTTTAATCCAGCAGATCTGCCTCTTTCCAGCCCAAGCGCACCTTCTCACCTGCCGGAGACATGCCGAGTGGCTGCCGCGATGCCGAATTATCTTCATAAAATCACGACTTTCTCCCTCCAGGCTAAATGAGGAGGCTGTTTGTAACTGTTTGTAAGCTTCAGCTTCATCCTGAATATGCATATAATATCTAATCGGAAATATACAAATACCGACGAGCCTGGCGTTGCGGAAGCAACCTTCGTACTTTCGTGCGTATGGGTTGCAACGTCGTGTGCTTGGCGCCAGGGGTAAAATATATTAAGTTCCCCCCCAAACCACCAAGATCGTCGTTCCTATATCAATGGGTAAGGCACCAGATCAGGTCGTTAAGATCACCCCGCCACACGTTGTCTGTCCTGTTTAATATATCCGGATATTGCCTGCTTAGATTTTTAGTAAATCTCATTTATATTGCACCTATCCAACCAAAAAACCCAGTATAGAACCGTTTGCAAGAGCCGATTTCTCCGGATGCGCATTCCCACATCCATAAAAGGCGGGGAAAATATGGGGATAGAGAGAGGAATCCCGGGGGAGTTCTGCGGCGGCAGGGAGAGAGCTTGATAGTATTTAAACATAAGCAATGCCCCTTCCCCACTTCATCCTTGGTTCCTGATCTCCCCACCTGCTTGATTATCTGTTAAAAAGTAGTTTCCGTGGATATTTCGTAGACCTCGTTTAGGAAATCATGCGTTTTCAGATTCTCACTTTGGGAGCCGTTGCGGCCGTTGCAACTGCGGCTGTAACGTCCAAATTGCCGAAACCGGATAAGGATGGACGGTATACCATCTCTGCGCCTGGTATTACGGCCAAGGTATGCTCTATTTTCTTTTTATATGGACCCAATGGCTGTTTCTTTCTCCCATACCTCGTATTAAAACTAGAAGTTGACGACGTTGTTAGTTCATCCCCTATGCCGCCACCTTGACGAACCTCTTCGTCAAGGACAAGCACGGCATCGAGCGTGATGTCGTCCTTGGCTACGACAACACCACTTTCTACCGTACCTCCCCCGGGCCCCCCAACCCCCTTATGTCTCTCCCTAAACTAACCCCCCCCAAGCCGTCGACCCCGGCCACCCCGTCTACAACGCCATCCCCGGCCGCTACGCCAACCGCATCGGCAACGGCACCTTCACGCTGGACGGCGTGACCTACCACCTCGAGAAGAACGACGGCCCCAACACGCTGCACAGCGGAACCAACAACTGGTCGTACCATTTCTGGAACCTGACTGCGCTGACCAAGAACTCCATCACCTTCTCGTACCACGATGCTGCCTTTGCGGAGGGCATGCCGGGCCGCGTGGACGCGAGTGTCACGTACACGTTGACGGCGAATACGTGGCATATATCAATGTCTGCTGAGTCGCCTGATGTGCGAACTCGTGAGTTTTTCCACCCCAGCCAAGAACCAAGACTGCACAACATCGTACTAACACCCCGCAGCAATCATGCTGACAGACCACACCTACTTCAACCTCGACGCCTTCGCCAACCCCGCCACGGACCTGATATGGAACCACACCCTCCACCTCCCCTACTCGCACCGCAACCTCGAAGCTGACTCCGCCGCACTCCCCACCGGCAACATCCTCGAGCCCGAGGAGAACAGCACGGATGACTTCTACTCCGCGCCCCACCAGCTGGGTTTCGCCTCCGGCAACGCGGATTGGGTTAACCACTGCGGCGGCGGGTGCCACGGGTATAACGGGCAATTCCTCTTCGACGACAATGTGCCCAAGGGAGCGGTGGTGGCAGAGCTGTCGAGCGCGTGGACGGGGATTAAGGCGCAGTTGAGGACGAACCAGGCGGGTTTGGTGATTTATACGTGTAATTGGAGTGATGGGACGGCGCCGATTAAGAGTACCCAGGGATTGAAGGGGAGGAAGGCGGTGGTGAATGGGGATGGGTGTGTGGCGATTGAGGCGCAGGATTGGGTGGATGGGATTAACCAGTGAGTCTTTTCGAGTTTGTCTTGGTGGTATTGAGCTAATGATTGTGTAGCCCTGAGTGGAACAGATTGGACAAGCAGATCTTTGGCCCGGGCCAGGAGTACAAGTGGGAGAGCTCGTGGACGTTTGGGACGCTGTAGAGTGGTGGTGAGAAAGGGTTGCCATGAGGCGATAGCCGAGATGTTGACGCGTAGATTAGCCTCCCTTCTGTGTGGCGCTTGACGGTATTGTCTTTACCTTCTGGAGGCTTATCAGCCTCTGAAATGTAAATATGGATTCTGCACGTAGGTTGCCCGTAATAGAGAGCTTATCTACTGCATGTGAACTAAAATTCTGACCTCAAGACTATCTCACATTCCCATTTTTTTCCTACTGTTTTTAGTCGGTTGTCAAGTCTATTTTCTGCACATTTCCCACCATTCACGAGGAAGTGTCTAGTTATTTGTATTGTATGGTATGTTTATCGTGATAGCTGTAGTATACTGTCTCGTCTCGAATAATAATCTCCAACTGCCTGCCCGAGTACAAAGCCAAGCTGCAACAATATAGGGGTAACAAAACAACAACAAAGAGGTAAGCTATTCATCTTCAGCAACCAGCAAAATATCCACCAAAAGAGTTTACCAGCCAGCTGCAACTCATCCACAAAAGCAAATTGGTGAGCAACACATAGCACTATCGGGACTCAGTAGCTCACAAACCGGGCACCTCACAAGTAACATAACGTATAGCATCGTCGGGGCACTATAGCAGACGCAATCACAAATTGGGCATCCCGCACATCAAAGCAACCATTCCAAACTCAAGGTCATTCCGGCAATGTGGTAGGGCCGCAAGCTCCTCATCGACCCCAAAGATATTATTCCCCGCCCAGTGATCTTCAGCTCGAACGGCTTCAAACATGACGCGCAATGCATCTACAGCAGTGCCTCCCCTGTGAAAATAAGACCCAGTGACCGGTGGCCACTCGCCAGAATTGATCCAGGCATCTAGGACATTCTGCACACTGGGAGTAGCGCCGCGGAGCATGGCATCCGCTGCATGACCAAAGATATTCACAAACCCGTGGCGGAGGGACCTGTTGGTTTTGAAATTATGCAGAATATCTGGGGCAACGTGACGTGTTAAATTTCTATGCATTTCAACCCAGAAGTGCCCATCATCGTATTCGTCTAGCATGTCGGCGCACATCTCTGCCTTGGACAGGAGGGCCTCCTTCATTCGGACAGAGAAGAAGCCGTCGACACATTGTCCGCAGGTGCACCCAAACTTTAGACGGAGTGATTGGCTTTGACTTGGGACTTTGATGCCTTGCAGGGCAGCGAGACAATTGACAGCGTCAATGGGAAAGCCGGAAAAGTGGTCCGAGATACAGATTGTCATCATTCCACGCTCCTTAGTTGTGCGTTTTGCCTCGAGGACATTCTGTAATCCTTCAAGGGCTGTATAGCCTTTAATGTTCCTGGCAGAACCTAGAGTTTGGCACACGTCGGCATTTTTCAGGAGCCATTCAACTGTTTTGAGCTTGTATTCACAACTTGCGATGTGTAATACGGTGTTGAGCTTTTTATCTACCTTCTTCCACTCTTCCTTGGCGTTTGGAAGTTTGTTGACCTCCTCGTAATGTTTGACGCACTCACGTCTGGAATTGTTAGCGCTGCATGATGCAGAGGGAGGCGTTTCTTCAACAGTTCCATAAGGAGTGAATGCTCCTCCTCTTCTCTAAAGAACGCCTTATCAGCTGTATGTAAGGCCTCTAGGTCCTCGTCATCTACTTCCTCTTCAGCCGGGTTGTAATCGACATTAATGGAGATTTTGTGAGCTTCGTGATTCGGGTCTACAGCAAGACCAAAGCACGACGATGCCCCAATTCGACGGAAGCCGATGGAGCGACAGAAAGCCACCGAGATATCGTGGGCGGCGAATTGAATATCTCGCTGTTCGCGGGGTGTCTTCCCAATGAGGTCTTGACTGATATCCCCATTAAGCCAACCGGGGGATACAAGAGTAAAAGCGAGCTTGTTTGCTTTGTCATCGTTTTTGTTCAAAAACGACTTCGCCCTTCTGTCGTCAGCACTGGAATTGCTGGCAAGAGTCTCCGGTATTTTCTGCTCAGCGCTGGCTTTGGCAATGAGTGACTCCACCATTTTCTTTCCCACGCCTTTGCGTCGCCAGTCCCTTTCCATTAGTACATGTTCGATGATGAAAAGGGAGCCAACGTCAAGCTCACTTCCCCAACAGCCAGAACCTTTGCGAACGGTATGGTCGACAAACTCGCGATTGAGTCGGCCGTAACGGTCAAAGAGCTCAAAAGCGACACTGGAGAGCTCTTGGCACGGCTTCTCCGTTTCCCGCCAGAAATTAGCTGTGATGCGATCTCGCTTCACAAAGCTACCAAACGCTCTCCCAATTTCCGTGCCGTCGGAGCTGCAATGGACATGGATAGTGTGCATCCAGTCGTCGAATCCCTCGTCATCGTCTTGGATGAAAAGTTTGAAAGTAACTTCAGAGCCACCTAAGGTGTGCCTTTGTTCGTCGACCTCTCTCTCTGGAGGGCCCAAGTCATCATAATCATCATCATCATGCTCATGCTCATCTCCCCAATATTCTTCGTCTTCATCGTATTCCTCATCTTCATCTTCATCGTCACTTCCATTGTCACTTCGGGAGCTGACGCTGGTGTTGGCACTATGGTCAGATTTGGGTGAATCAGATGAAAGTGTGCTTGTCGAGGTGGATGTAGTTATATCTTCTATACCTTTTAAAACAGAACACTTGTTAGATTGCATAATGCCCAATAATATATACATATAGCATTGCTTACTGTCGACCTCATTCTCTTTGATCAATTTACTGGTCATTGCGCGACCCGTTCGTTCTGGCGAAGCCTCAGCCTTTCGCTTGATGCCCTGTTGGCCTTCCATCGCTAGGATAGAACGCGGGGTCTTCTTTTGCAGAACAGTTTGAGACACAGAACTGTTCGAGGCAGTATTTGCAAGATAGAGGGAATGTCCGAGATGAGAGTGAGATTTGGTGTTGGGTGTCGAGAAGGTGAAGGATACCAACAGACGCGATTGTTGAGGTTTGAAGTTTGAAACGGGAAGGCGACCTGGAAGGCGGCCTCACTTGAACTGGGAAACCACAGGGCCACGAAGCGATAACTTCACTTCAGGTGGACTCAAACTCTGCTGTTTCACACTGCACCTTCTGAAATGGCACAATTTGACTTCTTTGTACTTTTCGTGGCAATTATTGCATCAAGTGCAAAGCCGTGAAGGTCGAAAGCGATAAAACGGAGATCGGAACAAGGGGAGAAGTTGCCAACCGCACTATATATATTTCACTGTATATATTTTGACGATTCTCCCCCCATCAAAGTGCAACTGCGACCTTGATCGTACCTTCCTAATTTAATTTTGTGTTTGCCGGCTGGACAACAATTATCATGGCAAGGAAGGTGAAGTTACCAAATCTTTGATCATTATATAAACTTACAGGCTATATTACAGCAGAGAGCTTCCAAAACCACGGCCAATTGGTAAAATACTTCCGACAGCGTCATATCCCCCCTTGCGTGTTCCTACGACGAGCATACCGGATCAGCGAATCCCCTCGTCCACCGCAAACTCCCCATGATAATCGTCATGAACGCCAAAGCCACGCCCACGCTCGCGACACCGTAGGTATATGCGTGTTTTCTCCTCAAACTCGTCAGCTCGAGAACCCACGTACTGACGGTGGTTAAGCAGCCACAGAACCCATCCATAACACCCTGGAGAACCTGACACCCGACCAATCCGCCTCCTATTCGACCCCCCAAAGAGCCCAGAGGTGCATGCTGCAAGTCCCATGCCATTCCCAAGATGATAGTTCCAAATATGTTGACCACAAAAGTGCCTACAGGGAATGACGGCTTCAGCCCATTCAGCTTCACCGACGCGTAGAAACGGGCGATACAACCCAGCGGAGCAAAGATAAGGGAGAACAAGACTCTTCCTCGCCAAGTCTCCTGAGCCCAAGTTGTTTCTCCATTCGCGGCGGGCCCAGTTGGTCGATCAGGAGGCCAGATAGCCATAAAAACTGCTCCGACCCAGACGCCCAGTGCGACGACGACGGTTATACGGTCGAATATTCTCCGCATGAGACGAACTGGGATGGATGGAGTGATGTAGTGGAGTGCGATTGCGAGATGAGCTCCAAACTTCAGCGCTGCAATGCAGACGCAGAGAGTGAGGATATTGACAGCGAGTAGTGCCATAAAACTTAATCCACCGTTTCGGGGAATGACGGACGAAGACCCGCTTGCGGATATGATTGTTGGGGAGCTATTCGAAAGCGCCAGGAAACCATCTCTAATGAAGCTCGAGAAGGAAGTAAATGAGCCGCAGAAACCGGTCGTGAGCCCGATATATAGCGGTATTGTCTTCTTGAAGGTGAGGTGCACCTTTCTAGCAGCAATCCTCAGGGCTTCTGAATCGGGCTCGTTGGCCACGGCGCCTCCGGATCCTCCACGGCCAGTCTCCGGACTGCTTACATTCTCGCACGTTTCTTCTTCTGGCGTGGCACCGTTCTGGCCTTTATCACTGTCCATGAAGAGCCTCCTATCTTCGCTGAAATAACCCATAAGGAGACTCCCACCGAAATTGGCCCAGAGGACGCTGATGCCAACTGGGGCTCCTGGGTACCTTGTTAACGCATCGAGACCTATTCGGGCAAGCGTACCAAGGATGGAAAAGAGTATCAGATATGACAGTATATATATCTCAGTGGCAACCCTCGAAGCACGTTCATGGCCTGGAACGGCCTCTTTTGGCTCGTCTGGGGGACTTTCTTGGCCTTCCCCGCCTTCACCAGCACCACCACCTGACAGCCGTCGGCGCCTTTGATCCCGTTCATATTCCTTCTGCTGTGACCGAGTGGTCTCCAGAAAAGATCTCCGGTATTGGAGCTGCTCATGTGGATTCTCATCAGGTGACGGCGCGTCAACTTCGTTCAAGTTTGCGAGCCCTTCTGGAACATCATATGACGCGCCATTGGAGTCGTTATTTTGGGAAGCAACGCTCTTTTGCTTTCTCCTACGTGGTTCCGCTTGATGTGTTCTGACTTCATCGTCTCTGACAGTTGGTGTTATTGAGGCTAATTCGTGAGGTCTTTGGGGAATATCTTGGTTTTCACGAGGTGAACCATTCTCGCCGCGTAACATTATACATCACCAAACCAGATCTACAGGCTACAGTGTCGATGGGCGCGTAGGGATTGGCATGGTAGATCTTCATATCGAGAGTGTTTGATGGCTTCCCATTTTGGCTGTTGTGGTCGTCAAATCACGTGCGATGACTAATTTTCCCGCTGTCGGAGTTGACAGGTATGAGCCCAGGCGGTGCCAAAAACTCAACCAGAGAAAATTATATAGTGGGTAACATGACTACTAATTTGTGGATTTAGTGACTCAATGATATAAATTTAGTGATTAGTGATCTTTCCGTAAGTCTTTAGCAAATAGCAAACTATTCCTTTCCTTTATTCAATATTTCTTCTGTTTTTTAAAAGACTACCACACATACCGCTGCCTGTCATGGCAACTCAAGTGAGTGAAACGGTTGAGCTCGAGCAGTACAGGCAGAGGCAGTCGTCGTCGCCCACGCCGGCACAAACTCCAAAAACACCAAATCATCCTACAGGATTGCCATCGTCAGCAAACACTTCGTACTTTGACCCTGCTGATCCAGACAATGTCGTACTGGCCTCATTGCTAGCAGATTCGCAAGTTCCCGATGGTGGCTATGGCTGGGTCGTTGTCTTTGCCTGCAGCGTACTCTGCTTTTGGTTCGTAGGGACTACATATAGCTGGGGTGTTATTCAAGCTGCTCTAGTGGAGCAGAATCTCTCGAGCCCGGCCACATTGTCATTTGTGGGAAGTTTGACGTGTGCCTGCAATTCCTTGTTTGCCTTGTTGAATGCTAGGATAATTAGGTGGGCAGGCGCGAGAAATACTGCCCTGGCTGGCATCGTGCTATTTGGAGGTGGGCAGATCCTAAGTGGCTTTACAGCGCATAGCGTGCCAGGCCTGTTCATTACTATGGGGGTGATCATGGGCATGGGTGTGAGGTGAGATTTTATACTCCGAAGTAGTGAATGTTTGCTAAATTCTGCTGTCTATAGCAATCTTTTCATGGTAAGTTCTCGAGCTAGAGAACAATTTACACTTACTAACCGCCCAACCCAAGGTGGTTTCCGTGACACCTGCTCAGTACTTCAATAAAAAGCGCGGTATCGCCAATGGCATTGTCTACGCCGGCGGTGGTCTCGGCGGCACTGCCATCAGCTTCGCCATGGATGCCCTGATCCAAAAATTAGGCATACCATGGACCTTCCGAGTCTTAGGAATAGCCATGCTCGTTACCGGGCTTCCCGCAGCGTGGCTGATTAAAGAGCGCGCTCCCATCAAAACAACTACGTTCATTGAATGGTTTGTGACCCATCCACATTTATCATATGGTAAATGTATACAGCGGAAGCTAAAGATACTAGGAACCTTTTCCGGAGCTTCAAATTCACGGTCCTGTTCCTCACAGGGGTGGTCGCTACTTTTCCTCTCTTCGTTCCTCCGTTCTTCCTCCCATTATATAGCACTTCGCTTGGCCTTTCCCCAAGCGCTGGCGCCGGGCTTGTAGCCGGCTTCAACTTCTCGTCCGCAGTTGGACGTCTTGCCTGCGGGTTTGCGAGCGACCGCTTCGGGCCTCTGAACACCCTTCTCATGTCGCTGCTACTTAGTTCACTCAGTATGCTTGTATTGTGGCCGGTATCGACTACCTTAGGCCCTCTCATAGCGTTCGTGATCATCAACGGTACTGGAAATGGCGGATTTTTTTCGACGATACCAACGGTAGTAGGGAGGGTGTTTGGCTCCGCAAGAGTGAGTGTGGCGATGGGAATGATGGTTACTGGATGGGCAGGAGGCTACTTGATGGTGAGTGGGATTATTATAACAGTTATTGCAAACAAGCTGACAAAAACAGGGGGCGCCAATTGCTGGATATCTCCTTGCTGCATACGGCGGGGAACACAGTACATTGAAGGCGTACCACCCAGCAATCTTCTATGCTGGTTCCATGGCGTTTGGTGCGACGATTTTGGCAGCTACAGTGCGGCTTAGTGTCAATAGGAATATTCTATTGAGTCTATAGTGTAGTTAGGCTTATTTGACAGAATATATATGCGAATATATGCTTTATTCTTCCCTCTGTAACCTGTGTTTGGAGCATAGCAGCTTGAATGATGTGGATTATATTGCGTTTACAGCTTCCAAGACCCTTCCAACCATCGCCAGGACCTTCTCTTCCTGGAGTTTTCTTCCAATGAGCTGAAGACCAACCGGCAAGCCATGAATCTCGTTTGGATCGTCTTTATCTTGTTAGCGGCTGTTATTTTTATTTTGTGGAAATGGTACTTACACTCCTCTCTCGTGGCTTTGTCGACGTCGTTTAACTCAGGAGGCTCATCCGCCTTTCTCACATCAATATCTCTATCTCCGATAACGCCGCATGGGAATACCGCGACAGAGTAATCCAAGAGATTAAACAATCCAGTGTAACCAGCATGGGTATATTTCGAATGTTTTGCGGAAATGTATGGCGCAGCTGCCATAATGATTCCATCCAACCCCTCAATCTCATTCCATTGATCCAGCCACTCCTTCCATATCTGATTTCGTTCCCGCTGTAGCTGCCACACGTCATATACACCGATCTCCTGAGATTGCAAGAAATTATCCATGAACTTTGGGGCAGGTTCTTCTCCTTTCTCGAGTTGGCTTCTGATTGTTTTCCCGCCATCGGCGGTGAATAGACGCCGAAGTAGATTGTAAACCTTCCCAATGGGCTTGTTATCCCATTCAACGACTTCATGGCCAGAGTTCTTCAGCTTCGCAACCGTTGTCTCAAGAGCCCTCTGTATGGGCGGCGTGACTCTCACATACCCATCATCCCAAATAATCGCAAACTTCAATTTTTGTGGTAACTGAATCTCCCGCCAGGGGATTGGATACAACTTTGGGTCTTTAAACCAAGGTTCCGAATCAATGATCGATTTGCTGTAGAGAATTACATCGTCAAGAGTGCGCGCAATAGGGCCCTGGACCGAAACGATAGCTTCCTGCCCTGGCATGCCGGCTTTGAAATCAAAGTTTGGAAGCCGGTTGCCGGAAAATCGGACCGTAAAGAGACCAGTAGTCGAGGCAGGAAGACGGAGTGAACCGCCAATGTCGGTGCCAACTCCGAGCGGGCTTCCGTACGAAGCGATGAGAGCAGATTCGCCGCCTGAGGAGCCGCCTGGGGTAAGTTTGCGATTGAGAGGATTTGTGGTTCTGTAAAAGGTCAATGGGCGCACCTATATTTTGGAAGAGTATGATCTTACGTTCCGAAAATATTATTTACTGTCTCCGCCATCATCATTGCCGTCGGAACATTTGTTTTCACATAGATAATAGCTCCAAGCTCGACAAGTAGATCCACCAAGTAGCTGTTCTTTTCCTCTTTCTCATTCGCGTATGCTACAAACCCAATGGTACTTGGTGCGCCCTTGATGTTGATATTGTCTTTCAGCGAGACAGGAACGCCATGAAGTGGGCCCCTTGGCTTTCCCGTCTTCGAGAATTCTTCATCTAATTCCTTTGCAGCCGTAATGGCTTCTGGAAATTGCGTGTACGTCAAGCTGTTCACCTATGGGGAGAATATTAACCCCTATAAATTCTGTGGGATCAACACAAACCGAACATACCAGTTGATGTGATACCGCAGCAGACTTGCAAAAGGCTTTGGTGACCTCTTCTGCAGTCCAAGTTCCAGCAACAATATTTGCCGTGATATCGGTTGCACTCGATGCCGTGATTTTAATTTCTCCCTCTGTAAAAAACCCAGAAGTAGCGACAAAATCATCGACCTTGGTTTGTGATGTTGGTGGCAACAGGTCTTCCGGGATCAGCCATTCTGAAGGAATCCTGGCGTTCACCTCCTCTTTCTTGGCCGCAGAAATGTCCGTCCAGCTGAGTTTCTCACTTCTAGACACAGGCAGCTTCTCGGATGCTGTTGCAGCGTCAGCTGACCACGGTTTCTCAGCGAGTATAGAAGCCATGTTACTGATAATTACCACGAAATTTAAAGACGTCGGTAAGGTCATTAAATAAATATGACAACGACCGAGTCCCAGGAGTAAACGCAATTTTCCTCATAATGACGCCTTATGTTAGTGTTAGGGCGGCCATCAGACGCTATTCTGATTGCTTGGTAGATTAATCTCAGTATTATTAAAACTTAAGACTTTGAACGACAAGAAAGAAAAATGCGTTATTATCATTCATTAGGCATCATCTGGAATGTTGTATGCTCTGGCATTACTGGTGGTGGTTATGCCCAGAAAGATCCGATCAGATTCATAGATTAGATAACCACGTGGCAGGGACCACTTGTCTTATTGGGTGGGGGTCTTTAATACAACAACACGACAACACAACAACAACAACAACAACAAAGATTTGCAGTTACCAAAGAGTAATGGGTACCAGATGACTAAATTAACTATGGCTATACATTTTAATTCTTTTGCTTCAATACCATAACCGGGATATCCAACTGCTCGGCTCCTGCCGCCCTTGTGTAAGGGACCACCTCATCTAGCCGTCAAGCCGATGTTTATCAAGTTTGCGACGAGTTACCGCTATAGTCAACTCATCAGGACCAACTCACTCCATGCCTCGATAGAATTGAAATTATGAAGCACACCGAGAGAAACTACCCTATGGCGAGGGTAGTCCTATTTGCCAATGGCCGATCCAGCAGGCACTTGGGCGCATACTGTTGCGAGGTCACGGAGAATTGGATTCTGGAAGACGTCTCGAATCGTTAGGGAAATACCGTTCTGGCGTGCTACGCTGACGAGACGTATTGCCCCAATAGAATCACCGCCCATACGGATGAAGCTGTCATCGATGCTGATGCTGTCAAGCTCAATTTGGAGGACTTCTGCCCAAAGCCTTTGGATGAGCCGCTCCATGTCTGTTTCTGGAGCCCGCCGCTCACCGTCTAATCGACACAACATTGCAATATCCTTTGCAGTTAGCGATGACCCAATCTCGCGAAGTTGTCTTCGGTCTACCTTCCCCGTAATAGACCTGGGAATGTTTTGGAGAGGAATATAAACCGTTGGAATCATGAACAAAGGTAGCACCTCTGATAGATGGTCATTAACCCCGATCGATACTCGTTTGACCTTGGAATCATGTTCTTCGCCAGCGCCATCTACAGAAACAAAAGCTGCGAGCATTTTGTTCTCAGTTCCGCGTGGTTGGATGGGCTCAGCGAAAACCTGAATGTCAGCCGCTTTGCTAGCCAGGACTTGTCGCAAATGATGCTCCACCTCCTCTAACTCAACTCGCTGACCACGAATCTTGACCTGTGTATCTTTGCGTCCAATAAAGAGTAAGCTTCCGTCATCTCTATACCGCACAAGGTCTCCGGTTCGGTAAACTCGACCACGGCGTCCGGGACGACCCCCGGGAACGCCACGCAGAAGCCATGCCGGGTCTTGGACAAAGGACACAGCAGTCCTGAGAGGGTCATCGAGATACCCGTCACCAACTGTGGGACCCTCGATCCAGAGCTCGCCCACCGTCCCAATTGATGCCAAGATATCCGGGTTATCTGGTTCAACAACCCATGTACAAACTCCAACTCCACGGCCGAGTCCAACCTCACTGGCCGCTGACAGGTCCAATATTGCTGCAGATGGAGTACACTCTGCGGGGCCATAAGCATTTACAACTCGGGTCTTGTCACCAGCTAAGTATGCGTCGGTGGGGAGGACTGCTTCGCCCCCCAACACAAGGGTATTTAAGTTGGAGAGGCCGGTTGTGTGACGGGCCAACGAAGGTGGTAGGTCTACCATTGTGATATTGTACTTGACAAAACACTCGGACAAGTTTTCCTGCCGTTCATCCGAGGATGGAATACAAAGGCACCCCCCTGGAATTATCAGTGAGTATAAATGTTTTTCATAACTTCAGTTTGGGCCGAAATAATAAGCAAAAACTCACCTGCTGTCAGTGTATTTAGTAGGTTAGCCCAAACAACATCAAAAGCGTACGAAGAAAAATCCAAGACACGAGCGCCCTTAATATACCCCAGTGTATCCCGTTGATAGGCAATGGCACTTGAGTAGTTCTTGTGCAGGAGCTTGACGCCCTTCGGGACCCCGGTGCTACCCGAAGTAAATATAACACATAGTAACTGGGACGGGTCAACACTTGGCAATCCGAGATATCGCTCAGGCAGAGGCCCATGAGTTTCGTCGCTTTGGGAGTTGGTTTGATTTGAAAGCTGATCTCGTCCCACGACCACTACTTCGTTTATTCCTAGGCGGCGGGCCAGTTCGCTATTTTCAACCGACGATAAAATGACCGTTGCTTTGACATGCGTGGTAATGGTGCGCATTCGCTCCTCCGGCTGGGATGTAGGATCCAATGCGACTGCCGCAGCACCAGCCTGTATCACAGCAAGCGCGGCCACTGGCATCCACATCGATTTCTCAAAGCAAAGAGGCACAATGGTGCCGTGTCCCACGCCCATCTTAACGAGTTCATAAGATAAGTTTGTTGATAATTCGAGTAATTGTCCGTATGTTAAATCGCCATCCCATGCACTAATGGCCGGAGCCAAAGGCTGCTCACGAGCTCGCTGGATAATCCAATGATGAACACATGCCTTAACCGGCGCCGGCACTGTGGCATTCCAGGTCCATATATCACAGACGTCACGAGGACTAGCCACAGCCAAGGTCCGGATCTTATGCTCTCGCATGTCCAAGCTGAGCAACTGGTGAAGAATGTGCTCGAACTGGTTGATGATTCGAGTGACTTGTAGCTCCCCAATAACGCTGGAGTCGAATTTAATGCACATGTCCGTCCTGTTTTCTTGCACCTGAGTCTCGATTATGAAAGCACAGGAATCAAGACTATCCTGCCAGCTGTCTTTTGTCTCGCCGATAGGTCCAGGCTGGTGCCCTGCCACTCTGGACGAGTGATCAACCACGTGCAGGAGCATCTGGATATCGCAGCCTAAGGACGCTTCGTCACTCATTAAGCGGATTCTTCGAAGACCAGTCCTCTCAAATGGAGCAATCTCATAAGCTTGACGCTGAACTTCTTGGAGAAACTCGGCAACACTATCATCGGGTTTCAACAGTATTCGGATCGGTACAACTATCTTATCGTCCTTGTCGGTCACTCCGAAAAGGGCCTCATTGGAGCCAAGAATTCGGGTTGCCAATATTGACCATGAAGCCCTTAATATTGTGGATACCTCAAACCCACAGCGGTTTGCCCAATTTAGACTTTGTGCACTTTGCCTTATTTCCCTATCAGGCCAGGATCTGTATGTGGCCGTCTTCATTGGTGGAAAATGAGACCCTTGGATATTATCAAAGTGAGTCTGCCAGAACGTCCTTGTCAATTGTTCCTCTGTGCCGACGTTATGTTTGAAAAAGCTACTGACAAGGGACTGCTCCGAGTTAGGAAAACTTGTGTCGTCAATGTTGATATTCAAGAGGTATTGGATTGCCTTGATAAAGATAGCGGCTGTTTCTTGTGCCGCATTCAGGCTGACATATGGCGCTCGGAATTCAATCGCACTTTTTATGACATCTTCTTCAATACTGGCGTGGAGGGTCAAGTCATACTATATATGTTAGTCTGCCAGAGGCTTATAAACGTACAAAAGCACATTTCGTACCTCGTGTGAATCTTCGCCGTTGTGGGACTTGAATGAAAGGCCCTTTTGCCTCTCAGGACCCGCCTTGGCTTTGTTGGAAGCATGTATAGACAGGGAAGTATTAAACAACCTTCGCCCAGAGAGGCCGAGCTGATGTTGAATTTCGGCTAAGGAGGTGTGTTGAATATTCAGATGCTCTATGGATTTCCCCATGGTTCTTTCTAGGACCCGTCTCGCCGGTGCCCGCAAGTCAACGCGACCGATGAGTAGATTAGCAAGAGGACCAACCATGGTCTCAACAGAATCCACTGCTGAATCTCTCCCAGAAGCGAGATAGCCGAAACAGGCCTCGAATTTCCCAGTAAATTGCGACAGGGTCATGGCCCATGCGACCTGAAGGAAGACAGACCGTGTAATGCCCAGCGTTTTGCAAAAGCCTGCAATACCAAAAGTTACATCTACGGGGATGGGGATAGAGTGACCCTCACCTTCCGATTCTGGAGGAGCTTGAAGAACCGGAAATTCACAGGGCTCAACACCATTCAATAGCTTTGTCCAAGATGCAATCCTCTGGGTACTTGGGGTGCTGCTTATGTATCGTATCATGTCACGGAAGGCCGGGGCTGGCGGCAAGACATAGTTATCATATATGGCGATGAAATCACCAACAATAATCGACATGCTAGCCGCGTCGACAAGGGTGTGATTGGCATCTAGTCTGCAGGACACTTCGCCTGATTGCGATTGACAGATCGTGAAAGCATGTTCAGGCTCGTTAGCGGCGAATTTTGGCTTTTCAAGACGGTTCAAGGCTTCTGATGGGTTATCGTCTACCGTCATTTGTGTCACGCGAATGTGCGACTCTGGAATGACAATTTGGATGAACGCATTATCCTCAGGATGAAGACTGAATACCGATTGTAAAATGGTATGCCGGCTTACAACCGTCCTCCAAGCCGCTTCCAGTCGTGAAGGGGAGACGGCAGAGGTAGTGTCAGTAGGCACGCACTCCCATACGGAAAAGGTCGCATAAGTGGATATTTCTTTCTGGGAGCTTAACAAGACACCTTCCTGTAGCGGCGAGCATGGATATATGTCCGCAACAGCATCCGTCCTAATCCCCATACTTGGGAGCTGTTCTGTCAACAGTGTGTCTAACCCGCTGTATGATAGGGAAAGGAGAGGGAGATCGGCCAGAGTAAAGCTCTGGGCAGAACGCATCAGATCTTCGGTTACGGATCTCAAGGTGTCGGAAAATGTTTCGATCCACTCGTGAATTCGATCCTGATGTTTGAGCTTTCTGTGAACGTTGAATGAAATCAGAAACATGCCTTCATCCACATTGGCATCGATTTCAATCATGGAAGGTCGAGTTGCTAATTTCGAGATTTCTGAAATACCAGTGTCTGCCTTGAATAAATAGCCAGGAACCCCAAACAGGCCATCTTCGGCTTCGAGTTGTTGGTATCTGCCCGTGTAGTTGAAGAGCAACTCCACAACATCATGACCATGGAACACCTCGCGACCCGATTCGCTATGGTATCGGCATGCAAAATAAGGCTGCCCTTTACCTGGAATCTTTTGCCGGTTGTCTTTGGCAATACGTATGGCATCGATTACAGAGCTATCGCGTCCAAGACGCACCAAAAGTGGATAGATGGTAGTAAACCACCCGACCGTGCTTGACACATCGAAAGGTAAGTCATCACTCTGGTCTCTTCCGTGGCCCTCAATCCACAAAACGGGAGGATCACGCTCGGGAAAGGTTTGGAGGAACGAGTAAAGCATCGAACCGATGATGATATCGACAGGCTCGGTTTTGAGGCTCGTATTACTGCCGCCAAAAAGTCCATCCGAGACATCAAGATCAAATAACTTAGAGTGCATTTCCACATTATCATACGTGTTTTCGGATAGCGGTAACCCCCAAAACTCAAGTTGTGGCTTCGGAATTGGATACGGAAGCACTGCTAGTGGCGACAAATTGCGGCCTATATTTGCCTGGCGTCTACACCAGGTTCGGAATGAGGTTGTTGGCTGAGAAAGAAGCGTTCCATGTGTGATATATTCCTCGATGTCATTCCATATTATGCGCCACGATACTAGGTCAATGACTAGATGGTGGGCTGAGAGTATGATTATTTGGTTGTTATCCGGAATATTGAAAAGGTCGATGGCAAATAGAGGGCCCCGTTCGATATCGAAGGATTCCTGTCGCAATTGTCCGGGTTTATCAATCTCGTCATGGTGAGCTACAAAGTGCTCAACAAAAGCAAATGATTGCGCATCAGCCTCCTTTGGTATAACTTGCGTCCAACGGCCGCTATCAGAGCTTTTACTATATCGTGCACGAAGCAGTGGGTGGCGTCTAATAAGTGTTTCCAATGCGCTCTTGAGAGCAATTGTTTCTACTGGTCTTTGGAGCTCTAGGATAAAGCTCTGATTGAAGTGGTTAAGGCCATTGGGGTAGGCATCGAAGAACATTTGCTGAATTGGCGAAATCTCAAACGACTCCCCGTCAGTCTCATCCTCTTGCTCATCTTCAAGATCATATTGCGAGACAACTCGACACAAAGCTGCCAGATTTCGAATAGTCTTCGCTTTAAGGAGATCGCCAACCGTGAAAGTGATATTGTGAAGCCGACCTTGGGATACGGCCTGCATGGCTGAAATTGAATCGCCTCCTAACCTCGTGAATGGTTTATTGACAGAAGCCTCCTGAGATGATACGCCAAGAACAGACATCCATACTTGTTGGAGGATGGTTTCTAGATCACTCAGTGATTCCGCTGGGTCATTCATGCTGGAATCCTTTATGTACTGCAAGTATACAGATTCTCCAACAGCTCGAAGCTGCCGTCGATCTGTCTTACCTGAAGTCATAATAGGTAGCTTGTAGATTGGAACAAATGCTGTGGGCACCATGTATATTGGTACCATCTCCATTAGGCGATCCGTGAGCGCATCTGTTACCTGTCGGATGGCAGTAGAATGCGACTCCTCCGTCATATTCCTTTCCTCTGCATTTCCAAGGCTGATAAACGCTAGGAGTATTGCATTATTAGCCCCCTCTGGCTGAATAGTCTCTGCAATAACCTGGATATCGTCCTCATTACTACCCTCGACTAAAAGAAGAGGGAGTACCGCATCGAGGACGTGCTGTTCAACCTCTCCAAGCTCGACACGCTGACCCCTAATTTTTACTTGTGTATCTTTTCGACCAAGAATGACAAGTGATCCATTTTCCTTATATTTTACTAAGTCACCCGTGCGATAAAGCCGTCCGTGACGGCCGGTCTGGTCAAGTCGTCCGGGAACGCCACGGAGTAGCCACGCTGGGTCTTCAACAAAAGCAGCAGCTGTTTTCCCGGGGTCATTAAGATATCCCTCGCCGACCAACGGCCCTTCCAAATATAACTCGCCAATAGATCCAATGGGCGCCAACGACTCTGGGTTGTCAGGTTCAACGACCCATATACAAACCCCAGCTCCATGACCAATACAATCCGCTGTCGCGTCTCCTAATGTTGCGGTTGGAGTGCATTCGGATGGGCCATATGCATTAAAAACCTTTGTATTTTCGCCAGCTAAGTACGCATCGCTAGGAAGAACTGTCTCGCCACCTAAAATAAGTGTATTGAGCTTTGAGAGTGCTGCCCGGCTAACAATTCGTGCTACGGAGGGGGTCATGTCTGCGTATGTAATGTTATATTTCTCTAGACAACGAGGTAAATTATTTCCGAGTTCACTTTGCATTGGGATGCAAAGTGTTCCGCCAGCGGTGAGAGTGTGCAATATATTAGACCAGGCTACGTCGAAAGCATACGACGCAAGATCAAGCACGCGGGAAGTATTAGAGCACCCTAAGATCTTTTGTTGATAGGTGATAGCGCTGCAGAAGTTTCTGTGGGTGATAAGAACACCCTTCGGCGTTCCAGTCGTGCCCGAGGTGAGAACGACGTAAAGAATACCCGACGGACTGACGGGCGGCAAACTAAAGGGCGCTGGGTGTGACTGATTGGCCCCGACGACTACCACCTCTTTAATACCAGCACTGATCTGGATAGCTAGAGATTCATTCATCCGCGATGATAGAATGACCGCCGAATTTACCTGCGCAGCTATGGCAGACAGTCTTTCCAGTGGCTGTTTAATGTCCATTGCCATACATGCGCCGCCGGCTTTCATAACAGCGAGCGCCGCAACGGGCATGAACATCGATTTCTCGAAGAGAAGCGGGACTATGGTCCCCGATACCCCTTCTTCTGATAGGTGATAGGCTAGGTTCGTCGATAGATCTTCTAGCTCCCTGTAAGTCAGGTTGCCGTCCCACGCGTTAACTGCTAGAGCAGACGGGTTCTCGCGAACTTTTTCCGAGACCAAGTCGTGTATGCACGCCTCTATCGGTTTTGGTACCACCGCATTCCACGTCCATATACGGTTAAGGCTCCACTGATCATCATGAAGCCCCCTGAGCGTCTGGTTGCCTTGGCTACCATCAGATAGCTGAATGATCGTATATTTGAAGCTTTGGGCAATATTCTCTATCTGCTGCTGTCCTATCACGCTCGAATCAAAGTCAATACATAAATTGACCCCATCTAACTCCAACTGGAATTCGATAATGATAGAGTAAGTGCTAAAATCTCGACCCTGTGTTTTATTATAGTCACCAACAGGCTCGTCCAGGAATGGCCTGCCAGGATCACCTTCGCCTTCGCCTTGGTCGGCTGGCTGAATTACAAGGAGAGTCTGAAAGTTAGAACCCAAAGCAGTTTCATCGTTGAATTGTGCGATATTCTGTAAGCCGGTTTGCTCAAACGCAATCATATCCACTGCCTGACACTGCACCGAGCCAAGTAGTTGGTTTATGGTTGCGTCTCGGTCCAGTACGACTCTTATTGGGACAGTGGCAATCGTTGGCCCTGCCATAAGCTCGATGCCAGGTACAGGTGCCTGGCGGCCTGTAACAGTCGCACCAAAAAGTGCCTCATCTCCGCCAGCGCCATTTGCAGCAATCACAGACCATGCGGCTCGGATTAGCGTCGCAGGTGTGAAGTCACTGTGTCCCCAGTCAAGACCAGGGATTCTCAAACTAATCTGGCGCTCCAATCGCGGATGATGGACTGCTTTTGGAGGAGGAAAGTGCGAGCCTTGTGTACCTGCAAACATTTTTTGCCAGAAAATCTTCGCAACTGCTTTGTCCTGTTCTAAGATATATTTTATAAACGCCGTCATTGGCTGCAGACCTTGACTGGGTTTATTGAAGTAGGCAAGTTCAGCCTCTCTCATCAGAAGTGGCATGGAGAATCCATCATACAAGGAGTGATGAATCTCCCATATGAATTGGCTCGGCCTGCCTGCAGCTTTTTCTATTATAGCGAATTTCGTCAGGGGAGTACCTAGACCTATAGTGGGTCCATTGCTTGTCTGATCCCCCTGAATACTATCGAGCTCAGTGCTAATTGTCCACGATACTCCCTCGTCTATGACAACCTGGACGACGCCGGTGCCTGGAAGGCTGACAATTCGCGTTCGTAGGATTGCGTTTGCAGCTACAACCCGATCCCAGGCCCCGCAAAGAGTCTTGGTGTCTATGTCTTGCCCGACTTCAAATACATAATTCGCCACATATGTCCCAGGCTGCTGAGCTGTAAGAGCCAGAAGTCCTTGTTGCAATGGCGTACAGGGCATGATATCAAGCACCTGAGACGCCTGGATATGGCAAAGCCAGGCAGCATGAGAGCATACTTGTTCTCGATCATCGGATGAACGCAAACCCAGCAATGAAAAAGGGGTGATCGCAGGTTTGTAAGAGTCAGCATGGCTGAGCTCGGTCCTGTCTTGGGTTGTGCGGACGGATCCGATCGGATCTTGGTGAATCTCGACATGGTTTCCATAAATCTCGACCTGCTCCTTGGCATGGACAAAGGTTGGTGGCTCATCTTGTTTGTGCGGCAGACAGCCTCCGTTGTTGTCACGTTCTAACCCCTGATTTAGTTGTGGTTTCACGGTCAACACCGCATCAGGTCCCTCTTCGATGTAAGTTTCGCCTTTCTTTTTCTCGTGATCATTTGTTGAATACCCATTTCTCGTGCTTTCATATGGTGTATACCCGTCTTCTGTGTGGACAAATTCCGTGTGACCATTTTCTGTGTATCCGTTTTCCGTGTGACCGTTTTGTGTGTATCCGTTTTCCGTGTGACCGTTTTCCGTGTTACCATTTTCTGTGTATTGATTTTCCGTGTAACTTTTTGAGGTGTGTACATTTACCGTGTGTACATTTACTGTGTCTCCATCATCCGTTCCTAAAAAAGAGCCAGAACCGTCAGTAATGAAGATGACATCAGATTAGGTGATGAAGGTTGTGAAAGAAACTGCCCTTACCAAACTGATGCTTCAGGGTTGCGTCTGACGGTGGAACCACATCGGCAACATGTCTCGGCCGGACCAAATGCGAAATCTTCGCATATTCCGGCGTTGTCCGCCCAACGTCCGGGGAAAGGAGTACAGAGTCTGCTTGCAATGCGATGATGGAACTTTCTATGTTGTCTCTAAGTCCGCTCAGAGAAGGAATGCAGAGACATCCACCGCACGTCAGTACGAGCAAACTATACCACCCTACCCGGCTGGCGTGCGACTCCAAGTCAACGACTCGGGAATTGTGGTTGAGTCCAAGGGTTTCTTGCTGGTAAGTGATTGTGCTGCTGAACTCTCGGTGGGTGACAACCACTCCAGCACTTCCGTCGGGGCTTAAGAACACGCAGAGGTCGTCCGAGGGACTCACTGTCGGTAGTGAGCGAGCTATTATCGTCTCTTCGGAGAGCATCTTCCTATCCACCACCACCACCTCAGCCATTCCGAGCTCCCTTGCCAGCTCCTCGTTTGCTGATGATGAGAGTATGAAGGAAGGGGAAATCTGGGCTGTGATGGCTCGAAGCCGCTCCCGTGGTTGGCTTATATCCAAGGCGATTGAGGCAGCCCCGGCCTTCATTAAGGCCACAATGACCACTGGCGTCAGCCATGTTTTCTCAAAACATAAAGCAATATTTGTCCGTGGCTTCACGCCCACGCCGATCAGTTGGTGAGCCAACTTTGTGGATACCTGGTCGAGTTGTTGGTATGTCAAGTCGCCATCCCATGAGCGGATGGCTGGAGAGGAGGAGAATTCCCAAACAACCCGCTTGATCAGGCTGTGTACGCATGCTTCAATGGGCTCTGGTACAGCTAAATTTGCAGCCCAGATGTCATCAAAGGCAAGCTTTTTGTGTATCTCCGCCCTCTTTGGTTTTTGGTCGACTTCCTGCACGCCATTACCATAGAGGGGTTGATATCTCATACTGCCTACTTCTTTCACAGCAGTTTCTTGTTTCTTGTAAATAGTTTTATAATGAATAACCAGGAGACATTCGTATAGGGAACACACGGAGAGCCCGGCACCAGCAATGGAAGATTTACCACGATATATCACTTGTTTGGGGTCTCATGCTTCATGCTATAACTTATGACAAATATAACCTAATAAACGCTCTCAATGACTGCATAGTCCATTTTCATCTGTACAACAGCTCTCTTTACACTGCTTTATGCGCTCTTGACGTGATCTCTTTACGTGATTGAAGAAACGGGATGCAGCTGGTTGTGGAAATATTGGCGGATCACACGCTTCATACTCACACAGATCGAGGCCCTGTTGTACAATATGAACGGACCTCATCTCTCTCGGGAGAAATATTAACATTGTAAAGTAATTGTCCCACATCAAAACATGCCGTGGCTGTCGAAAAATATGATCTATTGCACATTTAACTACACATCGCCTGAGGCTCGTCTAACGATCCCCTCGGTATATTTTAGTTCGCGTATCATTTGGTTTTTGCACGCATTTGATCTAGTTACGATCACCTTCGTTCTACCTGCCGTTGTAGGTTTAACTTGGAAGAGTGGCATGCTTCCCATTCACCATCATGATCTCCATTATGCCGGCTTCTAGAACGCCTTGTTCAATCGCCGTCGAGGACACTTTCGGCCCAATAGTGGCTGGCCCCTGCCTTGGGGGCTTTGACTTCACGCTCCTCTTCGAGGAGGCTATCTTGACCATCCTCCCGCTGGGGATTGCTAGTTAGTTGTCGCTGCCAAAAGCAGCTATGACCGTTGTTTGCTGACTTGTCTGTTAGGTATATGGGCTCTGCTTCGAATTCGGGTTCTACGCCACCAGACATCAAAGGTTCGGTCATTATGGCTTCTCCCACTAAAAATGGTACGATTCTCTATATTACTTTGGTTTTCACAATATTGAAGCATGCTTTGCAATGTCTTTGGCTGACAACAAAGAATAGATTTTATTTGCTACATACGTCTTTATCCAAGCTGTGGTATTGGCAGTGACGACTATAGATGGGATTCCAACGACTCGCCTCACCCTTTGGTGCCATGCGTCAACAATAGTCGTCTATGGAATTTTGTTGTCCGTATCATATCTAGAGCATACGCGCTCAGTGCGTCCATCGACACTGCTGTCTGTTTATCTCGGAACATCAATCCTACTTGACGCTGCGCGTGTCCGCACACTGTTCTTTATCTCAGGAAATGAAGTCGTTGCACGCCTCTTCCTCGCCGGGTTTTCTGTCAAGATTCTGATCTTTGTTCTGGAAGTCTCTGAGAAACGTCGCTTTCTCAGGTCTAAGTGGCAGGATGCATCCCCGGAAGAAACAAGTGGAGCCATCAACAGGGCTCTCTTTATTTGGTTGAATCATTTATTTCTCCAGGGCTTCCGAACACTACTGACAGTGGATGTGCTTACCCCACTTGATAGTGACCTACTTGAAGCATCTAAGCCATCGGCACTTGTCAAACGCTGGGAAGAAGGTAAGCCGTCTTCCACGTCTTTCAGTTACCTCACCACTTACCTATTTCGACAGTCGACAAATCAAGCGACAACGCTCTTCTGTGGACATTTTTGGCCCATTACAAATGGAGCCTTGGGGCTGGTATTATTCCACGACTTGCTTACAGTGGCTTTAGCTTCTCACAGCCGTTTCTTGTTCAGCGAGTTCTCGACTTTACTGCAGAAACTAGAGGTCCTAATTCGCAGAATATCGCCTATGCCCTCGTTGCGGCCTATGCAATCGTATATATTGGGATCTCTGTCAGTCACTACTCTGTGTACCATACATACTAAGCTAACTCTGGTATTTCTAGTTGTCGTTTTCAGTCTACCAGCACAAGACATACCGACTTCTCACTCTGTTCCGTGGGAGTATTATTGCTCTCGTATTTGACAAGACTCTTCGCGTCAACTCGTCAGCCGCCGAAAATGCAGAGGCGATCACATTAATGAGTGCAGACATTGATCGCATTGGATCCAGCATGACTCTGGTCCATGAAGTTTATGCATCCTTTATTGACGGCGCCCTTGCAATCTTCCTATTATACAAGCTTCTTGGGGTGGCTGTAGTCCCCCCACTCGTGTGGATAATTGGTATAACAATGCTTTCTTTTATTATTATCTATTATGTTCTCTATAGCATCTCAATTCACTAATCGGCCCTCAGTTTGTTTATTGATAGGACTTCCCCTTGCAAAGGCAGCTGGCAATGCTCAAATCCCATGGCTAGAAGCGATAGAAGATCGCCTGGCAGCGACTGCGAAAGTGCTTGGCGCGATGAAGGCTATAAAATTGACGGGATTGACGGACATCGTATCATCTCGAGTCGGAAACCTTAGATTGGCTGAGATTCACGCATCTCTCCGGCATCGTGTCTTGGTCATTTTTTCAGCAGTCGTATGTAAGTATTTCTGAGTATCCAGCAAGAAAATGAACATAATAATCTAGCCATAGGATATTACTAATACCTGGACACTAGCTTTTGCATCTACCGCTTTGGCTCCAGTGTTGGGTTTTGCCACATACATCCTCCTTGACAAAACGAATGACTCATTGGGATTGACAGAAGGAATCGCGTTTGCCGCACTGAGCGCCTTCGAATTGCTGGATGGGCCAATGGTAGTCGTTATTGATGGCTTTGAGCACATCCAAACTGTTATCAACTCATTCCGTCGTGTTCAAGAATACCTACTAACAGAAGAACGAGCTGATTACAGGACTTCCCTGGAAGACGTACGGCCATCTTCGAGATCAAGGATTTCACGCTATCAAAGATATGATGAGAATATAACCGCTGAGGGTTCCCCAAGATCTAATTTGGTAGGCCTAGAATTGGAGGTCATTGTTGAAGATGCATCGGCTAGCTACATTGCAGAAGATGACCCTGTTTTGCAGAACTTGTCATTTGAAATCCCCCGAGGCCAGATCACCATGATATTTGGTCCCGTCGGTTCTGGAAAGTCGACATTGCTCAAGCTGCTGCTTGGAGAAATGCCATATGCCACGGGCTCAGTTGCAACCGGGTTTACCAGAGCAGCGTACTGCCCTCAATCGCCATGGTCTACCTGGGGCACCGTCCGAAGCAATATAGTGGGCATGTCGGTGTGGGATGAAAAGTGGTATAACACTGTTGTGTCTGCCTGCGCACTCTTGGAAGATTTTTCGGAGCTGGCAAATGGAGACCAAACTGCAACCGGTGCACAAGGGTCCGGGCTTAGTGGTGGACAGAAAATGCGATTGGTGAGTATTCATAACTTGTGCAGCAAGCTTCTCAACTAAGAGTGCATAGTCTTTTGCTCGTGCGCTTTATTCAAAAAATCCTGTTATGATACTGGACGATGTGCTTACAGGACTGGATCGCGCCACTGAGAGGCATATTACAGACGCCGTGTTTGGACCAAATGGCCTTCTGGAGAAATTAAACTCGACAGTTATTCTAGCCACAAATTCAGGTATCCCTTCCACTTTAACACTAATGTACAACATATTGACTTATGAAAGCACACCATTTGAGCTTTGCCAACCACTTCATATTCCTCGATGACGGCGAAATTGTTCGAAAGGGCCCTGTTGATACCTTGTCAGTGGATGGTGGAGTTGTCCTCGAAAAAGTTATGAGCCAACCTGCTGCAACAACGCCTCGTCCAGAGCCAGAAATTCCAGATGAGGCTCAAGATGCCCTGAAGGAACTCGAGCTTCTCAGAGCAGGTCATGACACCGGAGATATTCAGATTTATACGTATTACGCAGACATCGCAGGATGGTGGACTATTGCAGCCTATCTCTTGGGCTGTGTCACGTTCGTATTCGGCATGACCTTCCCTTGTATGTTGCGAAAGGATTCAGAACAAAGAAGCCAATTTGCTAATACGCCTTAGCTGTCTGGTTGCAATGGTGGGTTAACGCCAACGCGGACCACCCGAACGAACGTGTTGGGTATTGGCTTGGTGTGTTTGGCGCCCTCGCGGTTGTTACAATTCTTGGTTGCGCTCTAGCGGATACGTCAGTAATCCATATCTCTCATATTCACATCACTGTGATGCTGACATTATCGGAGGATGTTTAACATGGTAGTACTGCCAAAGACGGGAATAAGGTTCCATGAGCTCTTGTTGAGTACAACTATGCAGTGCGCGCAGCCCATTTGATTTGTGGGGTTTCTTGAATTGACAATTCATAGGGCCCGAACATCTTTTCTCACATCAACCGATGCCGGAACCACGCTAAATAGGTTTGTGTGTTGAGTTCTGTTTTTGACATTGGGCTAATATTGAAACGAAAAAGGTTTAGTCAAGACCTAGAATTGATCGATAGCGATCTTCCCCAATCCATTGATGAAACCGTTTCTCAATTTTTATCGGTTATCGTTTCTGCAGTCTTCGTATTTATTGGTTCAGGTTACGTTATAGCAGTTCTCCCGCTCTGCATCGTAGCGCTCGGTTTGATACAGGTTTATTATCTACGAACTTCGAGGCAACTACGGCTGCTAGATATTGAGGAAAAAGCACCTCTTTTCTCCCAGTTCTTAGAAACCGTGAACGGCGTGGCTTGCATTCGGGCGTACGGGTGGTCTGAGGAATATACGGAGCAGAACTACAAAAATCTAAACAGATCGCAGAAGCCATACTATCTGTTGTGGTGCATCCAAAGATGGCTGACTCTGGTTTTGGACCTTTTAAATGCGGGCGTTGCCACCCTAGTTGTTGCACTGGCCACCAATCTTGAGGGTGGGTCGACTGGATTCCTGGGGGTTGCGCTCTTCAATATCGTGATCTTCAGCTCGACACTTCAGGGTCTGGTAACCGCGTGGACTCAGGTTGAGACAGCGCTTGGGGCAATAAACAGAATCCGGTCGTTTATTTTGAATGTCGAGAATGAGAACCAAGAAGACGAGGTGGGCACCGTGCCGGAAGACTGGCCAGAACGAGGTGGCATTGTGTTCAAGGATATTTCGGCCTCGTACGAGGTCTCGCTTGGACCAGTTTTGAAAGAAATCAGCTTCTCAATTCAACCTGGTGAGAAGATAGCTATATGTGGGCGAACAGGAAGGTGAGTGTCTGATATAGTCAACAGTCGAAGAGTTTATACTCAAGAAGAATTAGCGGCAAGTCGTCTCTCATCTCTACTATACTTCGTATGTTGGAGATTGACTCTGGTTCCATTACCATTGACGATGTCGACATCAGCAAGATTCCGCGACAAGAAGTGCGAAGCCGGTTGAATACAATATCGCAGGAAACTTTCTTCCTACACGCTAGCGTGCGCGAAAATATCGACCCCCTTGAAACTGCTAGCGATGAACGTATTATTGAGGTGCTTCGCGCCGTAAGTATGTGGGACTACTTTGAGTCACGCGATGGACTTGATGGCGATGTGGAAGAGGAGAAATTGTCCCATGGACAACGACAGCTATTTTGTCTCGCTCGTGCTATTATCAAGCCAGGGCAGATCCTTATTATCGACGAGGCAACAAGCAGCATGGATTCCGAAACAGACGAACTCATACAACGGGCACTACGTAACGAGTTTGAGGGTCGCACTATAATTGCTATTGCACACAAGTTGCATACCGTGCTTGACTTCGATCGGATCATGTTGCTTGAGAAAGGTCGGATTGTTGAAACTGGAAACCCACAGGAGCTTCTCGAAACAGCGACATCAGCTTTCCGCGCCCTTTACGAGAGTCTTGGTGAAGATGTGCAATAGACCAAAGCATAAGTAGGGTCAATAGAATTACATGCCTCTTTGCACCCTAAAAATAATAACTATGGCGCATCACTAGTCTTATGTTCCTATACTTCCACTATGCCGTCCATTGTGTCTATTTCGTCTGTTCCAAGGGGCCTTTGTTGTTTGCTACATTATCAAAGAAGCTGTAAGCATGATAAGGCCCCCTAGCCCATCCATTCCCGAGCACCACTCCTCCCAATTTGCAGTGCTTCTCAACGGAGCACCCGAGAGCCCATTTGGCAGCGCCTTATCACTACAATATATCTGACCCTCGTCTATTTTCACAAGCTCACCGCTTGTAGCCAATCCAAAGTCAGTCTCAGTCCAAGAGCCCCTCTCACTTTCCATCTTCCACATATATTCATCGCCCGCTTCCCACAGATGTTTCTTCGCCGGCAGTGGTGCCAAAATAAGGTCTTTTTGCAAATTGCATAATTTTGCTGGCTCGAAATATATAAGCGTGTTCACAACTTGGTATACTACGCACAATCTTCGATTTAGTTAGTAACCATACACTCTGTCCATTATAATAGAGTAGATAGGAGTCCAACCTCCGTCTTGATTCCTCAAAAAGCCAATCTTCCCATATTATTTCGGAGCCGGCGCCGCGGAGAGCCTGTCGCGTGTCGATTGTAATATCACTATGAGTCAATCGTTTAGATAGTACCTACATTATGTCATTACAAAATTTAGGTGGGAAGAAGGAGTGTGATATAAACCTACAGTCACAGTTGAGAGTAGTAAAGAATCAACGTTATTGTGTTCTGTTTCACCTTCGTCCAACCTTGTGAGAATATAAATGAAAAGGGCTTGCATACCAGCAAGCAGTTCCCATTTATTTAGCTTTAGGCTCTAATATTATTAGCTCCGTATGGCCCCCCTTTTAGGAGCATGGGAACTCTATTAACGTACCTCTTCACATAGTCGCTCGCATTCCATCTGCACGTTTTTCCAGAATAACTTTCGACCGCCTCTAACCCCACTACTAATCATGTGCATCAAGCAGATACAGTTGGTAAGTGGCTCCATGTTATCATTCTCGGTTTCGGAAGATATCAGACGCGGATGGATAAAGGGCGGAAGGGACCCATGGCGCATCATCATCAGAGGGTAAGATTTCAGGGTGTGGAGGATGAGATTTGCTGTTCTTTGCGCTCCAGTTGACACTTTTGGTCGCCGGATAATCGATCGAATGGTCGTACTTGGCTGTTTTGGGATTGACATATAAGAAGAAAGGGTGGATTGTGGGATGTGGAGGGCTTGACTAGATGAAGGTATCCAGTGGTGAACTGAAGGCGACGACCCTGACGGAGGATAATGAATGGTTCCAACATTCAACGGCGGATCCAAAAAGTCGGTGAAATTCATTTGCGGGTTATCCCAATCAAGATAGTCCCCTCCAATGTCTGCGAGTGCTGGATCTAATATGACAGGAGCGCTGTCGAGAATTATATCGCCATCATTGCTTGCTTCTTGACTATTTTCGGCACTAGGAGAACCGGCCACCAATGAATGCACCGTCGTCCGTCGTGCAATTGGTTCATTATCGCCATGCCGGATCTTTTGCCCCGTACTTCTAGGTGTGCTTGCTGGATATTGGCATTGGACGGCTTTGGCTATGCACCTCGAGCACCCAGGCCGTTTAGTATCACAACGTGCCTTCCCTCGCGCACAGGAAATACAAGATCTGGCCCGCGTAGTAGGAACCGCCGCTCTCCGAGACCGACAGTAATACCCATGTCTCTTTAGCGTAGACGCTGTCAGGCTGTCAGCACATACAGTTATGGAAACTTGGCGTCACATAGTAATATCCGGTGGAAGTACAACTCACGCTTATCAAAGGGTTTATTGCACTCCCCGCACCTCAGAACGGATAATGCATTTTCGTCGGACATTTCGAATTAGATCAAAGTAAATAAATTATAGGAATTGTGCAGTGGATGCCTATAATTATTGAATTTGCTGCGGTTGCAATCATTTGTCAGCACCAACGTCACCATTGAGAGTAGTGTCGGGCGGAACATTTTGTAAATGCGAAAACATCCCCCCACACTCTATATCTCGATTCGGAACAGTCCGTTGAGCGGACCATTTTGAAAACGCTAGGAATGCTGCAATTTCAAAAATACAGATCCCTCTTCCTCTGGGGGCATTGGATTCGGGCGTCCAGCATGAGAAGTCTCTTCCAAACTGAACACAGGTATTTGCAATCATGATGATCAATCATGATAGCTTCACAAATTGCACAGTCCTGTCGCTGAGTTGGAATTGTAAGCTCAACATTATATAAAGATTGGTATTTTCCACCCAAAATCATGTATCTCCTCAAACAATCATATTTTCTCAATAATCCATACATCTTCAATCAACATGGCGGCTCCTTTCCCATCCCCAACCTCAATGTGGCACACAAACACGTACCACACTTTGTCACCTACCCGGCCCGAACTTTCTGCCCAAGGCAAAAACGTTCTGGTAACAGGAGGTGGTAGTGGCATCGGCGCAGAGACCGCTCGCTACTTCGCCGAAGCAGGCGCGTCTCGAATCGCACTCCTTGGCCGCCGGGAACAGGCTCTTCTCGACACCAAGGCGTCCATCGAGCACAAGTTTCCAAACGTCGAGGTTTTCGTGGCAGCCACTGACATCACAAATAAGAGCGAAGTGGACGAAGCTTTTAAGAAGTTTGTTGGCGACCAAAAAATACACGTTCTAGTTAACAGCGCCGCAATTGTTGGGCCCCGTGAGTCCGTGCAAGAAGCGGATGGTGACAAGTTTCTGGACGCTGTCCAGGTACACCTCAAAGGAGCATTGTTCATTGCGCAGGCATTCCTTCGACACTCTTCGACGGATGCTGTCGCCATCGAAATTAATTCGTCTGCCGCGCTTGTAAATTTCAGTCCTGCCTTCGTTTCATATAGCGTCGCCAAGCTGGCAGTGTTTCGACTTTGGGATTCTCTAGCCTTTGCAAATCCAGCGTTGAGCGTTTTCCATGTCCAACCAGGCATAGTAGACACTGCTATGAATAGGGAAACTGGAGGTGTTGATGCTGTTGGATTTGAAGATCATGGTAAGTAAAATCAGTTCCCAAATGTAATATTATGAGGCTAACTTTGACTTAGTGTCTCTTCCAGGGAGCTTCAACCTTTGGCTCGCAAGCCCCGAAGCACGCTTCCTGAAGGGAAAGTTCCTGTGGGCAAACTGGGATGTTGATGAACTGAAGGCCCGAGCCAAAGAGATTCAATCCAGCGCGCAACTTAGTATTGGGCTGGCTGGGTGGCCGTTTGGGGATCCCAATTGGAAAGCCACTTGGAATTAATTCTCTAGCTACGTCAGGTATACGTGTAAATACTCTGAATTCAGAAATTAACTTTGTCAATGAAACATATTGATCGGATTACCTTTTAGATTGATATTGTAAAAAATAAATTATCCACAACACACGTGTTAAAAGTGTTCCATCTGCCTATCAAACATGTTAGGCCCAACGAGATACTGAGACAGATATGTCCAATCGACATTCTCAAAATCACCGAAAATATCTTCGAAAGGGTTAAACTCGTTGGGGGTTGTAGTTGGTTCTCCCAGGGCAAATGATACCAACTGTGGTTCGTTAAGGGAAAGCGAGGTTATTCCATTAGTTCCCAAAGAAGGAGCTGTATTTAGCAGTAGGCAGTTGGCGTGATTGATGTTGGTATAGGACCCCGTAGATGTTGATGTATGAGAAGGCGGCTCAGTCTCAAACTGAGAAAGTATTGATTTTACCGGAGAGACCACGCATCTTGACTCTTTGCTAACTGCCGATTTTTCCACGCATACAGCGTACGCTTTTCTAAGCATATCAAGTTGAGAATAGATAGAGGGGTACTCTTCTACACGTTTTCCCGGATTCTGCTTCTTCCATTTGGACAGAGAGAGACATAGTATCATAACTGCAAGTAAGAAATCATTCATATTGAAGCTGGTCAGCGCCCAGCTGCTATTAGCGTAGAGTTGGCCTCCCGGCTGGAGTTCTTTATTCACGCCAATCAGGTAGGTGATGATTGTCATGGCCGCATTGACACATGCTTTCGTGCTATATTCGAAACCAAGTGCCATATGTCTACGATGCAGTATGCATAGAGACTTCTGGTGGAGAAATTCGATGTAAATTCGACTGATAATGAGAAATGGTGGGTCGGCCAGTGATTGTTCCATTGGCCGAATGCGAAGGCTCTCGGGGATAGTGGAGTACATCTGTCTGATTTCGGCATCCAAATCCAAGATTTCCTCTTGCGATTGAACCTTCAAAGACAAGGCGTGGCTGCACACTTTAGTGAAGCCGCTTAGTAATTTATCCTTCACAACAAAGTACAAAATTGGTGTGGGATCTGTTTGCGGCCTGGACAATGGAAGGAGGGACGTTTCCTCATTGAAATCAGAATCCAGGAGATTTCGAGGGGCTTTAGAATCCCATGAGTCGGCAGGAATGCAACTATGCAGACCAAACTGGAAAGAAACCATGAGATCAAACTGTCTGCATGCTGACCAGACTCGGCGGCGCATCTCGCCTTCGAATATTGTAAAATTTCCAAAATTATCAGGATCTCGGTGATAGCCCATCATGTAGGCAAGTCTAGAAAGGACGCCCAAAATGATGCAGAGCTCTCGAGAAGGATCAAGGCTGAACATATACTTGCACTGCGCATACAAACCCAAGGCCTCCATGACTTGGCTTTGGGGGCGGGTAAACTCGCCAAGTACGAGACACTGTCCAGCAGCGTTGAGGAAGACAGTGCGGGCGTTAGATTGGCCTTCAAACACAGAAGGCGCAGGGACAGGAAGTTCGTTGATCTTTGCTGACATGCAGCAGAGCGAAAACATTATAGAGACCCAAAGAGGAGACGCACGCAGAGGGTCTTTCCAGAAGTCTTCGTACTGTCTCTGGAACTGGGGGATATGAATGTAGGGGGCAATAAGCATTTGAGCTTTGAAGAAGGCCGAGAGGTACCGATCAACCTGGGCCCTAGGAGGCAAGCTTTCGGATAGAATTTGTTGCATTGAATAATCTCTCGGTGAGCCGAATATTATTTGTCCTTCTGGAATTCCGAGGTCAACTGGGTCTTCATGGTCCGTATATGTGCTCGGTATTGCGTCCATGGTGGTTTTGAGCTCTTGAATGTTGTCTAAAATGGTAGACCAATGCGTTGATCCAGAGTACCTGGTCTCAGATGAATCCTGATGCAGATGGCCCTCAGTTCCCAAATTTGGAATAGCATCATCTGTTTGGGGCCGAGTAATGATGTGAGGGTCTGCTCGCTGAATACCGCAAGATTCCGACTCCATAAGTTGCATCACCAACTTCTCAAGCTGCAGTAATTTCTCCTGAGGTTCAACCCAAGCACCAGCATTGTTTTGAGGTGTCTCTGGAGGGGAATCATAAGTGCAGGCGTCGTCATCGTTGCGTTTTACGCATTTCTCACATGGCCGGCCACGGTCACACTTCAATTTCCGAGCGCAACATGGTGCACAGGACAACCTAGGCCGATTGCGTTTGACTCCATTTCTGAGGCTCTTGTGCCGGTGGCCGTCCCCTTCGGCGCGAAACTGTCCGATATAGGACGAGAAGCCTGCCATTGCCACTTTGAACTGTTTTTGGCATGGAGGATAGATTGTGCTCGGAGTTAAGCATGGGCCGTTGGTACTAATTACGGAACATTGGTACGTACCTAATTGAGCTAATACCCTTTTGGTAAATCTCTCGGCCGGCCTCATACTACATTGGGATCGAAACTACAGAAATATGAATAATTGAGGGGATATAGACAATTTCGAGCGTGTTGATGGATTTATTTTGTCATTTTTCTGCAGATGGTTGGTAGGGACAGCTATGATGATGGGGCTTCCCGCCACTTCTTTTTCTGGTAGTGTTTCTCAGCCGATATCCCCGAGATGATATCATGGACGTAAGGCAGTATCACCTGGAAGATATCTAAACAAAGCATTCGATAGACTCGAGACAGCTCTATAAAGATCAACTGTCTGCCGCTGTTTGTGAGGAGTTTGGAGTAAACCAGCAACTGCTCATTTTCCACATCACACATCAATTAAGCACCTCACCTTCACAATGAGCAACGCCCCAATTATTCTCATCACAGGTGCGAACACGGGCATTGGGTTTGAAGTCATTAAGGCCTTGGTAGATTCGCCAAATGCCTATACCATTCTCCTTGGTGGTCGATCCATCCAAAAGGCGAAAGATGCGGTAAAACTTGCCAAGGAGCAGTTTCCCAATTCCCAGAGCACCTTGTCCGCTATCCAAGTCGACATCGAAGATGACGCCTCAATCTCGAAAGCCTTTGAAGAAGTGTCTACCAAATATGAACGACTCGATGTTCTCATTAACAATGCCGGTATGACTTCCAAGAGTCTGCACTTTCGTTGGCACTGACACTTTGCAGGGGCTCTGTTCGATTTCGAAATCCAGTCTGGCCGTATGACCATGAGAGAGGCCTGGAACAAGTCCTGGAACGTTAACACCACCGGGACCCAAATTATGACACACACTTTTGTCCCCCTGCTACTAAAATCCTCCGATCCACGACTCTTGTTCGTCACCAGTGGTACTTCTAGCCTCACCGAGACTGAAAGTAGCGACATGTGGGTAAACAAAGTCCCAGCCAAGGGTTGGCCTAAGCAAGCAATTTCAATGCCATCTTATCGCAGCAGCAAGACGGGTATGAACATGATGATGCGTGAGTGGGCGAGGGTGCTCACGGAGGATGGGGTGAAGGTTTGGTGTATTTCTCCAGGGTTCCTTGCGACGGGCCTTGGTGCTGGACCAGCGGCGAATAAAGAGATGGGCGCGGGAGACCCGGCCCTTGGTGGCAAATTTATTAAGGATGTTGTTGAGGGGAAGCGGGATCAAGATGTGGGGAAGGTTATTCGCTCTGGCAGCAATCAGCCTTGGTAATGACACCTCGAGTGTGCTTTTGAGTGTGTTTTTGAGTGTGCTTTTGAGTGGTGGTGTTTGCCGTAAAGTCTCCATATGAGGAGGTCATTATGGGACAGGTATCGTTAAAAACAACTGCTAGATAGTAAATTTTCACCACTCAATTATTTTCATGAGATTCTGCAAGATATGTGACCAACATATGCCATTAATATGCCTAAATCCGACATAAATCTCACCCAAAGGAATTCGTCAAAGGAGTACGTCGGACTATATGCGATCATTCACAAGCCATCCTCTCTGTAAGCTCATATATTCGCGCGAACCACCGAGCTACTCACCAGTGACCTGTCTGCCATTCGTTTCCAGACCGATCTATCACTTCTCGTCGGCCAAACGCCGTTTCTGCCCGGTTCCATAATACCCGCAGGATCTACAGCGTCCTTGATCGCCGTATTAATCTTCGCCAGAGCATCGTCCTGGACATCCCGTATCGCAGCAATCTGATCCATAAGGGCCCCATACGTCCAGTATTCCGTCCACCCATTTTTCTCACAATCATCCACCAGCGTAAGGATAAGCTTATGAAGTCTCCGACAGGAGTCAGAATCGTGGCGCTCATATGCGATGTAGACTGTATAGTGCATGTGGCGCTCATCGATCGTGATTGCGCCTAGGAAATCTAACTCGGCATCCTGTATACGCTTCTTCGTAATTGACAACTGTGCATACGCGATCTCTCCGGAAATTTTCGAAGTCAGGCGAAAAAATACTTGAGATCCTTTGGGTACCCATGTCGTCCATTTTTGCTCGGCTATGGGAATCTCTTCGTGTTGGTTCCAGCGGACACAACACGAAGACTGGTCATGGTGAACCGACTCTGGAAAGTAGAATTTTGCCCCTTCAACTTGACCAAATGCCTCCTTGATTACCTGGCACAAAGCATCGCGGACGCCCTTCTCTCCATATATCATGCCGTGCAATATCCAACGATTGGTATTAATGCCGTCTGGTTCTATGCTATTGAGAGGAGCATCGGATGAGGCATTTGGGGACATTGTATCTAAAGGTATATAGTAAAGGCTAGGGCGTGTCTGTAGGGACATTGTTTGGCGAAGCTTCTGAGTGATATAGACGATTTTAGGGAGGTCTCCCTCCTTTGGAAACCCAATCTGGTAAGGCTGGCAATCGGCAGGGTTTGAGGTGAGCTATTACATTTCAGCGTGTGATCTTTACTATTATGTTCACAATTACTGAAGAGTTACTTACACAAATAGACTAGGCACGTTAGCAAACTTCATCCATCGTTTGAACATCAGTCATCTAGCTTACCAATTTCACAGCTATCCCCAAGCCTTTTTCCGAGAGTAGTTTTCCATTAAATACACCGAAACTGGAATCGAGGGGCTTATGCTTGTTAGCGGTTGCTAGAATATAAAACCATGGAGTTACAAACCTGCGTTTCTTCAAATTCTAGCTGTTCGACTTCAGGCCGCGTGCCAGGATATTGTATTAATCCCGTTTTGAGGAGGTCTCCATTGGGAAGTATTATTTCCTTGCCACAATAAAGTGTAGATATGTTACCTTCCACAGCATTTCCCAAGGCCAGTCTTTCCGTATACTTGGGCCAGTCGATCGTGAATTTCTCGTTAAGCTTATTGTCAACAAGGTATTTGTCAATATCTGCATGTGTGGCTCCAGGCTCCACGACAACATATGCACCAGATTCATTTACCCCAAGCACCTTGTTCATGTAGCTACCAAAGTCCAGGCCAATGCTACCAGGAACTCGTGGTATAGCGGCTCTATAGTCATCGTCACTCCCGCCGCTAAAAGACCAAACTGGGGTTTCAAAGGTGTTGCACAAACGAACAATTTCTTGTGCCTCCGACACCTTCCGGGGCCTAACGATGGCGGAGAGAAGAAGATTATCCCTGTCAGAAACATTCAGATTAAGAATATCAAGTGCGCCCAGCAGCTTCTTGTGAGTCTCTTCCGCCTCCGTAATTATTTTCACGTTATCAGCACCACATATATTTTCTGCTTGAACGATATAATCTTCAAACCTCCTGATACTCGTGCTTGGTGGAAGGACAAGTGGGATTCCTGGATTCGCTGGGCTGGCACTGGCTACCGGAACCTCCTTTCTTATGGGAATTCCAGTAGCCTGAGTGTGAAGATAAGCCTTTAGCTTTTCGGCGCGGTCCATGTATTCAGCAGCCTTGTTCTGCATTATCCTCTTGCTCTCAGAGTTCTTCTCAAATCTGATGGCAAGCATGAATAATTCGAGACAGATGTAGTACTGTTTATATGCGTTTTCATAATCCTTTGCATTGTCAAGGGCAATGGCTTGTTTGACAGCGTCGATAGCTCTCCCGAGGAAGTCCGTGTTGCTTTTAGTTGGATTACCTGTCGTTGGCAGATTACCTCTCGATGGTTGACTCGTCGAGCCATCCTCCTTGTCCTTGGCCGGCGGGGGGATCCAATTCTCAATGCCACTGTACTGCTCCTCTGTCAAAGGACTCCCCAAAACACTGCCTCCCCACATTATTCCGCCATCATTCTGGAACGCATTTTCTCCAATGACACTTCCCCCGTAAATAGTTGACCTGCGACCGTCGATTACCGTGCTGGCACTGGTAAACACTGCCTCTGCAGCACGGGCCATACTCTGTAGCCCCGAGGCTATATTACTGTTTCCGTTCTCTTCTTGAGAAGGATCAGAGCTCGAAATATTGTTTCCTTGTAGTGCCGCCTCGGCTCGTTGGCTAATGAGTTTAATCATATCTCCAAGGTTAGCAAGAGACGTATCAAGGCTTTGCAGTGAGGCGTTCCCCTTGATGTGTAAACATCTAGTTACAGTTAGACTTGGTCGCATATTTAAAGAAGAGCAATAATGAATTAAACTCGTACTTACAAGCTGATCATCTGTAGTCCACCTTGCATTGCAATATGATGAGAATTGATGCGATGCTGATATGCGGTGATATCAGACATAGACAATGATAGTTTGACTGCCTTCGTCGGCTTGCTCAAAATGCCATGCCCAAAGAAGCCGCCCTTTTTAACATTCGTCAGAGCCTTTTCGAGCATCTCGATCGTTAGTTTACTATTATCCAGGTTCTCTGTGACACTAGTCCAAAGCGTGGCATCAGGACCAGAATAAGCCATGAGAACCGCGGTATTCTGTTTCCATGTCTTCTCAATTGCACTCAACGTGCCCGAAAACCCCATGAGCTCCTGGTGGAGTCCAGAAAAGTTGGTGTCAACATTTCGAACGCTGTCTGTGGTCGTGTATACAGCAGCGGCTACCTAGATGCCAGTGAGCTAATCTGCATCGGCGAAATGCGGCAAGAGCCATAGGTACCTTGAGACAAAAGACTGCAAGACTTGCAGAGCTAGCTGCTATTGATACTGGATCCATATTGTTTTATTCCAAACGCACATATTTCAAAGTGTAACTCTAACAAAATGAAGTGCCGTATACAAATAAATATGAGATAGGAGAGCGACAATAAAGTAGAAGATCGGGGAATGCCAAGAAAGCTTGTGTGGCTGTGGAAGGATTGGAGCGGGGCTGAGTAAGAGCGAACAGCCTCACTGGAAACCCCACACAGACCCCCACGATTATACCAAAGTTAATATGTAGATATTCAGCCTCGAGGTTGGTTTAATTTAACACCTAGCTAGTACACCACCTATGGTTGACTTCGATCGAACTGTCCACTGCGACGAGCCTGCAGAGGATGGCGTACAGTTAAGCCTATGAAGTAGTTTGTATACCTCGGAATAATACGTTAGAACGGGCTCGTAGATGCCATCATTCTTATTATAATGCTACATTTTGGCCATCCTCACATTCACGTAGCCTTCTCCTCCACCTCCTTCTCTCCCGCGCTTTCCGCCGGCAAATCCCCAAACCTAAACATCCCCCAACTAACACTCCCCTCACACAGCGTCCACAACCTAACCCCTCTATCCTCCTTTGCCGCCCCCGCCCCCACAAACACCGGCAACAAATGCTCAAAAGTCGGATGCGCCTTCCTCGCATCTGGCCTCTTCAGCAACTCCCCCATCTTTGCCTTCCTCTCCGCAGGTTCCGACTCCACGGCTTGCTTTAGCGCCTCATCGAACGTCAGCGCGTAGTCGCGCGGCTTCAGGGAGCCACGGCTCGCGAAGAAGTCGGGGAGGTTGTGGACGGCTTGGCCGGAGACGATGATCAGCACACCCTCGTCGCGGAGGGGCGCTAGGGCTTCGCCAAGCGCGTAGTGTGCGTCTCCAGAGTCGGAGTCGAAGAGGGAGAGTTGGACGATGGGGACGGAGACGGGGTTGGTTTCTGGGTGGAAGAGGATGGAGAATGGGACCCAGACGCCGTGGTCGAGGCCTCTTGTGGCGGGCTTGGCGGAGATGCCTGCGTCGGCGAGGAGACGGAGGGCGGATTGGGCGAGCTGGGGGGAGCCGGTGTGGGGGTATTTGGCGCGGTAGTAGTGGGAGGGGAAACCGCCGAAGTCGTAGATTAGGGGGGTCGATGGGGCGGAGTTGATGGAGAGGGTGGTGGCGGTGCCTTCCCAGTGGGCGGAGAGGACTAGGATGGCTTTGAATTTTATGGTGGTAGTTATTTCGCGGCCGAGGGTGGTGAGCCGGGCGTAAGCCGGGTGAGTGGTGTCGTACTTGATGTTTGGCTGGGTGGCTGTTAGTTGGTGTGAGTGCAGTGGAGGTCTCGGAGTAGGGGGATATTAGTTGGTGTTAGATAGTGCGGAGACCGCGCTGGGAACACATCGTGCGGAGACCGCGGCTAAGAACAGATAGTTGGAAATATACTTACGCCCCCATGGCTCACAAAATATACTGGAGTCCTTGTAGTGGTAGACATATTGCGAGTCTTCAATGCTGATCCAAACTGTTTCACGGATGCGCGGCCTCCAACGGCAGGAGCAACAGCCCAAAAGCTTCTAAATAATATGGCAAGCGCCACGGCTGTGACTGCGAAGAAAGCCGATAGAAAATAAGTGCGGCCTAGAAACATCTGCTAATGTTGAAATCGCGAGCAAAGCGAGAGTATAAATAAGTTCTTATAGTGGAACTGGGGGGTATAACTTCTTTTATATGAGAAATGAGAAGTAAACCATGACGAGTGTGTGTGGAGGGGTAAGGCTGACAAAAATAGAGGATCCGGGGACTAGTGAATTGGTCATTATATGGGTCTTGGTTGGTCAGATATAGTGTAAGACAGTCAGCTAATACAAATAAAGCACTAAACCCCTCGGCTCGGGATATCTTCCACCCCAATAATAGCTTACGGCTTACAACTCCACTGCAATTCCCAGAGAATCGGGATGCCGAAGATAGTCCGATTCCGATTGCAACTACGGCATTGTATTTTGTATTTGATTAAGTTTCTATGGGCTGATCTGTTCCTGCACATTGGCCCCGATATAAATCCAAGTTTTCTCCCTTACTCCCCTGACCAAACTACCTATTCTTGGGCAACAATGACTTTGTTTCGTCGCATAGCTGTGCTTCGTGGCCAGATGCGGCGGCGGCAGAGCAGCCATGCGACGGTGAGCATGACAATCGCAAGGCTGACACACAGTGTCTGGTCCCAGGTGTCATGCTGTGGCGTTTTATTTCCCCCCATTGTCCCTCCAAGTCACTGAGCTGGTTCCTCCTCCAGATCCGGAATCCAAACGTGTAGATAGTCCTCGAAATCATCAATTTCCTTAGGAGCCGCCGAGTGTTTGAGTCCGCTAATTTCATGTTAGCCTGGCCGCCTTTCCCCCAATAGTAAAGAAGAAACTTACGGGTAGATCTTCAAATCAACCTTCCATCCCAACTCCGACATCTTTGCGGCAGTCATTCTACCCCACTCGGTCAAAACGAGCGGGTCCTGGTCTCCATGGCCCATGAAAATCTCGGTATCCTTGTTCGCGTTTCCTTCGGGAACGAGGTCCTTGAACTTGTTCTTCAGGAGCATGTAACCAGACAGCGCGACGATGCCGCCGAGCTTGTGTTCGCAGGTAGCGCCGGAGAGCAGGGACATCGCACCGCCCTGGGAGAAGCCGCCGATGATGATGCGCTCGGAGGAGATACCCGAAGCGATTTCGGCGTCGATGAGTCGGTGAATTGTGGTGCGCGAGCGCATGATGCCAGCCTCGTCCTCCTCGGTGGAGAAGTCGTCAATGGCTTTCTGCAGGTGGTTAGCCAACAGTCAAGCCTCTGAACAAAGACTATCAAGCATAAGCCACAAACGAACAGTGTTGCGGGCCCTTACAATATCATACCATCCCGGCATGCGCATGCCACCATTCTATTCAGTTAGCTTTCGTAGACAAGTAGCCGGGCGAATGGGCAGCCAAGCACTCACAAGTGTGATTGGAATGGATGGGGCGTTGGGGAAGATGAATTTAGTCTCAGTGAACTTTTGGCGGCGGCGCCAGTTCACAGCCAGATCGATCCAGCCAGCACCCTGATCACCAAGGCCGTGAAGGAAGATGACAGTGGCAGTGTGCCTGTTCATCGCCGGGACGGCGAGTGGAGCAGACATCTTTTCGCCGTGTCAAGAGTCAATAGTTCAATACTATGTTGGAGTATAAAAGAGCATGGATAGACACGTTAAATATGTCTTTTGAAAGAAAGTGAAAGAGGGACGTCGATGGTCGATGGTCGACGAACAACGAGTTGAGAAGATAAGAGTAAATATACGAGATGCCCCTCGTCAATTCCCATTTCCATCGCGGCCTAAAGGGACGAGGGACAGGAGTGACTTGATTGGCTATTACGGGTTAACTACGGGCCGACTTGTTTGAGCAGCCGACGTAACCATTTTCAGCCCACACATTATTTTCATTACTAAGCACGTCATTGGCTTACTAGCCAAGGACGGAACAAATATATTCCGATTAGTCCCACCCGCCTCCGAGATGAGACCTTGTAGGCGTCGACGACGACTGTGTTACTCTTCCATAGCGACGACGACGAGAACAAAGCAAAGCGATGTTGGATCCACGCTTATAATACTGCCTATTTCTTCTTCCACTAAACTTCTATGAATATATTATATCCCCCTCTTTCACCCTCCCACTAGAACCAACCAAAACTACCCTCCCCCCGCACAGGAACAACGGAACTGTGTGAACAAACCAATACAGCCATGGCAGCGACAGCGGGCTCCCGCTCCCCCTCACCAAGCCCGAGCAAACTCCCACCCGTCCCCGTCTCGCCCACCTACTCCTACGCCTCCACCGCAAACCCCATCTCCGCCTACAACCTCCCCGCGCCCCCACCCCCCCAGCGCCACTACGCAGTCCTCACCAAGAACGACCTCGAGCTCTCGCAGACGGCCTACTCCGAGCTCCTCACCACCGCGAAACAATACCGGCACGCGCTTGCCGAGCTCTCCAAATGCGCTTCCCAGTTTGGCAGTGCGCTTGAATCCTGCGCGCGACTGAAGGAGGCGCGCAGCGAGACACTGCATATCAACGGCGGTAGTCTGGGCAATAGCATCACGGCGCAGGGGACGTGCACGGCGGATAACCTGATGGCAGCGAGTGGGATTCACCAGTTGGTCGCGAACCACCAGCAGATCCTGTCGGAAACTGTGTATCGCAGTTTCGAAGTGCCGCTACTGCACGAGCTGGACGGGTGGCGGCGGAGCATGGAGGAGGAGGAGCTGGCGTACCAACGGGAGGTGAAGGAGCGTAGCCGGGAGATTCGACGGATGGAGAAAGAGGGGCTGAAACTGCATAAGCAGCGTAAGCGCGATGTGGCGCGCTTTCGTGGGCACTTGGTGGATCTGACGACACGGCTGGATGAGTTGACGGCGGTGCATGCGGGGCATTCGAGGGCGCTGTTGAGGGATAGTCAGGAGGCGAGCGTGAAGATTGTGGAGGCGAGTTCGTCGTTAGTGAGAGCGGAGGTTGATATTTATGAGTCCCTTGCGCGGAAGGGATGGTCAGGTGGGGGTCTGGATGAGCTGTTGGATAAGGGTGTTGATCTCTTCGCCAACGACCTTGATGGGAGTCACGGCGATGGAACGAAGTTATTCAGTATCCTCCCGCAGAAGAGCATTCTCGCCGAGGCAAACGCGGATCGTCCACACCATCGTCGTGGCGACAGCATGCTCGTGGAGGGAGAGCAGTATCAGAGTCTTACGGGGGCGGTGACAGGGGACCGCGACGAGGCGGCGAGTATATTCTCCCAGCGGACGACGACAGAGGGGCATTTCAATAAGTCGAGAGGGGTGCGCCCGTTTTCGCCGCCGCCGCCGGTGAGGAGGTTGGGTGCGCAGGAGGAGGGGGCGAGGACGCCGTTGATGGAGGAGGAAGAAGAGGCTCTAGAAGGTGGGGAGAATCCGATTATAGCCGGTGAAAGTGCAGCTGGGGAGCAAGAAGATGATTCGGCAACGATACGAGAGGAGAGGGGAAGGGAGAGAAGCTGGAGTGTTACAGATGATGGAGTGTTGTCTGAATAGTGTACCATTATACCCCTTTGTGGAACTGACGCGACTAATGTTTTGTACGTTTATACTGAGTTTGTCTGCACAGTCGCTGATTTTTTAAAGTGTGAGGGATGGTGGGAAGATGGTTGGATCATACGTACGTTCTTTGTGTCTATATATGGCTATATTGAGCTAAGCACTTATACAATGATCTTTTGGCATTGGATCGCTACTTCCATTTGTTCTCATGAGGCCTCGCCGTGACGACTATCAAAGTTATGCTACAAGTCTCCTCACTATGAGTTTCGTTAATAGGGTCTGTGATGCATATGATCTCAAGAGTGAATTTGTTTCAGAGGGTGGCCTATTCCAGATGTCCCCGTTGTGTAGAGTAGGACATTGGGACGGACTAGGTGGAGGGTTGCACATCCTGTGATGTGACAGGATGGGTAAGATAATAGATTTGATTGAGCAATGAGCTCCTACCTAATGAGGTTACAATCTTATATAGTAGCCTCGTTTGGCCGGATCTCCGCCGCCAGCGATTCATAGCATTGCCGGGCCAGGCTTCCTAGTGGTTCTCATCAGCCTACGCCCACGCCTGGTGGCTTCCTGAACTGTTGACCAAGATATCCAAGTGATGTTACAAACGCCACGTGGGATGCACCTCCACGCAGTCATACACGCAGTCCTCCTCGCAGTCCGCACAGTTGTCTGTGCAGCTCTTGCAGCTTTTCTTGCAGTCTTCCGTACAGATCTCGGTACAATCCCCGAGACAGCTCTTCTCGCACTTCCTCTCACTAAACTGGTCCTGGGAAGTATCAAAAGTCCCTTTAACTAGATCCCCAATTTCCGTGATATGTTTGAGCTCTTCTGGGTGAACTCTAGAGTAAAGAAAGTCGATGAATGCGTGGGCGTTGGTATTGATGTCGGTTAGCTGCTTGCGTGTGGTTTCGCAGCTGGAGGCATTCTTTATCTTACGTATCCTGTTATGCAGGAGAGTGGTCATTTGAAAATACAAAAACCCTGCGACATGGCGGTGATCACGGACGGAAATAGTATCTGGCGCAGTCATGTTTCCAGAGACGTTTGTTATCGTTTTACCGTCCTGAAAAACCTGCACAAGATCCTGTGCTCTATCAACAAAAGGCAGTAATGGATTGATTGACGTTTACGTGGTTTAAATAGGTGGTGGGATATTCCTCGATAGCGGACCAGAGCTTGTGGAGGGAGCTTCTGACATTTTCGAGAGAAATCAAGTAGGCGCTGTAGGGTGGTTCAAAGTTCTGTGAATGGATACCAGCAAAGAAACTAGTGAGGCAGACGAAGCTGATAACAGAAAACTTCATCCTGACGGTTGGTTGAACGGCTTCAATTTGAGCTGTCTGGAACTGGAAAATGATTGCTTGTGTTGCTTCTGCGGAGCAGCAAGATACTGGGGCAGAGTGATGGCGTTTTATACAAGCCGTCTTCCGGCCAGGAGGACGTCTACTGCTATTAGGTGAGACAAGTCTTCCCCTTAGTTGGAGATGTTAAAACTCCTGTCTTGCCCATATCAGGCCCAAATGTCTCTTAAAACCAGTAGTACGGTACCACCTCCAATAGGGTTTCTCTATCATCCGCAGAAATTAAAGAGTCTTTAAATGCCCAAGCGCAACACTCATCATGTTAGCCTAAACAATTGATTCATTCCAAACCAGAGAGTTCTAAGTTTGGCCCGCTCCGGTTGGTGTGCATGATCCGGTAACCCAAAAATGTGAAAACCCGCAAGTAATAAATGGGCCACATGAGCATCATCCGAGGCAAGTTTAATTTTGTGGGTTCCGTTAGTCCTGATTTAATGTGTTATATTGCGCATAAAGGAGCTGGAGTGAACCCCAACTCATTCCCACCTACAGTATCGTCTGATGAGGGGTTGTGGTGAGATATATTGCCGTACTCTCTCAGACCCTGCGGGCAGCAATAATGAAGGACAGTGATGGTGGATTGGGTTTTAATCTGGCCCCCAAGGCTTTTGTAGGGTAAGGTGACAAATACGATCTGGAGAGTGCAGAACATGAACCACATAAAAACAGTTTGCCTCAAAAACCAAAAGGCTCCTAGCTCCCAAAATGCCTTCTTCCATATATCATAACATCACATAGTCACCCACAGCTTCAAGTAGAGGACAATATGTTATACATCAGCATCTTAATTTGCAGTATATAAAGGATTAAATCAGTGTATAATACCACCGCCACCATCAAATACATAAGGGGGCTTCACAGCCCTCTTTCCCATCTCCCGAAAAACTAATAACATGAATCTTAATGGATAACCACAGCCACATGGTCATCCATATACTTGTTAATATCTCCCAACATACAGCTCGCAATGATCGCGACACACCCAAACGCAATACTCGCGTAATAAACATACGGATAAGCCTCTGAGTATGCCAACTCGCCCGCGCTGATAATCAACTGCCACTTCGTGACATTGCCGTCAACACCAGGGACATGCAGAATATGTTCCGTGAGACTGGCGCCGATGAGCTCGGCGATGGTGGTGATGGACTCCTTGTCGTAGATGCCATTTAGTAAGCAGACTTGAAGGACGTAGGCCGTGAGCTTGGGGACGAGCTTGGCGTAGAAGACGTTGTAGTAGACGGTGAATCCGATAGCACCGCCGATGACACGGATGGATAGTGTGAGCGCGGCGACGGTGGCGATTAGGTCGTCGGGGCAGATAATGGTTGTCATAATCGATGCTGGGACGACGATGCCGCCGATACCGAGACCAGCAACCACAAGAATGCCGTAGACAGCGGGGAGGTTGTCGCGGGTGGCAGCAGCCATGGCGCCAGTGCCAGCAGTCATCATGATGGATGCACCGATCAAGAGGGCGCGGTTATTGCCACGGAAGACGGAAAGTAGCCAGAGGACGACGCAGGCGCCGATAAGGATGGAGAAACCGATGGGCAGACCACGGAGTCCGACGCCAACGGGGTCATGGCCGTAGACGTTGAAGGCTTGGGTAGGCCAGAAGAGGATGACCGCAAAGAAGTTGGCCCCGGAGATGAAGGTAATGACTAGCGTCATGGCGAGGATTCGCGGGTCCTTGCCAATGCGGCGAGGGAACATGGGGTAAGGTGCGAATTTGATCTCCCAGATGGCAAAGAGGACGAGCAGGAGAGCGCCGATGAAGAGTGGGACGAGGGTGTGGACGGACGTCCAGGTGTAGCCGTAACCACCCCAAAGCAGGCCGGCAATAAAGATGATAACGCCGGAGATGGATAGCAAGCCGCCGACATAATCAACCCGAGCAAGGACTTGGCGGCGAGTGAGGCCGTTGCTATTGACGCGGGGCGGGGGGTGGTAGAAGATTACGACCATGACAAGACCGATAAAAGACCAGAGTCCGCATAGGAGACCAACCCAGCGCCAGCTGGTGTGTTGGGCGATCAACTGCGACCAAAGAACGGAGGGCGCAAATGGCAGAATGGTGAGAACGAGGATGGCAACGTATTTTCCACGCTTGGCCGTGGGTGCGAGCTCCGACGTCGCGGCGAGGGCGGTAAGTTCGTTGACGCCTGCGCCGGCACCTGCAATGGCCATGCCGCCTGTAGTTTGTTAGTTCTAGAGGCTCCGGCCAAAACGTGGCGGTTCAGGGGAACGGGGAATATACCAATGAATGGGTTCATCGTCTTTGCTGTAGAGCATACAATCATGCCAATGATAATGAGTACCGACCCGCCGATGGAAACCCAGCGTCTACCGAAGAGATCGGATAGCGCGCCAACGAAGGGGCAGACGGCAGCGAGAGCGAGCAGATTCGCAAGGACGAACCAGATCCAGCGGTCTGGGCCGCCAATGTCGCCGTAGATGACTGGAGGGATTCCGCCTGTCGAGATAGTTAGTTATCGAGGACATATAGCACCAAAGCTGTTAGAGGGGTCTCATATATGGGCTCACCGAAGAGGTAGACTGGGATCTGGGAGCTGGTCCACAAGAACGCCATGGCAACCAGGGACATGGCCCTATTGAGGGTCATCTAGCACTTGTTAGCTATATATTCTCACTCTTGTTCTCGCGCAACCACCACAATGCAACTGTCTCTGTCTCTCCCATACAATCGCTCTTCTCACTTTCTCCCGAACAACCCTCTAAGCGCAAAACCCCACGCGCGGACAAGAAGCGGAAAATAAACCTACCGGTGGCTCATGCTCATGATCCTCATCATCCCCATCCGTCCTAAACCCATTATCCCCAGACTTCCTTCCGTCCTCGAGCTTCCCGTCCTCGAGTTTCCTATTCGGACCATCCGACACAACCTCGACATGATGTTCCGCGCTCGCCTTCTCATTCGGCGGCGTCGACGACGCGTGTGAAGCCGCTGTATCGGCCATGGTTGGTAGAGTTGCTCTGGATGTGTGATGAAGGAAGGTGAACACACAGACAAATAAGAAATGCGGGGGGGTGGTGGCTCTATATATTAGGCTGTTTGAGGGCCCTGAGAGATCATCAGCGTGGGGGAAGGGAGGGGTTTATAAAGGCGAGACATAGCAAAAGGAAGGTGAGCTAAGCGTGCAGATCCACATGTCATATTAAGTCTTGTTTTCTTCGGGAAAGGAGGAGCTCTCGTTTGCATGGCTGCGCGTGGTGTGCATGCATTGGTGTGCATGCTAATGGGGCTAGGAGGGGGGTCTAGGGAGACAGGGTGATAAGTTCCATGCCATGCTACTCTATGCCCATGCCGTCCCGATCGTCTGTGTGTCGTCACTTCCTCCTCTCCGTAGGGATCAAATGGTACAGAAGAAACGAGGGGTTACATTTAGGACATCCAATATTTGACATGGTGTGGGACTAGATGGGACTACTAATGAGAGACGCACGAGCTGCGCTAAAACCCCCGCATTTCTCCGTTTCCCCATCCTTTTGGTCCCGATATTCCAATATTCCCAGATGGCGCGGCCATTCTACTGGGCTATGAGTGGATGGTCGTCTCGTCTCGTGACTGGGTCTGGCCGTGAAGGAAGGGGGTGGTGGTCCTAGGGGTCGTAATGGGCGTCGTAGTAGTGCTCTAGTGGCGATGATAGCTGGGTTGGTAAAGCGGCAGACGAGAGTAAAAGAGCGGATTTGGGATAGTGCAGTGAGGTAAATGGCGGGGTTGTCTGGGGAAGCGATTGTTTATGGTCGACATGTCAATTTCATTGACACGAATACAGCGACTAAGGCTGGAACTCCTATAGTAGCGCCTATAGGCGTATGTTGTAGTGTGGTCTAGTGTGGTGGCGTGGAGCGGCGTGGCGGTGCACCTCTTTGGGGGAAGGAACACCCCTCATCGCGATTCCCCTATTAAGAAGGAAGTGGTCGCGAGAACAACGAAAAATAAAGCTGACAAGGTAAGAACGACTAAGAAATGTAAATGACGGGTCGCTCCTACCAGTCTTGGCCAATCTCCACCAGCCTCGATCTGGGGTTTGTTGGCGCGTCTAAGGCCAATGCATAATGTATGTATGTACAGCACTGACTATGTTGTACTAAGTAAGGGCTATACTATACCTCGATGTCTATTCTTTCTCGTATCTCTACAATTCTTTGCCCCTGCATGTTCCCCTTCACTCCCTTGTAGAGAAAAGAGATGCATACTCCTTGCAATAACATTGCAGTACGAACCATCCCGTCATTCTCCGTCGACTTCCTTTGTGACCATCGTACTTCACTAGTAGATAGCGCTGTTAGTGCACCAGACAAGCCTCTCCAAGCGCCTAGGCTCTCCCCACCAACTCCCGCCGCACTCCATCTCGCCATCTTAAATTTGTCGACTGTGTAAAATTATATTAAACAATGGCAACTAATTGGCCATTCACTGCCTCTTACTGCTAATCGATCGAGCGAGAAATCCTTTCGTCACAATCTCCCTTAACCGGGTGACCTTGCGAACCCCGCACTGCTTCCCCTCATTGTGGCCATTTTAAATCGCGGGAGCCATTTAAGAAGTGGTGGTTTCCTGGGGTCAATCCCCGCAAATCGATCAAGCAAAGCCTCGGGGCCGAGGTTCTAGTTCATGTTAGCTTGCGTGGCTGGGACTGGGGGATGGTAGCGGGGTCCGTGGCGTCGGACTGGGATTTGTGTTTCAAGACGTAACACCTGCCACCTGCGTAGAGTCGCTAGGAAGACGAGGAGGGGGAAGGGCCTAACTGTACAACCCGGCGGAGATACTGGGCACCACCACGCACACATACGACGGCGCCATGCGAGTACTGGCGCCATGCACACCGCACACACCGCATACCTCACAAGCGACGCGTGGGGGCATGGATGTTCTATGATAGTTCATACGTGGCTGGTGGTTGGTCTAACTCTTATCTAGATCTAGCGTGTCGATCGCTAAACCGAGGTTTGGAGATTAAGAATAGCTGACACAGACGGCAGTTATCTTGGATCCTTGGATAGTTGATGCGGGATATGTTCTAGGCGGATGAGGGATGATGTGCAGCATTTCCAAGGCTGAGCTGGGCTGGTACCCAATGTTGGATCTGTTGCTTCATTAACATGGATAGATTTTTACAGTCGGACAGAAGGGAATACAGACCGAGGCTCGAAGATAGGATTCGTAGGATGAGTTAGTGAGAACGGTATTGGATAGAAATATACTATTCATCACGGCGCAAACACAACTTCCCGCATCGTTCGTTGCGCCATGCAGCAAATTAATCTCGCTTCTAGGTTGAGGCGCCCAGATCTGTTAAGTGGCGTGTATATCTGTAGCCCTAGACTGACATGAAGTTGATATTCTTGGCTGCGTGGATTTGATATTACGACAGGCTGGGTTTATGCCATGGTAGATAGACCGAGGTATTAGGATGGATGAGAAGAATGGGTTGGCGAAGAGAAGAGTATTGTTGGCAGAGCAGGAGTCTGTTCGCTCGAGACCTCATGAGGCTTTCGATGCCTCTACCGTGCCTTGCCAATATTTGAACGTCATATCCCCCTATCTTCGGGAATTGTAGGAATCATAACGCCTTCAACTTGGCAATGCTCCTTCACATCCTTTCCTATTGCCGCGAGAACCCAGTAGACGAGGTTAACGCAAATGAAACCCAAGCAACCAGAGGCGCGCATTGATTATTTACCAGGTGTACAGGTGTCAGCATTTACTCCAGGGGTTGTCACAATAACGTAATACATGTACGAACACATGCACATATGCACAAAGGCAGTAACATCCCGTGAATTGCTCTCTCCTATGTTTTCCCTTGCCCAAATATAGAGATAATCTCAATCAACACCAAGCCATCCACCGGCTACAGCCCGCGCGTGCCAACCCCTATAGACATCATACCAGCTGAACAGACGCCGCAGCTCAGAAAAATGCGCGTAGCCAACTATCCATCCAGTCCCTCCCCTTTCACACGCTCAAACAACAGCAATCCAGGTGCTAGTCCCAGTAACGGCAATGCTCGGCAGGTACCCAGACTTCCACTTGCGCATCCCTACTGCTCCCCAACAAACACAGCGCCATCCGCAAATGCTCGAACTGCAACCAAATAATCCATAACCTATACCCCTAGGCATGTGAGCCTTCCGGTCAGGCATCGTCCAAACTATGAGATAGCATGCGTGCGCGTCCACTCCCTCGCCGTCGCGATGGCGGCAGGCTCATCCTCCTTCCAGCGCTTGGCGACATCGGGGGCGAGAGGGTCATCGGGGTTGGGGGCACCGAGGAGGGCCTGGATGGAGAGGAGGATGGTGCGGATTTGGAGAGCTGGAGACCAGTTGCCTTTGGGGGTGAGTTAGTATTTTGGTATGTGGAGGGGTAGATGCGGGGTAGGCTGGTGGGGGATGATAAACTGACTCTTCAGCACGTCAAGGCAGATGCGGCCGAGCTTGTCGATGTTGGGGTGGTAGATCTTGGTGAGGAAACGGATCTTGGGGGGCGTCATTGGGTAATCATCTGGGAGGAAGAGTTCGAGGTTGAAGACGCCACCTGGAATGTGTCAGTATGGTGGAAGCCGGACAAACCGCAGCAAGGCTCTACATACCCTCATAAGGCGATTGTGAAGGGCCGTGGATCTTAACATCGAAATAACGCAGGTTGTCGTCGTGAGGGATGGCGCTGATTCCCGGGACACTGTATAGGACGTCAGGCTGTGGAGTCTGACATGCGCGGGGTGATGGCTTACGGTTCTGCCATCAGCCGTTCGGTCTCCTTGATGATCCGCTTTGGTAACGCGGCCATCTTTGCGGTTTTCTGTGATATTCCACTCCTGGAAGTCGTTTCAAGAGGTGATAGGAGGGTTCAGTGAGGTTTCCGTGTCTCACTGCGCGCACCCTATCAGCGGGTGAGGTGGAGGGGTAGTGGGGGGTGGTCGATCGCGTGAGTGTCGACAGAGGATGCGGAGAGGAAGCTGTAACAGGTGAGTTTGAGAAGAATCATATAGAGAAGCGCTTTTCCTACAGATAGAATATTATTTCAAAGAAAATTGTGGCTGTGACGTATATGTAAGCCTTGAGGTCTTTGTTAAATTATGCGGGACAGCGGTCAACCCCGTCGCCGATATGGCAATATCCCTCGTCAATCTGGCGCTAGTCTACTTAGGGGACGTGCTTGGGAGCTCGATCATGGGGGATGGTTCACGACGTCAATCGGCGACGCTTTTATATCCCAGGACACAATTTCGAAGGCGATCAAAAGATATACTGCGATTAAAGTGATCTATCGCCATACATGACAGATTCTGCCCTTTAATAACTACGACGCGGCGCCAGGCAATGCGCTTTGGAGCACCCGCGACCGCAGTTGGGGAGTGGCCTGCATCGTGAGCTTCCGCCCTATGGCTGGGACGCATGACGGCGCGGAGTGATGGAGAAAATTCGCGAAGAGAAGGGCATTAAGTCGGCGTTCGATAGCAGTACGTTCGATGCCAATGTCTCTATCCACGTCCAAAAGGCCGCCACGGACATTGGGTCCGCGACCATCTCGCCTTCCGGACGGGATGTAGCTATTGCTTCGTGAGTGTCCTCCGCCCAGGTATACGGGCCATATTCTGACTTGCATTACAGTAAAACCGGCCTTGACATAATCGACCTCGACTCACCGCTGAATCCCCCCCGACACCTCCGACATGGCACATCATGGAACATCGCCGACGTACAGTGGTCGCCTTTCGCCGCCCGCGACTACTGGGTCGCCTGCACCGCGAACCAGAAGGCACTGGTATGGAACCTCGCCATGCAAGAAGATACGCGGCAGGGAGCCATCGAACATACACTACACGCGCACACGCGCGCAATCACCGACATCAACTTCTCAGCCCACCACCCCGATATCCTAGCGACATGCGCGGTGGACGGATACGTCAATGCGTGGGATCTGCGGAGGCCGCGACGGCCAGCGTTGACATTTGTGGATTGGGACGCGGGCGCGACGCAGGTGAAGTGGAATCGACAAGAGGGGCATATTCTGGCGTCATCCCATGACCGATGGCTGCGGATTTGGGACGACAGGAAAGGTGCATACCCTGTGAAGTCGATTGAGGCGCATAGCTCGAAAATCTACGGTTTGGACTGGAACCGAGTTTCCGCGACGCAGATTGTTACGTGTTCGCTGGACAAGAGTATTAAGTTCTGGGACACTTCTGCGGAAGAGCCTATCCCGGAGCGAGTCATTCGAACTTCGTTTCCGGTGTGGCGTGCTAGACATACGCCTTTCGGTTGGGGACTCCTTGCGATGCCACAGAATGCCCCGGGAAACCTGTATTTGTATGACCGACGAAAGGAGGGCGTGGAATCGGATACGATGGCCCCTGCGGCGGCAGTATTTAATCACGGCGAGCGCCAGGTGAAGGAGTTCCTATGGAGATCACGCGGCAGTATTAACGAGGATGGAATGGACAACCGCGAATTTCAGCTAGTGTCCTGGGGAGACGATAAGGAGTTGAAACTACAACGTGTGGCTAATTCTCTGCTGGAAAAGGTCGGATATGTCAAGGGGAGCCAGATGACGAAGAAGCTCAATGTTACTCGCAAGGGCGCCATTTACAAAACGTTTAGAAACGTGGAGCGAGCGGAGATGGAGAAGAAGTCTGCCACGATCAAGGCGCCTCGCCTGTTAAGCAGCAGCCACGACAAAGAGAATTCATATAGCGTTCTCAGCGACGAGATTAAGAAGATGTCTCCGACGAAGAGGTTTCGGAGTAGGATGGGCATTAATGGATCGACAATGAGAGGAAAGCCCATGAATTCCGAACGGCGGAGCCAGATCAACTGGATGAGCGGTATCAAGTTCACCGCCAATGGCGGTGGCGATGATGAGGATGGGCAGGGTAAGATCCCTGCGCGGCGGCTGTCCGTCATCAGCCCCAATTTTGATATGGAAGGTGATTGGGACACGCCGGAATCACTACATGACGAGATCATCCGTGTGCACCAGCAGTACAGTAAGGTCACGTTCAACGATGTTAATATGGACACTCGCTCTGTTACGGCGTCGATGAATGGTCCGTGGGGCAAGGATGGGGAGTCGGTCTTCATTAAGGCTACAATAAAGTTTCCAGACCAGTATCCCGGGCCTAAAATACCCACGTTCACTATTGGCAAGTCGTCTCTCATATCTGATGAGACCAACGAGCGAATCTCGCAAGAGGTACAGCAGATTGCTACCGGATTTGTTGGGCGTCACCGTGGTTGTTTAGAGGCCGCTCTCTGCTACTTGCTTGGGGAAGTCAATCTCGAAGAGAGCACACAATGGCTCAAGGGAGCTGACGATGTTGATAATCTTGACGACGGCATCGCAGACGTGAGCTCTAGCGACGAAGATGATGATGACATACCGGCAACCAATTCAGCGATGATGTCTCAAGAATTGGATCCAACCTCAACAGAGGGGATTCTTGTTGCAAGTAGGCGTCATGCTAATGTACCGCTCCCGAGACTTTCAGGCGCTCGGTTCTCCAATAATGGCAGGCTCATATGCTTCTTCCCACCGAAGGAAGAGAGGTTCAAGTCGCTTCTTGGCTCGGTTGCCTTAGACAAATCGAGAGTCAAGGACGGACCTTCCTTCAATACATTTTCGCGCCTTGCTACAGAGTCGCTTCCACCGAGAAGCAAGTTCGCATCGCTCAATGAGGAGGAAGATTTCGAGTCCGATTCGTCGCAAGGCTCTGGAAGCGAATCCTCGAGCGATTCCGACTCTTCACAGTTCCAAGTCAGTGTCGCATTCGATTTCTGGCGAAAGATCCATGGCACGAGTTATCGGAAGGGGCTGTCTACAAATCGATCCAATAAGTCGAGTGGGGCTGGGACTGGAACTGGTACTGGTACCGGAACCCTGAGTAAAGGGCGGCTTTCTAAGCCTAAAAATACGATTGCGATGTACGATGTATCCGATTATTTACCGGGGAAGCTTGAGCTGGCTCAGGAATACGCCGTATTTGGCGAAGGGACGGATGTTTGCAACCACAACGCGATGATTGCGATGAAGTATGGGCACCAGGAGCGTGCAGATCTATGGACATATGCCGGGATGTTGCTACAGCACGAGGTCCCTCTCGAGATTCTTGATCAGTCGCATCGGAAGGAGCCAATCCTTGTTATTGCACGAGATATGATCAGGCACTGTAGGCGTGACAGCCAATACGACAGCGGCATCGATATGCCCTTCGACTCGAAGAACCTTGCCATATCAGGGAGAGTCAAGTGGGGATACAGCCCTCTCGCCAAAAACCTGATTGATGACCTCTTTGACCATTTCGAGAAACTGGTTGACATACAGATGCTAGCGATGCTATCTTGCGTCTTCAGCGAACCATCTGCTGTTGACCCACTGCCAAACACAGACATACGTCTTACGCAGCCACAGACTCCACTGTCAATGAAGACGCCGGCGTTTTCTTTGGATTACTTCCCGTCTGATATTGCCGTGTGGAGCGCGTATCAAAAGACCCCATATAGCTCGATACCTTCTACACCAAGGGCAGCTCTCACTCCATTTTATGGCTCCCTCGGGTCATCAAATGGGCCGTGGGGCAGTGATCCTGCGTCTGCCTCATTCTCTTGTGGCGAAACCCCCCCACTTAGGTCTACAGGGGGCAGCTTGGAGAGGCTGAATGAAAAGTTACGCCTACAGTCCCAAAGCTTGTCAACATCCCCTGATGATAGGCGGCTACTGCAGCGTGCCAATTCTGGCCTTGCAGCCAGCTTCGCTTCGAATTTGAAGAACCCTTTCTACAACACAGGTTCTTCATCGCCTCCGAATCGCAAGCGCCCCAGTCCAGTAGAGAGCATGATCAGCACTCTGACACCTAGCGCCGTGACATGGGGTAACACGACATACCTCGAGAGCGTTCGAGAGAAGTCGCCTTATGCCAAGTCGGCGTATTCCGATGACGACAGTACAACGGTGAATGAAACCCTCGTGCCAGTAACTGGTATCAGCGTCACAATGCATAACCAGAGCGCCTTCGATGACGAGGGTTGCATGTCAACTCCACTGCTTGAGTTCGAGCACACCGCGGTGTTTAAAAGCTACCGCATGCTGTATGCCGAGATGCTCTTCGCTTGGTCTCTTCCTTTCACTAGGTTAGAAATCCTCAAATTCGACTCTCTACCAGAATACTTCACTCCTGGTCCCCCATCGCCACCATTCTCAAAACCGAATGCCGCATCGATCCATTCGGTGGACCATGATATGCCGCCCTCACCGATACTCCTCGGCAAACAGGACAACCACCAGCCTGTCTCGGACCGCGGTCTCTCCATAACCGCATACTGCCTCAAGCACGAGCATCGCCTCGAACCTCTCACTTCCCCAGCCTCTACTCTAGGCGGCGCAGTCGGTCGCTGCGAGCGCTGCAAAATGACAAAGCGGCAACTTAAATGCGTCATCTGCATCGAGCCCATCACCGGCGACTATGCCGCCTGCCTATCCTGCGGCTGCGCATCACACCAAATCTGTCTCGACGCGTACCTCTCCTCATGGGACGACGAGGAGGCTACAAAAGACGACATGACCTGCGCCGGGGGTTGCGACTGCAACTGCACCCGCCGCGCCGGAATGGGCGTCGTAGAGAGCTGGGAGGTGATGATGGGCGCGCTGGAGAAGATGCGCAAGAAGGAAGCGAAGCGGGCTAAGGGGCGGGAGGCGAAGGTGCCGCCGCGGCGACTGACGGAGGAGTGGGATGAGGGGAGCGATTGGGAGGGCGCGAGGGAGAGTAGGGCGGAGGTGCCACCGGCGAAGACGCCGTTGAGGGGGACGATGGGGCAGGCGATGGGGCAGGCGCAGTTGAATTACTCGACGCTGAGTCGGAGGTTGGGGCAGGTGAGGGCGGGGGATGGGTGGATGGGGGTTGGGAGTGGGTTGAGGAAGAAGGGGAGTGCGAGTAGTACTGAGAGGGGTGGGTAGGGGGTATGATATGTGTGGAAGGCGTATGGATTGAATGCATGGGTTGGCGTTGCGATGGATTGGGGGTAGCTGTATAGTACGATAATGCTTTATATAATGTAAGATGCCGTGATCTTTAGATTCTCAGGCTTAGAATAAATATTCTCACATCTCGTTATTTGTTAATTTAGTTTATAACAATGAATTATTAAATCTATAGAAATAAAAACAAAATATTCTCACCACTCACGTATATTAATTAGTGCAGTCATATCTCCATAACTATACAAAGAACCCCTGGACACCTCAACCCATAAGCATAATAAGTCTATTAATGAGGGCATCGCTCCTTCCATCTCTGAAACCATGACCATTGCTCCGTCCGTACAGCAAAAGGGACCAAAATATCGACCTAAAACAGACTAGCCCCAAAATTAACTTAGCGAGAAACGCTAAGATTAGCTCCGACCCCACAACCACAAATTCGGGATTTTCTTAATGATATTGATAATTTCAAATATGCCTCCTCAGCTCAACAATCAGCTCTCGTAGCTCAGTTGGTAGAGCGCGGCACTAGTAATGCCGAGGTCTACGGTTCAACTCCGTACGGGAGCAAGTCTTTGGCCGGGTGGTGTAGTTGGTTATCACGTTTCGTTAACATTTCTGATGTACCGAAAAGGTCCTGGGATCGAACCCCAGCCTGGTCAATTCTTTTGCTGTTCTCGGCGTTGGATGTGATGTTGTTGTCGGCCGATGTTGACGGTATGGTATTTTGGACGTTTTTTTTGATGTTAGGGTTCAGTATGTGTGGTGGGGGCCAGTGGGGGAAAGTGATTCGCCGGCCGGCCGTTGTCCCCGATCGTTAGTGGTGCTTGAAGTAGCCAAGGGATTTGATTTGTGACTGTATGATGCAGTATTGTGCATACAGCTGTGTTCCCCGCAATCGGTGGACGGATGACCCGGGACATATATAAGATACGGTTTACCTGGACAAACATACATCTTGACCGGATGGTATCCTTATCTGCTCCCGAAGAATCCTACTGTTGCTATACTCCCTGAGACCCCCACCATTGCTAGAAACCATGTCCTTCAACGCCTCCTCCATCGTCGCCAGCACAAAGCTGAGCGCTCTCCTCGAGAAACTCCACGCCCTCTCCTCAGCTCAGGAGAACTCGTACTCACAATCCTTCTTCTACCTCACCCGTCTAGGACGCTACCTTCTCTTCGGCGAAAGCTGGTCCGCCGGCGCCGACGACCACATGCGCGATAAATTCGTCGCCCTCGAGCCTGACAAGTGCCAGTTCGTGTACCTGCTCGCGCGGAGCATGGGCGCGCTCAATATCGTCGAGGCGGGGACGAGTTTTGGTGTGTCGACGATGTATCTGGCGCTGGCGGTGGGGCAGAATGTTGCGCAGGCTAGCGCGGGTGGAGGGGTTGCGACGAAGGGGAAGGTGATTGCGACGGAGAAGGAGTCGACGAAGGCCGAGAGGGCGAAGGAGTATTGGAAGGAGGCTGGGGAGGAGGTGGAGCCGTGGATTGAGCTCCGGGAGGGTGATTTGCTTGAGACTTTGAAGGTTGAGGAGGGAATGCCGGAGAAGATTGATTTGTTGTTGCTTGATAGTAGGCTACCGCTTCACTTAACGTCGTTACGGTATTTTATCATATTACTAACACTTGCAAATAGTATGGACGCCAATGGCCCTCCCAACCCTTAAGATCATCCAACCACGACTGAGACGCGGAGCTGTTGTCATTGCGGACAACGTTGTGATGTCCAAGATTCTGTACAAGGAATTTCTCACTTATATTCGAAGTCCTGAGAATGGGTTCAAAACTATGACGGTGCCTTACAGTGGCGGCTTGGAAGTGTCTGTGTATTTGCCAGATGACCAATCTGAGTAAATCGAGGCGGTGCATGCCTCCCAACGACAATTTTATTTCCTAGTTAGCAACAACTATGTAACTGCAGAACAGATACTCCTTCATGAACCTTGATGTCGGATGTTTTATTGTGGTCCTATATTGTCAGCCTTGTGATCTACGCCGTTATGACTTCACAACCACACAGCCTTGCAGGCTTGGTATGAGCCTCAGGATTTCACAACCACAATTGGAAGGTATTGTATTCAAAAGGGCGCTGTGTGTTTGTAAGCTGTTTCTATAGCATAAATGAAGCCCAAGATCTCTATCTTTGTGTCAGTATCAATCAATATACTCAGTTGGCCTACAATTCACAAGCATGTCTACACCATCTAAAGTCGCCGGCGGCTGTCTCTGCGGCGCCGTCAGATATGAAGTCAACTTCAAGCCTGACCACGACTTTAAAAGCAATGTAAACCCCCCTCCACCCACCTATCACCCCCTCTAACACCCCCTCTAACACCCCCCAGGCCTTCATCTGCCTCTGCACCCAATGCCGCAAGCAATCCGGCGCCCTCGCCATGCACTTCTTCAACGTGACCCTCCCCTCCTTCACGTGGATCTCTCCCACCCCCTCCGCCCTCACCAACTACGAGATCATCCCCGGCAACCACCGGCACTTCTGCCGCACGTGCGGCTCTTTCATCGCATGGCAGGGTGACAGTAATCTCTCGCCTGACGGGGAGGCGCAGCTGGAGGTCTGCGCGGGGACACTGGATGAGGAGTTTTTGGTTGGGAGGAAGGATGGGGATGGGGAGGTGGTGGGGGGGACGGGGTTTGGAGAGGTGTTGTGTCATCCCGAGGGAAATATTGGGTGGGCGCAGAATGAGGTTGGGAAGGTGACGGCGGGGTTGTGTGGGACGAGGTATAAGTATGGGACTGATGCTGGGATTAAGTGTTAGTATTAGGTTGGGGATGGTATTGGGGACGGCATTGGGAATGGCAGATTTATGCGTAGTGAAGGCTGAAATATGAAGCTTTGTCGATGAAGTTTTTTTATGTTGTTTGATCTGTATGCTGTTTGATCAAAAGAGTTCCCCACCTTTGGCTCCTTATCGTCGATCTCCAGCCGAGCGCATTGTGGGGGTTTGTTTCAGGGACACGGGCCTAATCAACCCCGCGGTCAGCCTTGTCTTGTCGTTCAAAAATCGCCGACCCAGCCTGATGATATATTTCCAAATTTTGTCCAGCGGATAGCATCTAGAGATTGAATGCATAATTTGGAGTCTCCCTGTGTTTTCTAAGCAATGAAGTTACAACTTGTAGTCCCCTTGAAGCCCGGCGATGGCAGAAATAAAGGCGACAAGGGCGTCGAAGAGCTTAACGGCCAGCTGTGGCATGTATCAGAACCGCTCGATATCAAAGATGCTCGCAGCGTCAAGTTTCATTGCATTTCGTATGTATGGGGACAAGGCCGCGAGAGGCCGGGCAGCTTCTTCGACAATGAGATAAGTATCTCGGACAAGACCCGGCCAGCTCTAATAGCCGCCATTAGAGCTATCAAGGCAGCGGGTTTTGAAGCAGATGGCCCAATTGAAGAGGCGTTTTGGATTGATGCCCTCTGTGTGCCATATGCGGATGGTCCGGATCGATATGGAACTCTTGAAAGGTCAGTTTTTACCGATATCCGCTGCGAAAAGATGGATATACTGATCTTCCGAAGTATGGGGCACATCTACAGCGCCGCGGAATCGGTTATAATTATTATCCAAGATCCCGCCTGGAAGATCATCCTAGAAGCATCCTCGGGATCAACTCCTGATGCTCTTTCATACGATGATATGCAAGCGCTAGAGGGAGACAAATGGATCACCAGCGTCTGGACATACCAAGAGCTCGTCAATGCTCGTAGCATCCATTTTGCGCCAATATACCCAGAAGGCTATGACTCCATCGTAAAAGGCGAAAGGTTCTTCAACTGCACAGGATATTCCTTAGACCAGTGGAAAAAGCGTAATGACAAGACAACTAGCGAATCACTTATCGAGTTTCCAACCCTCAACACGTTTGAGGATACTTTGGCGGATTTGGCAACCTCCGGGTACCTCGGCCGCTCAGTGTTCCAGGTCTTAGCAAATATGGCTTGCCGCACATACGACCCGTTTTTCCCAGCGAATAGGTTGCTGGCCTCTCTTGGCGCATTAACTCAAGAAGTGTCTTGGGGACCTCCAACTATGTCGTTGTCCGATCTATCTGAGAAAGTCATGGCCACTTGTGAGGCGGACAATGACTACTCATTCATATACACAACCGACGAAAGAGACGAGACTCCCGGCTTGCAATGGCGCCCCGACCCGAAGCAAATCCAAACCGATCTGTCAAAACCAGTACACTTGATCCCACTTCTAAGCTGGAGCAGCTGGGGAGAACCATTCGGCGCGACTCAGACCGGGCACAAGGATGATGCAGGATTCTGGCTTGATAATATGATTCGACTGCAGCCATCGGATGCTCCAGGCGAAGAAGTTGGGCGGTTCCTAGAAAACTGGCTGTACCGACCAAAGGATCTGACCCAACCCGGGGCGGCTAGCAAGGGATTCTTCAAGCATACCGAGAGTGAGAAGCTCAGTTTTGACGAAGCAATGTTGAAGGCTTTGAAGCAGATGCGTTTTAGTGGTACTCAGGCACCCGTGATCTGCGAAGATGGCTTTTTCTTTTCATTAAAGCCCCTGGATGAGCGCCAAGACGTGGAGTTATTTGCTGCATCGAGCATCAGATGGTTATTTGGCTCTCCTGGCTTAGTGAGGTGGAAAGAGGGAGACAAGACGAAATATTCGACGGGTGTCTTTACAGGGGTCGTGAGACATGATCAAGCTAAGGCGATACTGATAGTATGAACCGAGTAGTGGTGTATAGAGAAGCATATCTTGTCAAATATTTTGCTCTAACAGCTGGTTTAGTATTAAGCTATCGCGGTGGGGTCAATGGCGCATCGGAAACTAAGTTCGGTGCGGCCCGCGGACTGCACTTGCCATAGGGTGGAGGACCACACTATTGAGACCCCTAGAATTGCAACTCGGGCATTACATTTCACTTCGGAGTTGTGAATACGACCATGATACATTTTAAGGCTACCTAATACGCTTCGCGGCTCTGCAAAATATAAACTAGATGTGGCCTGCGCGGTAGCATGGATCCGGCGAACCAGCATACTTATGTGGTCCGTGGCGCGCTTTTCGCCAGCTTCCAAGGAGACTACCACCACGTAAGGGTACAAAGTCTAGATACTAAGCCAAACAGCTACTATCTTATCATGAATATCAAAGAATTGCCAGTCATGTCATTATTATTCTTGCCTAGTTGTACGTTACAGCGGTGCCTTGATTTTGGCATATCGAATGTTGATGTCATGATCATATTTTGATAACTCCGATGATCAGCTCAAAGATGACCTACCTTACTGGGAAAACTCCCAAATTTACTTCACTCAATAATATTTCAGCGTCCAATAAAATTGAATTCGAACCTGATTAAGTCGCGTCGGTAACAAGGAAACCATAAAGAAGCAGCGAAGATGTCAGCACACGGAGGTAGCGGCGGCCAATTTGAGCCTGTCAAAGAAAAGCAAGCCCAGCCTCTCCCCGGGTTATTATATCTGAAATATTACTGGTAAAATAGACGGAGAGTGAGGCTAACGGAAGTATTCAGATCAGAGAGAGCTATGAAGCCGACAAGCGAATCGACTGCTCTCGAGGGCAGTGAGGGCTTTGTCGAATATGTCGGGTCTGGAAAGCTGAAGGACAAGAAAGTTCTCATTACCGGCGGAGAGTACGTTTGTTCATCCCTGGACTGAAACTCTATAATGACCATCAAACTGATGGGTCAATTTAGTTCCGGAATCGGTAGAGCAGTGGCTATCATATTTGGTCGCGAAGGTTCGCGTATTTTGTTACGGCGAACATCCTGCAGATGTTCGCCGTAACAAAATTCGCGCTTCCGCATATGAAAAAGGGATCCGCGTGCGTAATATGATTCCCTTAAACCATCCGTCCTGGCACTGACGCGCATATATAGCATCATTAACACCACTTCGACTGTCGCATTCCGCGGAACCCCAGACATGGTCGATTACGCCGCCACGAAAGGTGCTATTGTCTCATTCACAAAAGCGCTCGCAAAGCACCTCATGCCCAAAGGCATTAGGGTTAATGCTGTAGCACCTGGACCTGTACATACACCGTTGCAGCCCGCATCACGGCCTGCGGAGCAGATGGAAGGCTTTGGTAAGAAGTCTGGTATTGGCAGGCCAGGGTAGCCGAGCGAAATTGCGCCCAGTTTCGTGTTCTTGGGCGCGAAGGATAGTGAGCTTTTCTATGGCCAGGTTCTGCATGCGTATCCTATCGGAGACTGAAGCATTGGTGGCGGAAGGGACATAAGGAGCATCATGTTGCGGTAGTTTTGAGATATGTTTGCCAAAGATGTATGCGCAGACATCTAAATAAATAGTTGATATGAGCTATCATCTGAGCCTGACTAAGAAAGGATTTATCACGGCTAAAGTTCGTGAAATATACTGTAAGAGTCGCGACGGGATTGTGTGATCGTGGCTGGTTCTGACGACATGACCCTTGTCTGCATGTGCTACAACCCAACATATCGACAGCCACAGAAGAAACGCCAACCTCCTCATCTTTATGATCTCACAAAAAAACATTTGGCCATCACCATATGCAATTATATGCAACATGGCGTCCATCAAAGTAAACCTCAATTCTCCGGTGCCATATGTGAAACCAAATGAGACTTATCGGGGAAGTCATCCGCCGCGGCAACGGCTTCAGGTCCAACTCCGAATCGCGTCGGAGCCGGGACAATCGAGGCTAATTAAAGCTCTGTCGAACGAGTTCATAAATTACATGGCGGATGAGAAGAATTCAGAGCCTTTCAGTGTTGCTTGGATTTCGAGTAACTCCGCTGCCTCGTTCGATCACTTGGCTTCGAGGAGCACCGAAGTCGCAATTACGCATCACGTGGCTGCGGAGGGTATAGCTATCAAACAAGGCGTCGTGGAGAAATCAGTACCTGCTTGGAGGGACCATTGGTTGCTTGTTGGTATGTTTATCATCATCCGTTGTCTGTTGGTGGTCGTAAAATATCCGAGTATGAGATTCCATTCGGATAGTATTCTCACATAATGCAGGACCAAAGTCTGACCCGGCGGATCTATCTTCCAATAAGTCAGCATCAGTGCAAGACCAGTTCGCTCAAATATTCCTCGCCGCTGCTGAGACAGCAGGGTCTGCTAAGCCTGTGAGGTTCTTGTCACGATTCGACAAGTCAGCAGCCAATGTCAGAGAGTCCAGCCTCTGGGCCGCCATAGGCCAGGTTCCTTGGGCTCATCCACATGCGAGTTGGTATCACCAGTACCAAGATTCTCCGCTTGGAGCTCTGGAAGCTGCGAGCACGCTGAGTCAATATACGCTAACGGAGCGTGGAACGTGGTTTGCGTTGAATGACGCGGCTAGAGACAAGTTGGAAATATTTGTGAGTTGCTCAACTTTACGTTTTTTATTGGAGTGTTACCCTGGTCTCCTGGCTGCTATATTTTTCATATTAAAGGTGCAAGTAGCTGACCAAATCCCAGAGCGGAGGTGTTGGCACCGAGGATGAGCTCTTGTTGAACCCAGCACATGCGCTCGTTGGACGCCATGCCCAGAATAAAGAGATGGCAAATGAGTTTATTGCGTGGCTTATTAGCTACAGTGGTGGCCAGAGAGTTATTCGTGAGGCCGAAGCCGGGATAGAAAGGGGTCAACCAAAATCTCCCATGGCACGTTTTGCTGCGCCAATCACTCCACCTGCTACACCGCCACAGCTTAAATGGAAGTATTTTTGATAGCTATTTGTTGATAAAGAGCTAAAAATGTAAATATTTACGTACTGCTGTTATAAATGAACAATAAACAACATCCTGGTCTGTTTATTTGGCACCTGTATCTCATATGGTGCCATTTTTGAGCCAGCAGTAACCCTACTTCAGACCTGGCTGATTACTCACTTTACAGAGAATCGCAACCCCACAAGGGCCAAGAGTTTATTAGACATACCGGCCCGCCTCGCCAGCCCGTCCATGCACGTATATTTTTAATTTAGACGTCAAGAGATATCATAATAGGAGCAACTTTAAACTCAATCTCTACATACAGAGCTAATTATCAAAGAATTAACTAGACGGTTTCAATAGCCTTGAACCTTTTACTTCATAATACCCTATACCACAAAGGAAGACGTAGGTATTCCTATTGCAAGGTCTTTGGTACCACCAGCTTCGCCCCTGCTGCCAAATCCCTTGTTTTGTTTCCCGCAGCATGGGCAAGTTCTGTTAAGCCTCGCCAAGACCCAAGGGATTGACGCCCCGAGACCCCGCTCAGTAAGTAAATAGTCGCTTCTTATACTCCCCAGTTCCCCATTCTCATTGGCAGCACTGGTTATGACGCAGAGAAACGTATGCAAAGGAAAGACTTCAGAAAGTGATTACTATGTTCGCAATAACATCGTTGCAGGTGTATCGGTCCTGACTGAAACTTCATTAATATATTTGGGATTATAGTGTCCCTTTTTATACCATTATAGCCTCCTAGGTGTGCCAGAAGGAAGATATCAGCTGACAAGTTGCAAACGATGAATTGTAGAATAATGTCTGCCAAAATAACCCCAAGGTACCACTCGCGCCTATCTAAATATCAGATCAGTTGTTGTCGGACCGCGCCACCATCGCCATTAACTTGGACAAAGCTGTCATAGGCATCACTGCCAATAGCACAAACCAAAGTTCCACAATTGCCACCTCCACATTGCCCCACAAACAATACAATGTGGGGAAGTGGGAACAGCCTCATAGCGTGGAAAGTGGGGAAGCGAAGGGGAAACGAAGCGTGTTTGAGCTTCTAGAGCGCCGGCAAAATATAATTGTGTTTTAAACAGATCGTCTGGTCCCTATAATTTTCTGCCATAAAGTCCTGTTTCAGCCTGAGAACTAATTGAATTAACCACATTGAGAGCTATTTCCGCATCCATACCGGAGCATTTCCCGCCGAATTTAGGCTCGCGGATAAGCTACTATAAGTGCCGCCGATCTAGCTGTATTGCAATATATAATTGCCTCTAACGCAAGGGCCGTGACAAGAATTTAATATATCTACTACGGCAGCGTGGGCGCTCTTTCCAAATCAACCAAATAGGAACAGAGAAGAAATGATCATGTGTACAAATGTACAAGCATTTCGGCACCTCCAGCCGGTGGGGATGGGGAAGCTGGGGTAGCAAATCCAAGTTTATAAATACCCCGACATGCCCATTCTCTAAAAGTCTGCTTTTGTGCACAGTAGTCAAATTGACGGCATTAATTCACAATGTTGTTCCGCCAAGTCGCTCTTGTCGCCTCGGCGATTCTCCCCCTGTCTTTTGCTCAAGTCTCCAACGACTTCGAGAGCGGATGGGATCAATCTGCATGGCCCATCTATGCGCCTGACTGTAACCAGGTATGCTCATCTCGCCATGTGCCCTTATATTTATTCTCGCAAAAATTGCTCTGTAGTATGCTAATTCGACAAATAGGGTGGTACAGTCGCTCTTGATAGCACCACTGCCCACAGCGGAAAAAACTCCATGAAGGTTACTAGTCCAGGTGGCTACTGTGGACATATTTTCTTTGGCACGACGAAAGTCCCTACTGGTGATCTCTACGTCAAGGTTTGGCTGTAAGTTATTATGGTGGCATTCTCAATGCTCAGTAGGCAAACGTTAAAGGCAATTCTAACTTTATTCTCTTCCAGCAAAGCCACTAAAGCCCTTACCGCCAGCCACGTTTCCTTCATTACTATGTCTGACTCCTCCCAAGCTGCGGGCAAGCACCTTCGTATTGGCGGGCAAAATAGTATCCTGATGTACAACCGCGAGACAGACGATGCTACTCTTCCCGACCTGTCCCCCCAAGGCACTGCGACTTCCAAGGCTCTTACCGCAGGCACCTGGGAATGCTTTGAATACCACATAGGTACCGACGGCAGCATCGAGACCTGGTTGAATAGCCAAGCCATTGCTGGGCTTACTACTGCCAACAACCCCAACGCTAATGGCTGGGGTACCAGCAGCAGACCTAAGATTACAGCTGTCTATTTCGGCTGGGAGTCGTATGGTGGCGACACCAACACCTTCTGGTACGACGATATTGCAATCGGCTCTACTCGTGTTGGATGCGGTGGTTCATCCCCGACGTCTGTTCCAGCTTCGTCAGCACCAGGCTCGACAATGGTTACGAGTGTGAAGCCGACTTCGACCTCAAGCGCTCCTAGCGCGACCACAACGGCCGCGGCGACGGTGCCGCTGTATGGACAGTGCGGTGGAAATGGTTGGACTGGCGGAACCGTTTGCCTGAGCGGTACCTGCAAGTCGAATGGGGAGTGGTATAGCCAATGTGTGCCGTAAAGGGGCAGCTAAGAGGTGAATGTTTGGATTGATGTACATAGTTGTGCAGTGGTGGATAGAATATCGGGATCTGTATATACTTTATTTCGTGCAAATATTTGATTGGGCGGGATCTTGCTCTTTGTTTTTGATTGGGAGTGTCGATTCACGTTGCCGTGTCATGCTATGAGATGGTAACTTAACCCCCATGCTCGAAGCCACCCCATGATGGTACCATTCTACTAGCATCCTTTCCCTCAGCTGTGGGGATATACTCCCTGAGAAGCAACTGCCTAACAGCTTTACGTCCACGCTTAGTTGCCCAAAACAGTGCTGTATTATTCATCTTTCACCTCAACATCAGCGCCCTTCTCAAGCAGCAGCTGTACAATGGCCCCATTTCCTAGCTGAGCTGCGTAAACTAGTGTCGTATGTCCTTTTGGACCCTTCACCTCAACATTTGCTGCCTCCTCTAGTAGCAACTGCATCACAGTGGCTGCGTCTTTTTTAATTGCTAAAAGTAGTGCAGTCAATCCTTGCCAATTCTTCCTATTACCATTTTCAAGCATTAGCTATACGATGGCCTCCCAACCCTCTGACGCTGCCCTAACCATCACCGTTGGTATTATGTTCAGGTCCTTCCGGTTATCAACCCCCCTTTTAGGTAAAAGCTGTGTAATTGCCGTGTACCCATTGTGAGCTGCTAGTAACAGCGCTACAGTTTCGATTCGATCTGTTGCGTCGACGGTAGCCCCTTTCTTTAGCAGCAGTCGCAGCTGCACTAAACATCTATAAGACTGCGTCACGACCTTGATCTTTCATAGCAAACCATTTTTCTAGAAGTAGGCGAACGACTGCCTTGTTCCCATTGCGAGCTGCCACAAAAAGTAGTGGATTTCCATATTTATCCGTTACCTCGATATTAGCTCCATTCTGTAGAAGAAGTTGCACCATAGACACATATCCCTTAGATCCTGCGAAAAGCAAAGGAGTGTATCCGTATAGACTAGTTGCCTCCATGTCGGCGCCATTCTCTACTAGAAGCTGCACAATAGCCTCTAGCCCACTCTCAGCAGCCCATAGTAGTGCCGTCATTCCATTGTGACCTTTTGCGTCGATGTTAGCTCCCTTATTCAGTAGCAGCCGCAAAATAGACTCGTATCCAGCCTGGACCGCCCATAATAGTGCTGTCCTTCCATTTACATCCTTTGCCTCGGTGTCTGCGCCTCTCTCCAGCAAAAGCTCCACAGTCGCCATGTGTCCGTTCCTAGCCGCCTCATGAAGTGCCGCCTTTCCTTGAATTCCACCCTCGTTTATACTATTCCCTTGTTTTAACATTTTGTCGATAAGACTTGTTAATCCAAATTCAGCTGCAATCGTAATTCCAGGAATTTCCGTACGAATCATGTCGCTCCAGAATACGCTGTGCAAATGGGCAGACACCCACCAGGTCTGAATGGAACTAGACAGCGTAGATAGGTTTTCGGGAAACTCCAGTAACCTAATGAGAGTCGCATTAGACAGTAAAGATTTATTATTGAGAAACTGTATTGCCCGTTCTTCGACTGTGTCATCTAGCTCACCGCAAACATGATTTGCCCAGTTGCATGAGGCATACCCAAGAAGCCTAAACTTTGCTTGTCGCTTTCTCAAATCAGAGTTCGTCTCGCAGGGGCCATTTTTGAACGATTCTAACGAGAGGTATCGAATACAAGCACATAATATGTCAGCCTGAGCGGTTGGGAATATTCTGCTCCGGTGTCTTTCGAAATAATCCTGAGTAGTATAGTGGACAAGACGAATGACTCCACTGTCTTGATCAATTACAGCACTCCCTCCACAGACAGTGATCAGTTCAGCTTCATCGGGAAGTCCTTCCTCGTCAAGCGTCGTATCGTCGGAGTCGAAGTTCATAACAGCAATTGCATGTTGAATCTCCTCGACCTTTAGCGGCCGGACAGCATGAGTAATCCACGAGAGGACTCTCATCGCTAGCTTCGACTCATCTTCAGGCTGTCTTTGAATTCTTTCTAAAGCGTCATCGTACGTCTTCTCTAATTTATCGGGCAGAACATCCAAGGCTTTCCGAAGACTTTTGATGTCCGTCTTCGTCTTTAGTGATTCAAGGTGCAATTCGGCGAGTAGGAACCTGGCCAAGTAAGTAGCTGGCTTGTACTGACACTTGGGGAAGATACATACATTCCCTTTGCTTTCATAACTAGCTTGTCAACAATAGTATCCTGAAGATCTCTAGCTTTCTTACAGAACTTGACCAGTTTAGGTACTTGCAAGATCTGTGCCTGTACAGTGCAACATCTGCATCGCTAGCTCGGATTTCAAGGTGGGATGCATCAGCGAATGCTTCTTGGATATCGCCAAGGTGTCGAGAAGAACATAGCAAACGAAGATTTGTTGGCAACTGTTGCAATTTCTCAATAAACTTGCCCCTCGTTTTTGGGTTACACTCGTCCAAGGCGTCAACTACAATGTAGACATGCGAAAATTTGCTAATAAGTGACAGAAGTGCCCTTGAAAGTTCATCCTCGCTTGGCCGTATGTTCCTTGCGTTGTACTGGGTATAAAGCACTCGGACTTCGTCGGGGATGGCACCATAGCATTGCACCAGCTGCTGAACAAGACTACCCATGAGATTCGAAAGAGTCTGAATATCATGCTCTTTGTAGTTGCAATATGTAAAGGCCAATCCAACATCTCGTGAGCTTTGCCGTATTTGGAGTTTATTGATAATGGAAGATCTGGCAACAGTCAGCGCAATATGAGGACCTTGAAAGGTAATAATACGCAAGGACGGTTTTCCCTGCCCCAGCTATGATCAAGTTAGTTTTTGGTCTTCTCGAAACTGAGTGTATATTTACGTTGGCCTGAGCACCACAATATTCTGTCCCTCCCAGCCAGCCACGCTTCGAATTCGAGAGTTTCAAAAAGCCATTCTCCAGTACCAATCTGTCGCCGCCGTAGAATATCATTCTGTGCTACAAAGAAGTTCAAAGGCGACAGCCAGTTCACGATAGCTATACTCTCCTGATCTGTACAGTAATTTTTTAATGTGAGACCTTGACAGCAATAGGGACGAAATACCATCGTGACGAGAAAGAATGAACGTTGATAAACTGTCAACTTGAGTAGACACGTATTCTAATTGTTCCGTAGAGCTTTCTGTGGACTGCCTATATTTAGTGAGTCCTGTAGTCCCTTAATATTTAATTATCTGCTGATTATGCTTACAGTTGTAGCACATCTAACGCAAAGCTTAGATTTTCACGCATTTCAGAGACAATCCCATTTAGTTTTAGTAGTGTGCTCTCTCGAAATGGATAAAGAAGACGCCGTCCATGTCCATGGACCTTGGACCATATATTAGGCCCGCTAATCTCCTGGACTTTAATCAACTGGCTCTGTAACTCAGCAATGCTAGTTACGCAGCTGTCAATTCCGCTTTGAACCCCGGATCCAGCCTGCGACGCTATCCCGTTGTTTTTGACGACAGCATTCACCGCATTTAACCTTTCTTCGAGGCTCCGTATTGACTGGCACATCCGTGCAACATCTTTGGGGGCGTCCTTCCAAGATCCGTAGTACTCTACAAGTCCTTGGCAAACCTGAATCCCAAGAGAAATGGCACCAACCGCAGTTCCAGCGAGCTCCGCCATGACGCGAGGTTACGGGTGGAATATAGCTTATAACCCGTACTTTTCTAGAAATGTGAGTATCGCGTAAGTAGGTGCGGGTGCCGGGAGTGTCGCTATACACGATTGTGTTGTTACTTCACCGAGGAACATGCGGGGATTCATCTGCCACAAGGCAACATTTCGGCAAATGCCGCCTCTTGGATGAAGGATTTCAGCCAATTAACCGTTTATAGCCACCTCGCCTGAATCGACATGAAACTTAAATAGTATTGAAATATATGTGTCCATTTATAACGTAATTAAAGTTCGGATATTTTTGAGAAATCTGGGTCTAATGGTAGGTGTCTGTAGCCACGAAGAAAACGGATTATAAAGCCAAATACTTTAAACCCGAGCATTGGCATCCGAATAACCATCGAGTTCTAAAAATGGGTGATATTCCTGCTCCTCACGGAAAAACATGCCCAATGTGAGAAGAGCTAGCCATGGTCGACCAGCCTTTTGGACCTTCGCTTCCAGTTCAGTCTTGCCATTCCGTGCCAAGTAGATGTGACGGTTTATGGGAAGATAGCGGCCTGGATTCCATACATTCCATATGACGGAGTTGATAAGCATGAGGGATGCCTCAAAGACATAGAAGTACCACTCATACCGCAGAATAGGACTCAGGGCCATAAGCGATTCGGCGTCTCCAACTCGCACTGTGGTGTTGCCGAAGTGTTCCACCAGACGGTAGATGCAGCGTATAAAGATCAACGCCATGCTTACATACAGCGTAGCCAACGGAGTTGAGATAGCCCGAGCGTGTATATTGGCTTTAACGCACCGACGATGAAAGATGGCTGCGAGAACGAAGAAGATGACGATAACAACAAGCTGGATAGCAAGTGCGGCTATCGTTATTTGGCTTCCCAGCTCCTGGGAGTTGTGATTTGGTGATCTGTTGGTCGACAAGGCCACCCCCAAAGAGTTCAAGGTTTCCACAACTATCATTAGGCCGCCAAAAGTGGATAGAACTCTGCCGGGAGGAAGAGGTGCAAGATATGGCACGTAGTAGAGTATTCGACCGAGGACGTGGTAGTTGGCAAGTTCGAGAAGCGGGCTATGAGACACAGGATCAGTCCATGCTCCACGGTACTTTCTATGTGGGACACGCTACTCACGGGCATATATATATGAACACCTGGCTGAGGATGAATGTAATGAGGGTGACAAAGCTTCCAGTGTAGACATAATCAAAGGCTCCGTATTCCCGCAAAGTATACCCTGCAAAAAACAGCACTGCACAGAGCGGGTGCAGCCCAATCATCTTGAAGCATTTATAACGACTGATCATGACTGTTAGGTTCTATTTTGGCGTTCAGGGGTCATAATACACTTACTGGCACTGCCAGGTATGACCGACTGCCGAGACAGCAAATGCAACAGCGAAGAAGACCGGCGCTACCTTATTAGGAGCGTAGACGTAAAGGCTTCCCTCAACTAGAGCGTGTTAATAAAGCAGCGATGTTTCGAGTGGGAGTTTCAAAATGTTACCGGGCTTTCCGTCTTCCATCTTGAGGACTACGCCGAGAAAAATTGAGGAAATATCGACATAAATGGTAAGGAAACGATTTGGTAAGGACTGACTTCAATACCAGGATCGAGAGAATGTGAGAAATAATTGGTAGTTGAAACGACGAAAAGGATACTGGAAGGAACGATGAAAGGGATTGACTTGAGTGGAATTGTACTTCCTTATAACTGCTGCAATCTAATTCCACGCCGGATTCACCTACTAATCAACAGCCAGTAGCTCATTACCTCCACGGCGCTGCGGACACGCGTATTGCGACGACTTAGCATTGTATGGAGTATAATTTATGGGTTTGTTGGAGCCAAGTCTTTTTATTTACAGATTAGTCTCCAGGCCAGAACAGGTTTAAAGTGGAAGAATCCCGAACACGCGTGTTAGGTAAGCAACCTAAGACAGTAGCGGGGTGGACCCCTGCCGCTGATTTCTTGGCAAGTTGGCTTCATTGCGAAAGCATATCGCCTTTGGACTCAGATGGGGATGGCCAATCTAACCCATAAGCCCGGGGATTGAGCGGATCATTGAGTGATTTAAATTGTATATTTTGTTCAACCCACACGAACACGTGTGTTCGGCAATTTCTATCATCTAACCACCAAAGCCCGACGCCTTCCCCCCCCAAATTCTGTGATATGCTTCGTCGTAGCCACAAAAAGTCATGGGGAGGCTGTCTCCAATGGTGAGTTCCAACGAGGAGGCTGAAGTGGCTCTCGCACCCTCTGCATTGCCACGAACTTCCCCCTAATTTTAGCCTCTGCTAACCTTGATTAAATAGCAAGCGACGGCATGTCAAGGTAATTACCCCAAATGGGTTGCCCGCTCTAGTGGCTAATATCTGTTTTCTCAAACCATTAGTGCGATGAAAGCCGCCCCAGTTGCGTTCTATGTTCCATGTCAGGCCGGGATTGTAGCTTTTCATCTCAGTCCCAGCCGTCTCTTGACAGACTCTCTGCATCCAGTGGTTCGCCTCATGAACCGATAATACGCATACACAACAATCGCAGCCAAAGTGGTATCGCCATACCTGATATCACCCCCTTTACCGCCTCCTCTATTTCCAATTCCGGCTCCCCGGAAGGGCTAAGTGCCAATAATCACCATGACCCAACCCTTGACGAAACCGTCAACCCCATGCATATGGAACTTCTCATGCACTTGCTCCTCGAAAAGGAAATGTTCAGTCTTGGTATAAAAGTCGGTGACTACTCGTCCAATATCACCATCGCTCTCAAGTTAGGCCTCAAATCACCATATCTTTTGCATCAGCTACTCGCCTTCTCCGCCCGCCATCTGGCGTTCCTACATCCCTATCGGTCAGCCTCTTACCTCCACCAGGCCGTCACCTTGCAAACCTGCGCCGTCTCGCTCTTCAACGCCGCCTGGACCGATTTTGACCAATCAAACTGCGTCGAGGTGCTCCTCTTCTCGTCGATCTTAGGGCACCATCTCCTCACTGACACTCTCGCAAAACGGGATGAGGGTGGGCTGGTGCCGTTTATAACACACTATATCCAGTGCGTCGAGGTTCACAGGGGAATCTACACTATTGCTCGCACCGTGTGGCCATCGCTAATGGACTCGGAGCTTGGGCCAATCCTTTCACTGACCGCGGAGTTTACCTCGAGGCTGCCCAAGGGTAGCCACTGCCAACAAATCAGGGAGCTTGTGGACTGCTCCGACGGGTTGGGAAAAGAGGCCAAGACGGCATGTCAAATAGCGATCGATTACCTTCAAGTCGGGTTTGATGCGGTGGTAGCGGATGAAGAGACACATGGAGTCCGACATCAGATGATATTCTCCTGGACGCTACTGGTGCCGCCGGAGCTCACAGACTTGTTTGCCGCTAAGCAGCCGGAAGCATTGGTCTTACTGGCGTATTATGCGGTTTTGTTGCATCATGGAAGAAATATGTGGCAGGTTGGAGACTCAGGGGCGTACATATTAGGCATTGTTGTGGAGTATCTCGGCCCCGAGTGGGATCGTTGGCTTAAATACCCACATGAGATGGTAGCAAGCGGACTTGAGGATCCCACCTAATCATATATCAAGCCATGCTGTGTTTGAACATATATTCATGAACCCAGCGTCTTCTATTGATATGGAATAGACGTGGGATGACCCGCTGCCCGAAAGTTTAACCACAAGAACGCCCCCCATAATAATTGCAATGTCATAACTGCTACCTTTCGCCGCCCATAATTCTCAAAACCCTCTCCATTGACTTAATATCTCTGTCAATCTTTTCTCGCATGGCTCGTAAGCCCCGCAGTTTGATCTTCAAATCCTCCCGACAAGTTGGCATTACATCAGTTATTTTGATATCTTGACTTGCTCCTTCAGCTTCGATTTCGTATGGAGGACTCGGGGTTGACTCTTCGCTTTCAGACAACTCCTCCGAATTTATACTTAATGCCCGAGGGGAATTTGAGGAACGAATGCCATGAACTCGCTTTTGGTGCTCCCCGAGGTTGTGTCGTCTGTGGAATCCTTTCTTGCTACGGTCGCAGGATCGTATTGGGCATGTGAAGTTTTGGGAGCTGTGCACTTCGCGCTTATGGCGTTCAAGGCCGCTTTTGTTGCTGAAGTTTTTGCGATTGCAGGGTTTGTGATTGCAGACGTATGGCCTATTGCGTTTTTCCAGCTGAGGTCCAGGAGAACCATTGAATGTGCCATTTGGAGTTTCGTTTTCGTCTGGAAGCCTCTGTTCAATGTCTTGGGCAGACTCGTTCATGATTGAACTTATCCAATCTCTGCGTGGCTCGGCCAAAACATTCAAAGAAAGGTCCCAACGTCTGTATGGAATTATCAGTAACTGTCTTGTATATAATATTGAAGAGTAAATAGAAACCCTCACGGATCAAGTGGGCCAGACTCGGGGGGATTTCGCCATTCGGGTCGGAAATATTGGTTTTCAGCATCAGGAAATCCAGGGCGGGCTAAATTAAGATGAGCAAATGATTCCGTGTTTGACGCTGACTGTTTACATGAAGGTAGCAGTGCGTTATTAGAGGCACTTGGTTGTATTTCTATTGTTAAAGTGGTTAGTTAGGGACAGGTGGTATAACGAAAGGCTCAATAGCATACCTGTTGGAAAGACGGAATTATCTGAGGAAACTCCAGACCAGTCTAATGGAAAACTAATGGAGCCCAACGGAATCTCAAAAGAGCCTGTAGTATGCGAGTTAGAATGAAATATAAGTGAAGCACCAAAGTGCGTCGCATGGGCGAAATAGGAGTGTGATGCTACATCTCCAAAAGATGCGTCCGCTCCGGGCGATGGTGATCTTACAATAAGGGTTGGAGCTGGGTGAATATAGTACAGATTGGTAAAATTCGGTGACTGAGGAAGGGTCGTTTGGGTAAAGGTTATCCCTTGGACTAAATACGTCAACATAATTGCCTTCCATCCTGACTTTGCTCGGTGAGATTTACCATTTTTTTTATTTCGGGCATAACAAACTTATGACCAAATTTGACAGCATAACAGTGTCTGGAAAGCGGAACCAGAATCGGGCCAGAGGCTTTTCTTATATGTTTTGTTCCACCCCCAAGTAGTTTGGCCAACCCCGTACTTGTCTCGACCCCTGTGCCGAAACCACAGCCCAAGGCACAGCCTCGTCTTCTCGTGGCACCATTTATCCTTTCTAAAAGAATGAATCTCAAAGCGGTTGCCTATAGATGTTTCATGCCATTCCCGCCGCAATTATCATCCGCCAATCAGTTACGAAGGTCATTGTTTGATGGTGGCAAATAAGGCAAAGCTGCGCAAAACTGGACAGCCAAATTCTACTATAACGTGCAAGGCACATCGTACAAGGTGCGGGGCACAGGGCGCAGGGTGCAAGGCTCAGTGAATAGGGTGCGAGGAGCGACGTGCAGCGCTATCACTGGTCCGGTTCCGAAGGCTAGATGCAAAGCAGCCAGTTCTTCGGGTGTACAGCATCATATTGGGCATTTCGCAAGGCAGGAAGGCCTTGTTTGTCACTAGAAATTTCAACCTCACGAGTGTGCCAGTTCTTGTGACGCGTCCTATCCTCTGGACCTGGGAACCTGCGTCCGGTTCTGACCCATCATGGTGCACTTTTGTCGCAAGGCTAGGAGGAACCTATCGGAAGTAAAAGCGCGATGTGGACAGTCACTTCGTTAAGTGGCACGTCTTAAATGCGAAAGCTGCCATTGGCGGTAGGTCACATTGAGAGAGAGACACAAGTTGCTATGCCTTTGGTGATCTAGCACGGTGCGGTAATTTTGGCGCTCTGGCCGACATGAACAGGTCCTCGGTATACACACTGTTGTATGCTATTGCAAGTACATGCACATTTACAATTTCCGTGCTATTGTATGAACGTCTACTAAATAATGAGATTATATTTTAGCTAACGACGCAATTATAATACGCAAGGAATAAATAGTACGGGCAAATCTTCCACAGCCTTCCATCCACTCCGAAAATTGCTACAACGTATCTACTCGTCGTAAATGCACCCAATCTCGAAAAACTAGTTTGAGATGGCATCAAGCTGCTCTACCGCAGGCCGCAGCGCCCATAGATCCCCTCCGGGTGGCGTTTGCAACTTGCTAAGCGCCTTCAAAGCCTTCAAGTTCCCAGCATCGGCTGCAGCATGCACAATATCACTCGCTGCGTAAGCGTAAAACTCAAGCTCGGGGTATTGCCACGCGGCTGCCCCGCCTGTAGCACCTGGAAGGATAAAATCAACAGCACCCTGGATGCTCTGACCCTGGGGCCCCTTGTACTTCCACAGATCAATGCCGATTTTCTTGCCAATATCAGCTATCCGCGTGTATGCAACGAGATCAAACGTAGAGTAATGCCAGCTGCGAGTCCGGATGAGTTCCAAAGGCTGCGAGCCGTTAGGGCTGATATAGGCGTCGATACGACCCTGCATATTGAGCACTTCTTGCTTTGCGAGTGTTTTATTCCCAACAAAAACGGCGATGCCTGCCTTCTGCATGGATGCAAAGGTGCCATGGTTATTCTTAGCTGCACTCTCCTCGATACCAAATGGGCTGTTCGCGAGCCAGTCGAGGAACTCAATATTCCATTGCTTGAAGCCACTCGCGTCGGTTTTGGACCATCCTGGTGCACCCAAGGCTAGTATGGCAGCAGCATCTAACACAGCTGTGTATTGCTGAGAGAAATCAATGATCCCAATAGCTCGTCCGGTATTCTTGCATGGGATGATCTGTGCATGGTTGAGATTGGGATTCATGCGCGTCGCAGGCGTTAAGAACCAGGTGCGAAGAATATCGGCAGCATGCAAGGCATATTTTTCTTTCCCAGTATAGTACCAGGCGAGACTGAGAATATAAGACGATTGGAACATGTCGCCCCGGTCCCCATGATCCGTGTAGTTGTCAACGTCTGGATTGCGTACTCCATCCTTTTGGATGTAAGGACAGCCATCCGCAGTATTAGGGTTCGGCCACCAGTATGGTGCTTGACTAGCGTAGTCATGCTTGTCGCCCCCAGGCGGTTCAATTGTCTTACTTGTGACGGAAAATGGGCCTTTCGTGAGCCAGCCATCAGCTTGTGCAGTTAAGTGATTTAACGCAGTCTTCAGGTTGGGTGAACCAAGCTTAAGCTGAAGTTTGGCTTCAAACAGTCTAAAGCTATCCAGTACAGCAGTATTTGGTCGTAATCCCAATCCCAAGGGATGATCAAGCGAGGTTGGTGGGATAGCGGATGCCTCTACAAGAGGAGAGATCAGAACGCTGGCAAGGATAGCCCGGGTCCACGAGAGACTATATCGACAGTATCAGTTGAAGTAGACCACAGGGATAGATAGCTAGACACTTACCTTTCTATTTTCACCATTGTTTTTATTGAAAAATAAGTGTTGGAATTGAGAGAAATATTCAATGAAGCTGCTCACGGACAGATTTTAAATTAATTCAACATGCAGCTCAATTTATATATGTCAAGAAGCATATCTATAGACACCTGCAGATATTGACACATTGAGACTCAAGCTTCAACAGTTTAGCGTTGAATATGACATGCGGGGTGATCCAAATCTGGGGAAGCTGCCTCAACAAGCTAGCTCTGGAGAAGCTTAATCCCCCTCATGATCTGCAACGGCGATATGAGGCAATATTATCCACCAATAGACGGCATGGAGTATGAGATAGATGCCGTTTAGAACTCGCCGAATTCCGAGATCCCGTGTTATGGTTTGTACTCGGCAACGTGATGGTGAACCTCCACATAGACTTCCCTGCGCTAGCAGCTATTTTCTATCACCGGGGAATCGAAACGCCGGGGAATTGTTTCTGGCGCGCGGGATATCTGCTAGCAGCAGATGCCGATTTCAGAACTCATCAGTCCCTGATAACGGAAGGCCTCAGCGGAGAGCAACAGAGATCCGTAATTGGTGGAAAGATCAACTGGTCTTCGGCGGTTCTGTATAGAACGATTGGGAATTTTCCGTATTCCGAGCGAGCATGAGACTCCAGCTGTCATCGAAGCCGCATCATATTCCATTGTGGTGTCAATGTCGCGGTTTGGCAGGGACCTGACACGTGACCCGATATAAAATCCATGAAGAAATGGGCCAAACAATCATCTCAGCCCGCGCCAGTGATACGATTTCAGTAATTAAATCAATATTTGCGCGTGTCATACAGCCCGGATTAATTTGCTAAGCAGCAAGTTCAGGTCGTCCCCGCTTGTGGCCGCTCCTTCCTGCTGACAAATTAAGAGTCGCGCCTTCCCACTCATTGCCAAATCGTGGTTCCCCACAGCCAATCAGGTGACTTGCGACGTCGAACGACAAATTCGAGAATCCCAAGAACACAACTTCATAACTTCACAGCCCATATCATTGTCTCATGGTAATCTCGGGCGCCTAATATTACCCGTGCTAAAGAATGGCAACGAGGTTGGAGGCCACTGCCGTGGCACCCGCGACTGCTGTTGCGGCCGCAATCAATGACGGCAAGACGCATCTTCTCCTGGCAGCAAGTGGCTCCGTAGCAACAGTGAAGCTGCCATCCATAATCAATGCGCTAAAAGACTATCCAAACCTATCAATCCGCATCATCCTCACCAAAGCCGCCGCCCACTTCCTCGGCGGCCAGTCCTCTGAGCAGCCCACAATAGCCGCGCTAGCTGCGCTCCCAAATGTCGATGCCGTTCACCAAGATGAGGATGAATGGGTGGCACCTTGGACGAGAGGTGCCGAAATACTACATATCGAGTTACGGCGCTGGGCACACCTCCTCGTCATCGCCCCAATGTCGGCGAATCTACTTGCCAAGATCACGGGGGGGCTTTGTGACGACCTCCTGACGAATACCATCCGTGCCTGGGATGTGGCATCATCGGATCAAAAAGCAGCTTCTATCCTTGTTGCGCCGGCAATGAACGATAGAATGTTTACTCATCCCTTGACAGCGACACAGCTTTCAATCTTGGAAGGCTGGCCGTGGTTTGAGATTCTACCGGCGCAGGTGAAGCTGCTCGCCTGTGGCGATCTGGGACAGGGTGGCATGTGTGATTGGAACGAAATTGTTCGTGTGATTGAGACACGACTGGCGGCGACTGACATAAGTCAAGCAAAAGGGGAAACATGATCAAATGAGAAGGTCAAGGTGCTTTCCAATATTCATTCATAACGGCGTTACGTAGATATTTGTACTATACGCTCTAAATTGTCGTGAATAAATTGCACATCTGGTTGTCCAACGTCGTTGTGCGAGGAACAGACCAGTCCTTGATACCGACCCATGCCGACCAACCCCGTAGTCCCAAATGGAGCCTCTCAATCCTCTCTTTTCTACCTCCCTTGTAACGGTCTTTGTTCTGCGTCGAGACTTCACGGCGGCGAGGTCAATTAGCCGAGGAGGCTGTCTAGGAGTAAGCAGAAAGGGGGTGTCAACCGAAATCCCTTCCACAGCATCACGAGTTGATATCCCGACAATAGTTGCCAACAAATCTCTCATCTAGCGGCCTTCTAGTTCTGCACTACGAGACTTCGTACAGTTATCAGATCATTACTGACACTAAGGTCTCATGATTCGCACGGAGCTTTTCTAGCTCAGCTCATAACTGCGGGGTTGGTTGACAGTTGCGGGTGCGGGGAAGTCAATGCGGGGGATTGGCACTGATCATCTCCACCCCCAACTAACTGGACACGTGTGTGCGTGGTGCGCATGGCTCTGGAAACCACCTTCTCATTTGCGAAATCCTCCGAGGAACCTTAAACTGCGGTGCTCGTATGTCGTATACGTCGCCCGCATCCAATTTCCACCGTGTTGCGCCATGTTACAGAGCCACGCCAACTTACCACGCCTTCATCATGAAGATGGAGTGAGATACCTGTATATCGCAATGGAGTGCCAATCCAATATTTCTGCGCCCGCACCCACACCGTTGTCGTACTCATCGGGTTCGACATGCCACATAGTGAACATACAGGGAACAGAGTGGAAGCTCCTCAACAGGGACCGGGTAACTATTGGAGTACGATTATCAAGATTGTCCGTGCACTTATTTTCCGGCCGGCCTTTGTTCACTCATTTGGACGGGAACCCTGCAAGTGGCGATGCTCGTTGGAGGGCTAGAATATAATACCGTCATTTATACCCCACTGATATGCCGTTAAAAGGTCCGAAAGGCGCCTCAGCCAACCAATGTGCGTCGCCGTTGGCTAGTCCAAAATGCCGCCGTTAGACCAGCTGCTAACTATGGAGGTTGGCATGACTGTTTTTTGGGGATTCCTCCGCTTCTCCGATAGAATAGAGGGGTTCGGGGTTTGGAGCATGCCACGCAACGGCTGTATTTTGCCTTGCGCAAGTACTCCCAGCAATGCCGAGTTGGGTGAGCTGTGATCAACGGACAAACTCACTTGATGAGAGTAGCGATATGGAGCAAATTCTAGGTTGATCAGATCCTTAAATTGTTACTGAACCTCGTTGTAAAAGGGCTTTGAATTAATCCTATCCATAACGGCGCATAGGCCTTTTGGTGTCGACGTCCTGCATCCAACGTGTAGTGCAACCCACAGCCTAGAGAGCCCACAAGACCTTGACGGCTTCCGCAGTCAAGTACAATGCCCTGTCCTATGATTCTCCGAGACACTTTTTCTACAAGAACTGAACCCACACCATGAGTAAAGTTATAAGCCAGGTCTGTCAGCCTGAGATATTAAGACAGAGAGTTCCATTCCATCAGCCGAGCGTTTGTAGCATACACCACATAAGTAGCGCAGAGATAGCTGTAGGAACCATAGACGGCAATGTCGAAGCTGCAGATGGTGAGTTGGCCTTGATCGCATCCGCTTCGACTTTGTCGTCATCTTCCCGTTTGCATTTAGTGATATCTGTGAGGACTTTCGGGCATGTCACCCGTTTATACTCGACACTGTAATTCCACCGTTAGATTTCGCGGGACTGTCTAAACAGGCTGAAATAAGCACTCACTTTGGCCCCTCGGCATCGTTGAACCAGTCGAACCGCCACTGACAGCCAGGCTTTAGTGCCGCGGGAAGGTTGTCGCAGTCAGCGCGATTTAATAAGCCCACATTTTTCGTACCAAACACAGAATCTGAGACGCTATATTCAATACCGCATGCGCCAGCGTAGCTCGTGTTCCCGCCAGGTATCTGGTTTATGGTATTAGTAAGGTCGTAACTCACTCAATTTGGGGGAGAACGAGCAACATACACCGAGAGTAAAGACATTCGCATTCGGGGAGTCGTAATTCGTGTTGGAGGCTTGCACAATCATCGACTTGCCCTTGACTGCCCCGCTGGTAAAGTTCAATTGGTAGCAACTGCAGCACCAGCTGGACTCATCGCCGCCAACGAGGAAAGTGCCCACGAAACCGTAGGAGAACGTGTCATTGACGGCCCAAGGCGCGTTCGTCGGACATCCGAAAGCATGACCGCCATTGCAGCCTGTCCCTTGGGAATTATCTAGCAGCGGATTCTGATTGATATCGCATGACTGGACTGGAGACTTGTCGACGAAGCCTGCTTTGTCGGCCCAGCCGCAGGACGGTTTGCAGCAGTCCCAATACCGCGATGTTATCGCCGTGGAAGGTCCAAATAAATTCGACGTCGCTGCATCAGCACAGGAGAAAATGAGAGCAAAGAGGAAGACGGCGAAGGTGTGGCTTAGTGACCTTGATAGATTCGTCATGGCTAGGAGTGTGGGCATTCTGGGGCTTCATGGGAGATGGAAGAAGTTTCTTCCTGGCAAAGGCACATGTTACCCTGTGAGAATTGGACAGTGCGCGCTGACAGTGCTGATAAGAGGCAGGGCGGCCGATAGTAGGATGGCCGGTGCTCGTAACAGGACCAGTAATTGAGTGGCAAAAGGATGACTAGAAAGAGGATGGCTGGTGCTCCTCTCCGCAGGAGAGTAGTAGGACAATTGCTGGGTCCTGCCGCACTTAACATTAGCAGATGAAGGGGCGGAGAGTGGAGAGCGCTTTACCCCGTGGTCAAATTATCCGGACGGTCCGCATGCCCGTCACCCCTTCACAATCCCTTCACTACCCCGCAAGGATCGGCATCGATCGGTACTTATGTGCAAGAGGCGTGTGCACAATTACCACGCTTTAAGGGGTTTTAGCGCCCGGCCATGGAATTCTTCGCAAGCTTCCTTCTATGCGGCCCGTTATTACGCGACTATTGTGCAGCGCAGTAAGCAGCCAGTAGCAGCCGGTGGACCCGAGCTTGACTCTTCCCGCAACTAAAATGGTGGAGTACCTCCGTATGTCAGTTACTGCCAGTGGACTACTGGTACTGGTGAGGCCAAGTCTGTTGAACCGTGGTCTGGTGGTATCCTTGGGTGAGGATGCTATGAAGACGACACCGCCCTGTAGTCATTCGTCGCCGCCCGGGCCCTTTTCCCCACAGTCTTGCCATGGGAGTCAAGCTGACGACAGGCCGACTCTGGTGAGTTTAACTATAGAGTAGTGCGAGTAGTGTGCCATTAGTTTCCCCCTCCTCGCTGACATAGTGGTTTGGATAAGGCGGGGCGAGGCCTGCTTTTATATTAAACGCCACTATTTTCGCGACACGTGCAGCTCCACAGATTCGAATTTATCCAGAACATATAACCAGACGATACCCATGTGTCCGATTCTTGTTCTTTCTTGGAGAGGATGGAACTTGACTTCCACGATATCGTCCAGACATTGCGAAACCCAATGCGTTGAATCCGAAATCTCGCCCTTCGTTCTGAGAGCGCAACTATGCGATGCCGTCGTCGTACCCACTTCAGAATCTGTGCCTCGCGGTAATAGCAGGCACTCCCGCGATTGCCGGGTGCTTTGTCGGCCTGCGAATATATGCGCGGAGACGGGCTCGCATTGCTTTGGGATGGGGTATGTTAGATCGCTCGCCTGAGGAATTACTGTACTGACGTTCAACTCCGCTTCCTAAAGACGATTACTTGGTCGTTCTTGCTCTAGTAAGTCTTTAAGTCCGGAGAATTGAAGTGACGTAATTAACTGTTTGTCAGCTATTCTCTTTCGGGCTGATCTACCCTTCAATTCGACGTACGATACCTCCCATATAAGATTGATATTTCAATTTACTAAATGCGCTTAGATGTCATTATCTGGCACGTCGGAATCCACATCTGGGATGTTGATCAGTACAACCTTGAACCAAACTATACCGAATACCACAAGGTAAAGATGCGGAAATTTACTTATGGGCTCTAATAAATGTATATTGACAGTTTATAGATCCTCATAGCATACAATTTGCTATATACGCCAATTCTACCTCTCGTCAAGGCGTCTATCATATTCCTTCTTCTCAGGGCCGGATGGGTCGTCACCCCCATCAGAAGAACACTCTATGGCATTCTAGCCTTTGTTATTGGAGCCTGTCTCGGACCGTGGCTTGCTCTTATATTCCTGTGTCCGCCTCTAACTGGCGAAACGTCGGAGCCTACAGTATATGGAGGATTATCGTGTCTGACTCCAAAGCAAGGCGGTATTATCTACGTCTTCCTAGTCACGGCCAACATGTTTACGGACCTCTTGATTCTGCCAATTCCAAGTCTGTTGGTATACAGGATACGAAACGCAAGTCTTCAGTCGCGATTGACCGTCATATTTTCGTTCGCGCTCAGTTTAGGGTGAGCCGCTCTTTCCTATCACAGTCACGTTCACAGGAGTTTTTGCTAACACATAAATCAGGGTAACCGCGATGGGCGCCATCAGGCTCAAGCTAAACTACCAAGGGATCCTCTATAAACATCACGAATCTGACTGGACCTATACTATCGTATATTGCCTTAGTCACGCCGAAAACAACGTCGCGATCGTTATCGCCTGCATGCCGCCCCTCCGCAGTCTAATTCTCCGGTGGGCATCAAATAAAGACGAGGAAGCGCTTGTTCGAGACCAATCTGATACAATCAACCGGAGGATCTACGGGGAATCCTTCACTCTCCGGCCGATGTCGGCCACGGAGGATGCGAAAGACCAGTTTACGGGCACGTCAAAGCATAACGAAGGTTTCTGACAGCAAGCACGCATATAAGTTAAGCGGGACCGGAGTTACAGAGTACAATGATACCAATGTCGATGAGGAGTTATGGGGCCGCTGGTAGGCTGGTTGGTTGGTGGAGGTCTAGATGGAGGAGCATATATGGACGGTTTGGAGCTTTAAGGCCTATGATTTATGATTTTGTACGTCCGGAGCAAGAGAGATAGAAGAAAATGCATCCAGAATTACCACTCAATAAGTATAGTGCCTGATAGGACTACGAGTTGTCGCCGGCACAGTTCGTGTTATCGATATGTATAGAACTCCCTTCTACGCGCCCAGCGTGGAACACTTCCTTTCCGCAGCCCCCCGCACTACCAAAAAGCAGACGTAGAAAACAGCCACCGCACATTCAATGCACAAGGTGAAGTTATGCAGCCTCGGCAATGTCGTCGAGTGAGGCGGCTTAGATGTCTTCAACAAATCCGTAGTCGTTTTCAGATAGAGCGACTGACAGCCACTACTACAAGAGAATCCACCAATTAACTATCTGACAGCCCGACAGCGGCAGCAACAGCACTTTTTCAGTCGACGCTAGAAACAAAAACCAATAGCGGGGCAGTGGGCGCTGGACTAGCATACTCTAGCGTTTGAACTACTGTACCGCACTTGTACAAGTGTGCTGAGGCACAAAGTCGGTTACTGAGGACGGCGGCGGTGAAGCCTGGACACAGGCTGTATATAATCGCTGTACTCCCCCTAGCCTTCTCAACCAAGCCGTCAAACTCCAAATTATGTGACAACAGGTTATGACCCGGAACAGGCTATGAGCAAAAGCAGAACGAGGCCACACGATGTGTGCCGACACATAATTGGCGGCTTCCCTCATAGCTCTCCAAGGAGAGAGTAGCTATGTTGTATAGACGGGCGCACGACTAGGTCGCATTTGGAGCACCGGAGCAACGTCGCCGTCGCGGAACGCCACCTCAAACCGAGCAACGCACAATGGGACACAGCACTGCTGGCATATGCGGAGCAAGATTAGCGGGCGGCTACTTCGAACCGGAAGCTAGGAAATGATACTGCTGAGTATCGGGATACTGTCGGAACTTCAGTCATGTTAATTGCACCTCTGAACTGGACCTCAAGGAACGAGGCCGAGCCTGGACAGCCAGCTTGATTCGACACCGGAAGAGTGCGCACATACGGATGCGCACATATTGGGTGTGCAATTGCGGGTAGCAATTGCGGGTAGCGACGCGGGATATATTGTGAGACGTTGGACTCGGGGTACAGGAAGGCAGAGACTTGGATATCAAGGAAAATGGAAGAAGGGTCGCCATTACAGAGACAAACATTGCACCGCGTGCATGTTGGGGCTTGGTGTGTAGAGTACGACTGCGGTCGTGATAGTGCGCTTCACTGTGGAACTACATACTGGTTGTTGAAAGGGCCCCTTTTTTTTTTTTTTAAGTCGTCAAACTCCAAAATTGTGCCACACATGCAAAGCGTGAAATGCCATCGTGACTGTTTATCAAATGCATCGATGCAAACGTCCAGTGACTTCGTTGATTGTGACCTTTGTCCTCTGTATGTCAAAGGCTATGGATAACTCGAAATTATATGTAACGTCTAAATTACTAATACAGAAGACCTTTTGAGTAGCAGCCGTGACAGGTTATACTCAGATCGAGGCGAGTCAACATACACTCCGATGAACGCCGCCATCCATATCGTTACCCTTGTCACCGCCATCACCCTGCTTCCCCACCCTCCCATGAGCACCCTCCATAGTCTGCCGAGCCCGAAGAAGCTTCAAATCCATCTCATCGTTCTCAAGCAGAATCTGCGTGACAGAGCACAGATCCGCAATAAGCCGATCTAGCAGATCGAAGCTCATCGACTCTCGTACCACCACTCTCAGGATCTCGGTCTTTTCCTCGCCAGGGGGGAGAGCGTAGTTAGGGATGATGTACTGTCTCGCACGCATCAGCTGAGACACGGACTCCTGCTTCACGTGGGGGTAGTCTTTCTTGAATGCATCCGAGAAGCAGAATGCCACGACAGGGAGACCGGCGTTATAGGCGGCGGAGGTTGGGTTGTCCGTAGTCGCGAATGCCCCTCCATCTTCGTCATTGTAGTCATGCACGCCTTTCTGGCGGTGGATATCAGACAAACACACGTACCAACCCGTAGCTTCGAGGCTCTTCGACAGAAGCCTAGCGTTCGCGAGGCAGTTCTCCATTATCAAGCGATAGCCACTGAATCCAAGGTGTATGAGATTGAAATACTGCCCAATGACCTGGGCGCCTGGCCGGGAGAAATTCAGTGTGAATGACTCTTCGGTCCCGCCCAGATAATGGAGCTCAAATATCAAATGCTTGGGGAGGTACGACTCGTCGCGCCAGATTATCCAGCCAACTCCAGCGTAGACGAGACCAAACTTGTGTCCGGAGGTGTTGATTGACTTTACGCGTGGCAGGTCAAAGTTCCACTTTGGGCCTCCGGCTCCAGCATGTGTGAACGGAGCTACAAAGCCACCGCTCGCGGCATCGACATGAATGGGAATGTCGACTCCGGATTTTTGCTGATATTCGTCAAGGATATTGGAGATTTCCTCCACGGGCTCATAGTGACCCGTGTATGTGCTTCCAAGTATAACAAAGACTCCAATGGTATTTTCATCGATGTGTTCTTTCACTAGGTCAGGATCCAGCCTGTAGTTACTCCTTTTGGATACTGGTAGAATCCGTGCTTCGACGTCGAAATACCGGGCGAATTTTTCCAATGCAACTTGAGCATTGGCTCCCATAATGATGTTCGGTTTGCTGCTGTCTTTCCCCTCCTCCTTTCTCTTTTCTTGCCATCGCCGCTTCATAGCGAGTCCGCCCAAATGAATGGCCTCTGATGAACCAGTTGTTGCCGATCCAATCGGTTTCTCGTCTTTCTTCGCGCCCCAGAAGTCGGCGATAATGCTGACGCAGCGAGTATGCATGGTCATTAGAGCAGGATATTCGTCGGAATCGGCCATATTCTTGGAGATATTTTCAATCATCAATTGCTCGGCCCGGGATTCCATGAATGTTCCAACGAAGCTGAGAACCTCTTGTCAGTATTTGTCTGCGGCGGGATTGATAAGTGTTATAACATACCTTGCCAAGTTCAGATTTGGTTTCCCATCTAGATCAAGTTCATCCTTGAGAATCTGGTAGACAGCATCGGCTGGCGCTCCCTGCTGCGGGATTTGGAACTTGGGAATGTCTGACCGGCTTGCATATCGTGTCGAATATGGAGTTATGTGGGACGTGCCGCCATTGGTATGGACATGACGTTTCCCAGCTTCAGCCATGTGCATTCCATGGAGGCGCTGGACGATCTCGTCCGAGTCAACCTATATGGGAGGTTAACAATCAAATCCAAGACTCGTCAGCGTGATCTTACATGTCTCGCAAGGCCAACCATACTGAACTGGATTTTAAGGGTCTTGCTAAAAAAAGTTATTGGGTGGAAGGGTCTCCTAGTAGACTAAGGGAAGCTGATTGATACCGAGGAAAGTAGATATACAGCCCACGGCCAAACCAAGTACTCCAAATATGACGACAAAGTATCCGCGCATTTGGCATTTGGCATCATCATCGTTGAAAGTTGTAGTTCATCACAGCAACTTCGACATTGTTTACTTTCACATGGTCACATTCATAGCTTACCTGAAGACAGCCATTAGTAGCCATGACCTACCTTTATTACCGCAAAACCATGCCCGTACCTTTCACAATACCTTCATGAACCGTTTGTTCTCTCTTAGTTCGTCACGACGTCATATAAATTGACTTAATGCCAAGAAAGCTTGACTTTCATTTGCTGAAAATGCGATCACGTGATATAATGCACGGACACTAAAACCGGCCCTCAGAAAGGTGAGATGAGGGGAACAGCGACGAAGCTGTAGCCAATCAGGAAAGATAAAGCTAATAGGTGATGACGACGACGACGACGACACCACCAGCATCTCCGTCTTGAGGTACACAATCCGCTATACGCGAGAAAAAAGAAGCTCTATGCAGGAGAAGTAAACCACATGTCGCTTGTGAGATAGGTATGAGGAGAAAGGACTGTACTAATTGGTGGAATGCCTTATGTTGTAGGTGCAAAAAAAAAGATAAATCGCAGCGGCTATATGATAAAAGTGATATTTATCTCGAAGAGACCGGGGACTTCGAACTATCTGAGATGGACCTCGCCGCGTGTCCTCGGTTGTCACACCACTCGAATCCCTGAACCCCCTGGCGTCTATGTGCTAGCAGGTAATAATACGCCATAATAACCCAGATTATATGATATCAGACACCCCTCTTCTCTTTCCTCTCTCTCCCCGATGTATCCCATCCCTTGATATATTTGATATATCATCAAGATGAAGCTCATCAACATCCTTCCGCTTGTCGCTATATCTGCGGCCTTCGTTCTCCCTGAGGAGACCGAGGTTGGACAGCAAAAATTTGTGCCCAAGAAGTCAAAGACCTTCTTTGAGAGAATTTCTAGTAGTTTTGGAGACCGCTATCAGAAGAGCATCAGCCTTACCGAGAATGCTCTTGATGAAGCCATATCAGTGGCAGAAAGCCTAGCCAAAAAAGCTAAGGGATACAGCCTGTCCACATATGAGGCGTTCGATGCCGAGGCGTGGATCGACTCTGCTTCCGACGTCGTCGACGAGATCAATCCTTTCATGGTAGGAGATCATCCTCGTCACCCTGGTCATCCAGACCGCCCACATCGTCCGCATCGCCCAGATCATCCAGATCGTCCGGACCGCCCAGATCGTCCAGACCATCCGGATCACCCGGATCACCCAGACCACCCAGACCACCCTGATCATCCAGATCATCCAGACCACCCCGATCACCCGCCTCACCCACCTCACCCACCACATCCACCCCATCCCCCTCGTCCCCCTCATCCTCCTCACCATAAGAAGCCTCATCATGGCCACGGCAAGCCGAACCGTACGATATATGAGCAAATCTCCAGCAGCAAGTTCACGACGGAACTGACCAAGATCATCAACCAGTTTGACGACCTTGTCCAGCTCCTCAACAGCACGGAGGCCAACTACACGATCTTTGCGCCAACGAATGATGCATTCAAGCATCTCCCTGGTTTTCATAAGAAGCCTAGCAAGGAGATCATCAAGGCAATCTTGGAGTACCACCTTTCGCCCGACCTCTACCCCCTCCGGAGGCTGCTGCTCAGCCACACAGTCCCAACGTCCTTGAAGGAAGATGGACTCGGTGGAAACGCTCAGAGGTTGCGGATTGGACTTGGCCTACGTGGGCTAAATGTTAACTTTGTCACCCACTTCAAAGCGGTCAATATCGTAAGTTAATCCCCCCATTCGAATTTTACTCGCGTACTAACCACCCCGTCTAGGGTGCAACCAACGGCATAATCCATGCCATCGATCACATCCTCCTCCCTCCTCCCTCCATCCTAACCATCCTATCTCACCTCCCTGGCCAATTCTCTACCCTCCAACTCGCTCTCACCAAAACAGGGCTGGCATCTGATATCGCGAAAGCCCACACCACCGGCGCCACATTCTTCGCGCCAGATAACCGTGGCTTCCAGATTCTTGGGCCGAAGGTTCTTGCCTTTCTCTTTAGCCCTCGTGGAGAGAGCTACCTTAAGGCGCTGCTGAAGTATCACATCGTTGCCAACCAGACGCTGTACTCTGACGCGTTCTACCACTCCAAGAAATATATTCCTGTCGGAGTTCCTCTGCATGTCGATCTGCCGACGTTGTTGGAGGGAAAGAGTCTCGGAATTGATATTGCACGTTTTGGGCGCTTAATTAATGTGAGAATTAATGGGTATACTGACGTCGCTGTCCAGGACGGAATTGCCCGTAATGGCGTCTTGCAGATTCCCCGCCATGTATTGATTCCACCGAAGCCTCCTGGGGACTATGAGGTGGAGGTGGAGGCCGAGGCCGGAGATATGACTGTGGAGGACTTCACAAGTCGCTTTGGTGACTTGGTGGACGAGTCTCTAGAAAAGGAGAATAAAGCCAGGAAGGCCGCTTGGTGGGAGCTGTAGCCTCGGTTCGTAAAAATATTGTGCTTGGATTTCTACTATTTATATCAACGACGAATGAGTGGAACTCACTGACTAGGATATTTTTATTTCTTGGTTTGAACTGGAAATTATTGGATACACGTTCATTTTAGCGTCGAGAGCAAGGGCTTAGTAAACCAAAATACACGTTTTCACCTTCTGTTGTGTTCCTGTTCCCATTATATTGTGACAATAAATCCTTCCTTCCATGCTGCGATGAGAACACCATCGCACCGTCCCTGGTGTGCTAGTACGTGGCTTGCCAATAGCTCCATTCTTTATTTAAACTAGGGCGGCTCACCTGAGCTTTCGGTTTAAAGGATTAACAATAGACCTGTATAAATAAAATATGTCAACAGAATTAAAGCTAAAGTAATTTTTATTTATAATTCTCTCGATCATTTATATCATGATGTATCTCTTGCTCCTATTGGTTTCGGTGTGTTACCTTATATAAATTATAAACAGTGTTCGGCACAGATCGTAGATGACCCGACCTGATCCGGATCATGATCCGGATCTATCCTATCCGTCATAATTTTGGCGTATCCGTGAGATCCGAGGATAGATCCGGATCATACGGATATTGCCAAGAATAGCCAAGAATAGCCAAGGCTGCATAATAAATGTATAATTAATTCTAGCAAAGACGCTTTATATGTATATATTTTAAGCCTCATTTTTTAAGAGATCCGGATCTGATCCGGATATATCCGTTAGATATTAGACGGATCATGATCTGACCCGTGAGGGCTACGGATCAGATCCGGATCACGATCTGCCGAACACTGATTATAAACCAGAATCTGCAATGAAGACGTCTGGGGAAGGAAAATTCAAGCCCAAGTTACATCTTTGGCATAATGTCACACATGAATTTGATGTTGTGAGAAAACCACAAGGCGATCATAAAATGTCGAGCAAGGCAACGTGCCATTAAAAGTATGGCGAATATTTTTTAATATGGAGCAGGCGTATTTGTGTTATTTATTATAAGGTAGAAGTATTCTATTGGAAATTAGAAAACAATAGCTTCTTCTACGATGTCTTGAAGGACAAGACCTAGAAGTGCATGATATTTATTTTTCACGCCTAGACTGCTATACACCATATGAGCAATTATTATTGAGCTACAATACACCGCTAAAAGGTATGCTTGTCTAGTAATAATAGTCGCTTCTTTTATACATCGCTACGGATGCGTGGAATGGCAGAAGGCACGCATCCTTGTCGAGTCAACCCAGCTATCATGATGTCACGAAGGATTCTCGTGGTGGTGAAGATAACGAAAACAGGCGCCCCTCAAACTTAGGAAATAGGGCAGTCGCCCATTTGTTACCAACCTATCTCACATGACGCCGGTGGCATTTTTTCTTTGGACGACGGACTTAAGGAACTGTTGCCGTGAAAGAAATCATTTTCACGTCGGCATAGAATCTGACAGATAGATCTACAATGGGCCCATCATCGTGTTTGGCACAAACCATCTATCCAAAAAGTCCAACCCGCGTAGGCACAAATGTGGAATGTGGGGATTGTCTACGGGGGGGGTTGGTTGCTGTTATGATCAAGGATTTTTGTGCCTACTCAATCTAAGCCTCGAAACAGGAGTTTGGTTTGGTAAATACCTTTCAACAATTATACCATTTATTATCCTATCCTAAATATACCGTATGTAATAACCTCTGAGTCAACCAACTGCCACAAGTAACAATCACGGCATCCTAGAAAGTTCCCTTGACGGAGGATAATACGATGAATCCGTTGTCCAGCTCGGTCGTAAAGCTACCTTACTTGAATACTTCCTACTCTCCTAAATCTCCCCATTATACTATTACGCAGCTCTTCATCTGATCTGCCTTTTTCTAGTTCTGACTCACTCTTAATCATTGCATTTTGGTTTCTGACGGGTGGTTCTGTATCTACTGTTAGAAGAGGCACACAACATTTAGAGCACGGGTCGTCGCAGTTTTAGTTGAAGATACGAAACCCGAGCCAGTTTAATTTAAATACGTACCATCATCAGACTTCTTCTTTGGCTTGTGCTCAGTCTTTAGCCAGAAGATTCGTGGCGCCTCTTTCAATTTACCCCAAATATATAGGGCAGTGTCCACGTGAAAAGCAAAATAGATTGCTGGGATAGACATTGCGGCGGAGGGCCCGACTTAAAATGTTTATTAGTGAGGTGCAAACAAAACACCGGCCAGTGTGTGATTAGAGTATACATACAAATCATTGGAAAGATCCATCCAGGTTTGTATGATAATTTATCAGATGCATGGGGAAATACTGTGATATCTAGAGCAAACAGTGCTGCTAAGAATGACATGGGAAGCTGATTTCGGATTTTTCCTGTCAGAAAGATTCACCGTAGGTTGATCAGTTTGTGTTGAGATAACTCACGAAGACAATGGTAACAATCGTAAACACCATAAGTGTAGTGCCTTGCATTGCCGTTTCTTCGGCTTGTTTACGTGATGATTGCGCTTCGGATAGGTTGGCTTGCTTTTGCTTTAAATCCAGAAGATCGTTTATCTGCATCGGTTAGCGGTGAAATCGCCATCGAGCAGGAAGCGTTAGGACGCACCGATCTCTCTACACGTGTGGCATCTGTGATCATCTCCTCCAACATTTCGAGAATCTCGCCTGGCTCTCTTGAATTTAGGTAGTCCTTCTCCATCGTATACTCCGAGAACGCATCATGCCACCCCTTTTTTGGATCCTTTGTCAAAGATTTAATCTCCGTCGTGTATTCAGAGAAAGCATCGTGCCACACTTTTTTCTGGTCCTTTATTAGGGATTTGAGGATGTTGAGTTCGTCCAATATATCCTTGATTAAGACCAAATAGCCTATCTCTTCATCAATTGAATACCCTTCATCAGTTGAATTATTTTTATTAAGGGTCTCCTTGAACTTCGAAAAAAGTTTTAACTCGCCGTCTTCCTATAAAAGTATTAGCAATAGTACTTATATCCACAGAACAAGACCATAAGAACGATGAAAGTTAACTTACGACATCACCGATAGCATTCTCAAAAATCTCCAAGATGGACAATGACAGTTTTTTCTCTGGAAGTATTACTTTCCGTTGCTCAATGACCCCAGTAGCGCTGCTAACGATTAGTTGCATCAATTGCTCTGGTGATGAAGGGGGGTGCCTATCATGATCACGTCCATCGATCAAGTGCTTGAAGACTCTCTTTAGTATGATATCAGGCTCCCCGTCTGTTTGGTAGCTTGAGCTAGTGATTATTTTATCTTTGTGACGTTGTTAGCACCTCTAATACGCCACCAATTCAAGGGAATTTAGCTTTACCGCCATCAATCACCCATAACCACAGTTGGTCCACCTGCAAGATTAGGCCTGTCTCATCTCTCCTGGGTGAATTGTGTTGGTCCTCCTCTGATTTTTTGTGTTGATTTTCCTTGGGGTTTTTATGTTGTCGGTTCCTCGGCTTTTTTTTCACGTGTTGCTGATCCACTGGGGGTGCATCGCGCGGCCTGCCAATACTATTCTCCTCCTTTTTCAGTGTAATGTATTTTGTGAGCACCTGATCCCCATTTCTCTTCTGGACGTCTTCTTCTGGTAAAGACGAGTAGTAGTACCGATCTAAGGTTCGCAATTCATGGATTGTTTCTCTCCCATACGCATCGACCAATGAATTAGGTAATTGAACGGATGCTCCATTCCCCAGATTAGCTTTGGAAAAGGTGAGATATGGCATCTGACGCTGATGTTAGACTTCCGGCGGTGAATAGTGTCTGTGACATACGTAAAGTGCAATATGGCTAACACCGCTTGATGTCCTACGCATCTCTGCTCCCAATTCCCTTCCTTGGAGAGATTTGACCTGTTCAGTGTTGGGGACGGTGTTGGTTCCTAGTTTTGTTGCAACCTCGCCCCTACTAGTTGGATCTATATTGCCCTGCATGTTTCGCTCTGGATCGGTTTTCAATGGCTGTCTCTGTACACATTTTAGCCGTCACTACTAGGCGTTAAATTCCGAAAGGGTAACTAACTGTACACAGAGGTTTCATACTCCGCGAGAATTGATATACGCCGGATTTATCCGCATACGCACTTTGGAGCTCATGTCTATTTCCACGGACAAAGTTGCTCACTGGACGGTGTTCTTTATTTGTCGAAAATGACCGACTTAGTAAATCCTAATGAATGAGTTGTAAGTATAATGTGTCATACTTTGGCTTGTGAATATTCTACCTCAATCCACTCCATCTATCCAGGTTTTGCATGATTAGTTTGCAGCTCACCGCTTGAGGATTGGAGTTTTGCTCACATTGTTGGCCGGAACATGTATCCATCTAAATCTGTATCCATCTTCGTGCACATCTTTCTTCTTGGAGTTTTGTTCTTGCCTTGTAGCGGCTGCGTGCTTTTGTGTTCCGGCAGCGGGTGTTTCGGGAGCGGGCTGCCTAGTAGCGGGTGGTACGGCAGGTGCTTCGGCATCAGCGGCTCCAGCAGCGGGTGCTTCAGTAGCTATCGGGTTACCCACGGCATTCTGAATAGGTTGATCTACCCCGGAAGCTTTATTCAATGATTTCGGCTCTTTGCGATCCATTCCGGCACCGGTCATGATCTCATCTAACGTTAGGCTTTTATCGTAGATAGTTTCAAGCATCGTCCGGCTTAGAGCTGCAAAGCTGACATGGCCAGCCTTGTTGTAAAAATCTACGATAGTGGCCCTATATTTTTTGCACACCATTTCCTTTTTCCCTGACGGCTGCGGCACACTGGGAAATCCATCTGGATCGTACTGGTCATACACATTTTCCACTCGGGGAGGACTGTAAAGGCAATCCTTTATTTCCCTGTATTGCCGTTCCTTTTCGCTCTTTACTTCCAGGGTGAGACTCGCAGTATTGTTCAACTTGGTTAACAATGTATCAACCATATCCGTTGCGTCTTCAAAAATTGGAGATGTTAAGATTGTCGGGCCATTCCTCCGCAATAGCCACCAGACAACCTTGTAGTGACCGTAATACACAGCCCAAAGCAGACCAGTCCATTTCTGATCTGGAAACAAACCCTGGGGGCCGTTATCCAGAATATTAGGCGCCAGTATTTTTTTATCAACAATCAATTCCACGTACTCTTCAAGCCCAGTTCGTGCAACCTCAGTCAATTCATCCCAAGCGACCTTGGAATCCCTACCAAAATCATGCTCCGTAAGAACTTCCAAAAGGGTTTTAGCTACACCTTGGTGGCCATTGTCGGCTGCCTGAGACAAGGGGGTTTTGCCGTCTTTGGTTTTTTTTCTGATGATTTTCTGTAGCTCCGAATGCTTCTCCAACCACCGCAATAAGAAGGAGACAGCGTTTTGGTGACCATTCCTTGCAGCAAAATAGAGAGCTGTTTCCCCATTCCGTGATTCCACAAGAATCTGAGCCCATGATTCCTTATAGAGCAACGCTTTATCATTTTTTGATTTAGCAGCAACTTCGTCGCTGACAGAACCTTCCAGCAAAGATGTCATTGTGTCCACGTAGCCATTACCTGCTGCGAAATGAAGCGGAATTATTTCGTCGTTCGTCTTGTCGGATATCTTCGCCATAACATTTGTTTCCATCGAACCACGTTTCTTAAAACAGTCCATGAGCTGCTCAAGAACACCGGGGTATCCATTACACGCAGCCACATGAAGCAGCGTTTCTCCCGATTTAGTTTTCAAGTCACACAGGTTCCCCTGCCGATTAAAACAAGTCCTGGCTACCGATTGCCATCCATAATATACCGCCCAATGCACTACCAGATGCCAATGCATCAGAGAATCCAGCTCACTTTCCGATTTGTCCTCAAAATAATCGATAAAAAACCTTCTGACTTCCTGTACGTCACGCTGATTCATCTTCGCAGAAGAACCAAGCTTAAGCCTAGGCAGCGCAAACGCCTCAAGGCCCATGAGGAAGCAAACTGCATCGTATTCTTGCTCAGTGGCAGCTACACTCAATGCCGTACCTCCCTTGTCGTCTTTCCAAAGTATTGTGTCTCGATCGAGTTTCCCAACTAATTCTTCCAGGGTTTCAACGCTGCCAGATTCAGCGGCCATGTGCAACACTGTTCGCCCATCGTTCGTTTTTGCCAATAAATCGGAACCTGCCTTTAGGAGTGAGATTAATATATCCTTCTTGCCATTAAGAGCGGCAATGAGTAGCGGTGTCGATTGTGTTCTTTTTGTCACGACCTTCAGTATTGATTCGTCACCAAGGAGAGAATCAACTTCAACGCCTCCTCGAGCGGCACTATGTAGAACTGTCCATCCATCATTATCTTGCTTGCCTATCAAGTTTTTCGCACCATCTATAGCCAAGAGACGGCCAAAAGTCTTCTTGGAGCCATGGTAGGCAGCTGAATGTAGAGGAGTCCCTTCGTTGGTTGATTCAATCTTCCAATCTGCGTCATTATCCAAAAGCATATTGACGATATCCAGACAGTCTTCGCGAGCTGCAAGAAGTAAGGGGGTCTCCTTGTCTCGGTTCTCAAAATTAACAATAGTATGCTTTATCCCAATTCTATCTCCAGCCTCTAGAATCTGGCGTAGTACATCAATATTGTTGTTCTGGGCAGCAATATGAGCAGCCGTCCATCCGTTCGTCTCATCGTCTAAAAGGAAATCCTTGTCGTACTTCAGTTCTAAAATCTTCGCTGCGATCTCTGGCCAATCGTGTCGAGCAGCTAAAAAGAGGGTCGTCTGGTTTGGATCTCCATCCTCTTCATCATCATCAAATCTACTGTCGATTTTTGCACCTTCTCCTAGCAGGCGAATGAATTTCTCGAGATTTCCGTCTACAATTGCTTGACCAAAAGCTTGATTTAACTCAACCTCGCGAGACGTCAGATCCTCGGATGATATTTGGGCCAAGCGGACTTTGTAGGTATCCCTCGTTTCATCTTCGTCGTCGTCATCTTCTTCTTCCTGTTCCTCCTCCGGACTCGGTGCTGGACCTGATTCTGGGTCTGGCACCAGGTCCGCTGCTGGGTCTAATTCTTGGGCTGGTTGAGCGTCAGGTTCGGCGCCTAGCGCAGAGCCTGGTTCTAGATTCCGTTCCGTATCAAGTTCTGCATCCGATTGTAAGGGTAACCTCCCATCTGACTGTGACGGAGGCCCATTATTAATCGGTATTTTTTCAACCCGCACCCCATTATCAACTAGACCCAAATCCACATTAGGGACAGTAGTGGCCGATTCAGTTTCGGTCACGTTCTGACTTCTGGTTAGGGAATCAGATTGAATGATAATTTCCCTAGTTCCGCCATCATTACTACTAGTCGCTGTGGCTGCATCGGCAGTGTCAGACTGATGGATACGCGTATCCGGTTCTTGCTGGCCGCCATCAACGGCTGTATTATTGCCGCTATTGGAATCACGACTTGGCGTTGCCTCCTCGGTCACTGTCAAATTTTCGCCTGCGCTCACAGCATCAGAATGACTGATGCTTTGCTCATTATTGCCGGTCACCGCTGCTGGGTCGGCAGCGTCAGACTGGTGGGTAGGCGTAGCGATTTCTTGTAGGACCTCGTCGGTTGATGGAGCCTCGCCGCCGTCGGAATTAAGATTCGGCCTTGCATCCTCCGCCGGTGTCGCGACACTGCTGCTATCCATTGGATATGGCCGAAATGATTGGCTCCCACGGGAGCAGAACGGACGCCAAGTGTGTCGTTTGAAATATAATGGAATTGAAGACCACGTTGGTTATCTATACCCACCACGTCGTCCGTCTGACGCGATCTGCGAACGCATAAATTATGCATGTAACCCACCCCCCACGAGGACGCGTCGGTCGGGTAATGATGCAGCCACAGTCACAATCACACAAAATCAAGCGGAGGAGGAATGTGAGGCTGATCGGCCTAGCCATTTATGAAAGCTAAGCACCTACTATTAGCTAGCTGCATGTCATCAATTCACTGAAAATAGCCTACTGACGAAGGAAGCGATCCATCTCGAGGCTGGGGAGGATTGTAACCTTGCTGACAGGGGCCGAACAAGCGGCGGCGGGTACATTGCCTGTCAGCGAACATGGAGTTAATTTAACTGTTGCAAAGCTTCTTGGATCGATGATTTCCTCACCAAAACCGCCATCGGCATAAGTGTCTTCTTCTCGCCTTCGATTGTTAGAAAAACAAATAAACGGACCCAAGGTGTGTATAAGAGCCCAAATTCTTCCTTCAGATGGCGTAAAGGGAGCTCGTTCGTCGTCGTGTCGTTGGTCAGCCTCGGCGATCAGGGTAGTGGTTGCGATGGACCGACACATCTCCCACCCCAAGACTTAGAGTCGCCAATGGGTTGGAGCCCAATAAATGTCAATGCTGTACAGTTAAACCAACAATATACTTTTTCCTACGATCAAATGTGCTTTCTCCACGCGACGTTTAGCACCAATCCCTTGTAATGGGTGAGTTGCAGCTTGTCCCATGGTGCCACCTGCTATTGAGCATGGAAGGGTAGCCGTGAGCCTATGAACTATGCGTTTGATGAAAAAAAGTCCCTCACGACTAGCGATCGAATCATCATAAATGGCTGGATTGCAGCCATCCCACGTCGTCAAGGGGACAACAGTATGACAGCTCCAATCTACCACTTAACAAATAGCTGATACTCCTCATAATGCTCCTCCGTATCCGCCTCCTTGAACTTCTCGATCCCGCCCAAGACGCCTTCCTCGCCGACTTCCCACTCCCCCGCTCCCACGAGATTCTGCCATAAATCCAGTATATCCCCAAGCTGTGGCCCATGCGCAGGGCCATAATGGTTGTATCCCAGCTGGTACAGGTCATTCCTCCGGCCGTTTGGCCTCGCCACTCTGCCTTCCTGGTTGTCGCCGATGAGGGAATCGTCGGCGTGGCGCGCAAACCCGTTTACGCCGACCTCAAATGGTAGGCAGAGACTGCAGGAGTCTTCAAATACGTGGTCGCTCTCTTTGTCCACGTAGCCGGTCCAAAGTCCGTGGGGCAGATTAGGGATGTCTTCAAACGGGTAGTGTTCAAAAACCGGCGTTGTGGAGTTGATGTCTGTGATGAAGAGAGGCACTGGGAGAACAGGATTGTGGTACTGAAAGCACCCAGGCATATCAAAGTCTTGGAGTGGGCGTGGCGAGAAGTCGTCTGCAGTAGGAAGACGGAGTCCTGGGGCTACGTATTTGATATTCTTCTTTGGCCGACGAACCATTGTGAGAAAATCCCGGACAAAGCCTTCTCCCAAGCCAGCGGCATCCAGGACTTCGTTGGAAATAAGGCCAAACTGATCTCGAGAGCGAGAGGCCTCAAATTTGGCTTTTACAAGAGCGAGCAGCTTCTCTTGGTCCTCTGGGTTATCTTTTGTTTGCAGCGAGGGATTTTCAATCAGACACTCCATCCTAAAAACTAGATTATCAAAACCATTAAGTGCCCTTTGGAGGTCATGTTGGCTGAATGGAAGCATCTCCCACGGCTCGGCTTCACACGGCCCATTGCCAGGCTGGGGTCTCGCGACCACCTTTCCGGTGTCTATCATGTCAAGCCATGCGCTCAAGACGACCTCAAGAGGATCCCATTCTGTTCGGCCATTCATTGTGATATGCGAGTCAAGGATATCACAATGAAAGATCGCCCGCGATATTTCTTGGTCAAAGCTAAACGCATATGAGAGTCAGTTCCGGATTATACGGAGCCAGGGGTTATTTTACTTCAGACCATCTCGGTGACTACCAAGACTCAGATTGGTCATCTGGTATAAGCACATGATTTCTTCTTCATCGTGTCCTTGAATGAACAAGCGATCCGGCCAAGCCAGACCAGTAGAGTAGTAGAAGAAGTTCTGGCCAGGGGGCGTTTCGAATGCAGCCTGAAGGAACAGTTTCAGGGACGGCGATAACCTTGTCGACCATTTGTCCTCTAGAGCTTGATCCGTGATATGTCTCTGCCACCACGTCACCCTTGGCATTTCCGTCTCTGGTTTGCCGGTGACGGCCCAGCCCAGCCCCACAATTAGATTATGGAGAGCTGCGCAACGTTCCCAATCCATACCATCCACCTCACGGCATGGTACTTCGGCAGTAGCTCGCCATGTGAGCTCGTTGTCGATAGAGAAACTCATGATGCAAAGGCTTTGAAGCTGGAATGGTGGGGTGGGAAGGAAAGAAGAAGAGAGCACTTGTCTGTCGTAAGGCTGCGAAGCTACTTGGCTTCAAAATATTGCGATTGGAAAAGTAGGACGCGAAAATCAACGAATTTGTCGTCACTATTAATGTTTTCTACAAATTGCCACCTATTTAATCGGAGCAGCCGCCCCAGGGACAGGACAGCCACGTTTTTCAAAAGAAGCTCAAAGTTAGCGTTTTGCCGCCGCTTGGCGTAGTCAATAGTTTACAAACTATTGCCTACGCAGCCAACAAGGTTCCAATGCGGATATTACATATACCCGGCTAAAACGGCATGCATAACTTATACAGGTATAAACACACTAAGCAGGAAAATAATCATATATGCAGGACAAGTTTTAAGCACCATACACCTATACTCTTTCGCCCTCGAATGGCTTCCTGCCATATACGAAGTGAAACTTGATGTATAGATGGTAATCAGGGTTACGCATACCCTGACGAGGGCCAACCATCATAAGCTGAGCCTGTTCGGGACTCATATTTAGCGCGCGGGTGAAGAGTGCCATGCTAACGGGCTCGACAGCATCGACGCTCTGGGTTTGGAAATAGAGACCCATCTCCTTCAACCTTGGGTCTCGCGGCCAGCGTCCGAGTGGAACCTGCGATACGGACAACTAGTTAGCTACGACTCCAAATGCCACTGGGGCAGGGAATGGGGAGACTGGACGTACTTTGTAGATATCATCGCGAACGTCGACGAATCCGGCATCAATCATCCATTGTTTCTGCTTGTCTGCCACATCCATTTTCTTACCAAATACCTCGGCCGCTTTATCGACCGTTGAAAACCAATCCACGACTTCAGTAGCCCGATCAACGGAGTCATCGTCGGATGAAACTCGGACATCGTGTTCTTGCGCCTCAAGCCACGCTCCTGGCTTGAGATGCTTAAACGCCTGCGAGTACAGGCGTGGCCAGTCCTTGATTGACCCCGACAAGACACGCCAATGAATTAAGTCAAACGCTTTGCTCGGTGCATACGGCCATTCCTCCTCTGCATTGTCAACGACGAACTCACAATTCGGCGGTACCCATGAGGGTTGAATCGGACTCAAGTCAATACCGACGACCTGCGCGCTTGGATATTCATCTGCCACGTCGATGGCCCAAATACCCGTACCCGTTCCCACGTCCAAAATCCGCTGTGGATTCGGTCCAATTGGAGCACGGAACATCTTTCCCCTCAGAACGAGTTTAAAGACGTGATGCTTGAGATCAAGTCTATCTTGTTCCTTAGCATCGTTTGGCAGTGGGTACTCTCCATTGTGATACGCGTGATACCGGCGGCCATTCTCGTACGTATAATTAAAGATAGATGACGCGAGCGAAGTGGTAGAGCTCTCGTTGTCTCCAAAGGTCGAGTCAACCTCGCCGAAATCCTGACAAATGTCAATAGCGCTTCATGGTCAAGTGGGTGAGGCACGAACAATCTCAACATGGTCATGTTCGTTTGGTCCCTGCTCAGTTCCAGGAGTTTCTGCCCTAGGGACATCCGGCTCTTCATCATGGGGGGCAGGCACTACAGGCGCAGGCATATCTTCTTCCGGAGCCTTTGACTCTTCTTCGTGAGAAGTTGCTGTAACAGGGGCAGGCACATCTGTCTCCGGCACCTTTGACTCTTGGTGAGAGGTCGCTACAATAGGAGCAGGTGTATCTACCACAGGGGTCTTCAGCTCTTCATCGGGGAGGCTTGACGCCTGGACAGGCGGAGCAGAGCTTTGCGCTTGCTCCATAGTGTCGGGAAATATGAGCAGTCAGTCGTTTAACAAAATTGCCCCAGGAAGCCGTACGCCGAGCTCTTACTGAACTCTTACTGTTAGATAGTCAGATTGGACTCGTCAAAGTACGGCAATGGTGCACGGTTTTTCTGCCAGAGAGACTCCTCGGTAGTAATATAAACAAGGGCGGGTGACAGCGACGAGGGCGGATGTGCATACGAGCACACAGTAACCTACAAGTTGCATGAATTCTTCGGGCAACGTTGAGAATCTCCAGCAGTAGCTCCTTCCGCAAACCACGTTGTGGCTTCTTTGGTTGGGTGTCAGGGTCGTAACGCTAGGGAACTTTGGCCGGGCCGTAGCGGAAATCAAAGCCGGCGTCCCCGCTCTCATCCTCGCCCTCACAATGGGTAGAAAGTGAAGAAAGTGGGGTTCTCGGTCCATGGCAGGTCATGATAACTGGTGAGTTATGAGTGTCACGAGTGATAAGAAAGTAGGCCCAATGGGACTCTGGATGCACGATTACGTATACTGCACATACCCCGCTATACTGGCCCCCAAAGTGGTCGCTGAAGAACTTGGGGGTGAGTTGTCCATACGGAGCAGATCGGAGATATAAACTGCATAACCTCATTTTACCACCCTGCAGAATCGCACGCATTAGACCCAACAAAAGTCCCAGCTATGGAGAAAACTCCCGAATCCGTCGCGCAAGAAATTGCCGCCATCCGACAGTCTTTAAAGGAAGTGAGCGCGGCTGTGGATCGCTATGCCGAGATTGCCACGAAGAATGTATCCCAGGCGGGTACCACTGCGGCGGGAGAGGTCAGCGAGTCCCATACGGCGCTCTTCATGGAGAGCCATAAGTTCATGAGGACCGCGCGAGGGCCTTTGGACATGGTGTTTTCCCATTCCGAAAATGTGAGCAATCTCAATATTTGTTGTGCCGTCAAATAGTCTGGAGGCGGAGATAATTGAGCTCATGTTCCATCGTACAGTCGTCGCATTCTGGTGCTTTGCGGGCGGTGATGGAGATGGGCGTCTTCGATGCAATTCCCCTCGACGGGTCTACGACTGCGACGGAATTGGCAGAGAAACTTAATGCGGACAAAAATTTACTTGGTAAGTTATCGCAAATTGCGCTTGCCGTTGAAAACATTGCGACCTGGGTTTCTAATTGCCATCCGTGGCGTAGTTCGTCTTATGAGATGTGTTACCATCGTCGGCCCATTCGCAGAACTTGGTCCAGAAGAATATGCCCATACTGCGTATTCGAAGATGTATCTGGTCCCGGAGATCAAGGGTCTTTTCAAACTAATGTCTGTACCAACCAAATAATCTTATACTTTTGGCTTCAACGATACCGGGTTAACCGTTATGTAGGTACGACGAGTTTGCCCCCCCAAATACCAAAATGTATGAATTCTTCCGCGAACAGGGCTTCCAGACGCCTAATTCAGAGGTAATTAATCCCTACTGTTTCGCCCACAAAACCGGCGACCAGTCCATTTGGGAATATCTCGGGCAACGTCCCGACCGCCTTAGCGCCCTCAACTTTGGCATGGCCGCGCAGAGCGAAGCAGCCTCATGGACGGTCGGGATATTCCCCTTTGGGTCCGAGCTTCGCAAAGTCGAGACCACCGACGAAACCGTCCTGCTGATCGATATCGGCGGCGGCAAGGGACATGTCACGAAGCAGATCAGAGCGCTCACCGAGGGCGTAAAGGGGAAGATCATCCTCCAAGAACGGCCGGAAGTCCTTGCTGAGATCACCGATCCATTGCCCGGGATTGAGAAGATGGAATACGATTTCTTCAAGCCACAGACAGTGAAAGGTTCGTTCTCGCCCCAGTGGCAATGGTTTCCTCCGAGTATGTAGGTGCTGGCCCTTTAGCATACTGACAAACACAGGTGCTCAAATATACTACATCCGCCGTTGTCTCCATGACTGGTCTGACACGGACTGTGTGCGCATCCTCAAGAACACCGCCAGCGCCATGACGCCCGGTGTCTCTCGCCTGCTCATCTCCGAGATCGTGCTCCCAGCCACCGGCGCGGACGTCGAGGCTGGGTGGATGGACATGACGATGTTGTCCGTCAGCGGTTCAGAGAGGGACGAGGGACACTGGTCGAGGCTGCTGGCTGAGGCGGGATTGAAAATGGAGCGAACTTACCATGCGCCAGGCACGAATTATGGCGCCGTTGAGGCATACTTGGCATAGAAGATGATTCATGCATTGGACGTCGAAGAGATGAGGATTTGCATACCGCATAGAGAGTTCAATGATTGGGTAACAAACAAGGCTATCTCTATTAATTTTGCTTCAAATGCGAATATATGGGTATTATCTTCGTGACTCTTATCACCATGCCTTCTTGAAAGAATGCCATAGCCAAACACTGCGGCCAGCCACAGTTGCCTGACCTATCGTCTATATGGCGTTACATATCATACAAACTATCGCCATATCCGGCGATTCTTCCCCGGATGCCCGCCCTGCGCATACATCCATATCCATCAATCCCGTGCGCTTGTCATGCCACTTACATCTCGCTATCCGAACATAAAGTAAAAATATCAGTCAGAATAGGAACAACTCATCCCTATTTCCACCCAACCACCTGCGTCCTGTCCCATTTCCCCTTTCCTGGCCCCTTCTCTGTCCCTTCGCTCCTTGTCATCGACACCTCCGTCTCCTTCAGGATATGCCTCGAGCTATCAGCATCTGTGTCGCCGAGCTGTTGGAACGTATCGAGATTGATCTCGTTGCGTTGGGCCTGGTGCCCGTTCGATTGCTTGAACTTGTTGCTTGCTGATGCGGAGGCACCGGTGTTGTCGACTGAGCTTCCACCGCCGAAGATGCGGAGAGATAGAAGCGGGCGCAGGGCGTGAAGGGAGCCGGCGGTAATTCCGATACCCTCCTCGATGATGGACCAGAGGCCGATTTTGCCGGTGCCGAACATGAATTCAGCGGGGTTGTCGTAGAGGGTTAGGTATCTGAGGCGGACGATGGTGGCACAGCTTGCACTGAAGGGGGTTAGTCTCCTATGTCTATGGATTTGTAGTGGTGGTGGGACGAAGCAAGAGGAATTAGGGGGTACGTACAAAGCACCCAAACCGAGAATAATACCCACGGAAAACTTGACCCTAGCCTTCATCTGGATGTTCCATAGCAAGATCGCGGGCAAAATTGCCAAACTAAAGTCCGTCACAATCTCTATAGCAGAGAAGAAGAAGCTGACGTCGCTGTTTAGCTTCAGGTTACAGGAACCTGTTGTAGTTTCACCCCATAGCGTGGTGATCGGGTGGCAGATATTAGCGATACCGGCAATGAAGACAATAGCAGAGATGGCAGTAGCGGCCATGATAGCCCAGATCGTCCACACGAAGCTCCGGCGAGTGTCGGCAATTCTGAGTAGTGTAATGGCGATGCTGCACTTGATGATGGCGGCGCCGGAAGCGTAGAAGAACTCGGCGATGAAGAAGAGCTTGGCGGCGGTCAGTTCTACTTTGTTCTATTTCCAACTGTAGAAAGCAAGAGTACAAACCTTAATTCCCTTCATGGTTTCATTGGGAGGGACACCAGCAGCGAGCTGGCCGGACCCGAGGAAGGAACAGACAATACATAGGCAGGCTGTTACTGTGAAGAGAAGCTGGGGCTCATTAGTACTGTCTTTGGTCTGGGAAGGGATGCGGTGGACGTACGAGGCCTATGAACATCAACAAGTCATCCCAGCCAGAGTTTTTCCTCCATATTCGCACTGATATCCGTGTGGTGAATGTGAGCCAAGTCACAGCTAGCAGGACTATCGAAGTATACAGAAGAGGGACGCCGTCCCCTGCCGGCTGAACCATAATTGCAACACAAAATCGGGTGCTGCGGGTAAACGATGGTGAATGAAGCAAATAAGAAGAGGCGCAAAAAGGAAGGGAAGAAGGGAAGAGGTATTGATATGGAGAAGAATAGAATACGAGTGCTTCTCCGTTTCTTCGAGGCACTCAACGAGATTTTGATTTTGTGGAGAATTAAGTTTAAGCGTGAACACCTTGACACGCAGGCATATCTGACCTGTTATTTTCCCAATGGCATTGAACCCTGGACGAACAGGGCCAAGGGATGCAATGCTACGCTGCTTTCACCATGACTGCCGAGTCGGGATTTTTAACATTGCTGCTGCTACTTTTGGAAACCCTTACCGACTGGAGTATTGTCGCTCTTGCCCTCGTTGCTCTAGCTTTTAAGTTCTTACCAAACTTCCTTTAGTCCCTGTATCTCCCCTGAGACATTTTTTCCCACTACTGCCGGGGACTACACCAAAGCTTGCGACGCCTTTAGTCAACGGGGACTACGGAGCGGCTCCAGTAGCCTGCTTCTGAGGGGTATATGTGGTCCCGGGTATATGTCCTTGGGTCCCCGGCAACAGGGGTTAAGCCCGGGTTCTTGAAGCCGTTCCCACGAAGCGGGAGAAGAGAGTGATATGTTCCCTGCCAAGGTGAAGACACGACTCGCAGGACCTCATTTCTTGCAGCAGCCCATATGCCACTCAATATAGTTCGCTGTTCCACTACCGTGCTGGGAATGTATGGAAAAGGAGCATCAAATGCCGCCGAAGGGGTTCCAAGAAACACGTGTGGTGGGTCATTTCTCTTGGATGCAGGGTATGTCAAACACGGAAACGGGGCCTGGACGGGCCAGAGGCGGGAGCCGCGGTCAAAGGCGATTAGAAGTGGAAACGATCATCGCGAGGACCCCATGGAGATATCCACAAAATCCACAAAACACCGTTTTATACCCCGCTCCTGCTAGTTCTATTACCTATAGCGCTGCGAAATAAGGGTTACATTTGGGACGGGCTAGGAGGACTAGGAGGTTGGGCCACCTGCCAGATCCATCTCGGAACTAAAGCCGCTTGCCCGGTCCCTGGCATATCCATACTCTACTCCCTCTGTCTCTTGTATCGTCTTGACATTGTTTCTCTTGTCCATTTACTTCCAGGATTAGAAGAAATTGATTGCTTTTTATCATCCAGTTAGCTACTCGCAAACCGCTTATCATCATTATGGCAGAATTCCTCATCAAAGACGAGGACCTTACTAGCCTCAAGGACAAGGTTGTCGTTCTCACAGGTACTACCACTTCCCCGCCTCACCGCTGAATAGCATTCCCATGATAATATTTACCTCCAACTAACCAACCTCCACAGGCGGTTCCTCAGGCATTGGCCTCGCAACAGTCACCCTCCTCCTCTCTTTGGGCGCCTCCGTAGTCAGCGGCGACATCAACCCCCCCGCCGAGTCCCCCGCCTCCCCAGCCTTCACCTTCGTCAAGACCAACGTCGCCAGCTGGTCCGACCTCCGCACCCTCTTCAAGACCGCCCATGAGCACCACAGCCGCATCGACTATGTCTTTGCGAATGCTGGTATCGGTCCCCGCGCCGACTATCTCAGCCTTGCTTCCAACGAGGCTGGGGAACTCCAGGAGCCAAGCCATGAGTTGATTGATGTTAGTCTCAAGGGTGTTGTCAACACCGCTGTCCTGGGTGTGCACTACATGAAGACGCAATCTGGGGGTGGCAACATCGTGTTGATGGGATCGAGCACTGGACTCCAGCCACTGCGGGCACCAGATTACTGTAAGCTGCTACCCATCCCCCTCGTGGCCTTGGAAATAGTTGGCATTTGAAGATGATTGGACTAACGCACACAGCGACCGCCAAGCACGGTGTCCTCGGCTTCGGCCGCGGCTACGCTCGTCTCCTCGACGTGGCTTCGATCCCCGTGCGTATCAACACCCTGATGCCATCATGGACCAACACCAGTGTCATCCCCAGCATGGAAATTATCATGCCTGGTATCTCACAGCCAATGCAAGCACCCGTCATCGTAGCACGCGCAGCAGTGTATCTGATGGCCACGACGGAGAGGCAAGGCGAGGTTGTGTACGTGGCTGATGGGAAGTACACTGAGGTTGAGAAGACGATCCTGTACCCAGCTTATGAAAAGATTAAGGGGGAGGGCAACAAGTCCGATGATCAGGTGTTGGAGAATATTTTGGCGTTTGCGGCCAAGGCTGCTGCTGCTGGACAGTGATGCGGGTTTTATAATTCTATAACTATAGATTTTCTGAATTGAGATATTATTCGGTTGCTTCAGATGGGTTGCTCAGTAGCTGGGGAGTGACCACCAGCGACTACCTTGTATGTTCTAAGGTATAGCCCTTTTTGGTCATGTTCTCGACTTTTGATGTTTACAAGGCATGGAAGCCCTCGGGGTTGAATCGCGGTTTCACATGACTCGCTTCTCCTAAACGACTAAAGAAAAAGGGGGATGGTAACTCGAAACACGGCAGCCAATAGGACTCACATGCTAGAACTCAGAAGCCTATATTTCAACTACATATTGCATTAAATCCAACAACCCTCAGCCGCAATATCCACATCTCCCCCCAATGGGGTATATACCTAAACACTCCCAACCACAAAAATCTACATCCCCTAGGCTCTCCTCCTTCCAGCCCTTTCCATTCCAAAATATATACAAAGAACTCGGGTATTTCCCTCCCCATCCACATCCCTACCACCGTCACCTCCTCCCACCATGCACACTATCATCATCATCCCCCCCAGCCGCATACTCAGGATACAACTCCGCCGGGTCCGGCAACGGTCCCCCGCCACCAGACCACTGCCTCGACGCCCCCTCCACCGGCGGCACCGGCAGCCTCTGTGACGGCACAATCGGTGCGCTAGCCTGCTGTGCGTATTCCGGTGCCGCAGCGGGCGCGTACCCACTCGGCGCACTCGGCGCCCTAGCCTCCTGTCCATACCCTTCCTGCCCCGACCCTACAACTGGCGCATACCCAGTATCATGTGAAGGCGCATACGCTCCCACCTGCGCAACCGGCGCATATCCCGTTTCATGTGCAGGTGCGTACGCACCCACCTGCGCAACCGGTGCATATCCCGTACTCTGCGCCCCTCCAAAGCGCGGCGACCCCGCCGCACTCGGTGTATAAATCTCGCTCGCGCGTGCCATCTCTTCAGGTTTAGCCTCCCAGTATCCCGCAGGCACGGATTGTTCCATAGGCTGGTAGTACTGCTGTGGTGGAGGAGGTTGAGAGTACTGCTGAGGCGGGGGTTGGGCGTACGCTTGTTGTTGTTGCGGGGGTGCTTGGGGAGGGCCGGCGACGGTAGGGGTGGTGGCGGCGCGGCGGCGGCGGAATAAAAGGAAGGCGAGGATGGCGAGGATGATCACCGCGACGGGGATGCCGAGGCCTAATCCGATTTTGCCGCCGAGGGGGAGGCCGGAGTTGGATTCGGAGGAGGAGGGGTCTGATGGGGTGAAGGTGGAGGTGGGCGCTGCGATGGAATTGGTGGCAGACGAGGATTTCGATGCGGTGGTGGTGGGGAAGTCGCCGTCGCGGTAGCGGACGATTATGCCGGTGGCCCATACCATTTCGTCTGGAATGTAAGATGGAGTTGGGGTGGGGTCGACGCGGAGCTCATTCTTATAGAGGACAACGGATGTGGTTGTGCTTTCGGTGACTGATGAGCGGCAGAGCTCGCCGCTGAAGGTGAAGGAGGTGGGGCAGCATTGGATGGTTGTCTCGCCATTCTGGGCTGTGGTTACAACGCCCTCCCAGGCGGCGGGGCAGCGTCCGGGGGAGTAGTAGGCGGAGTAAGTGGTGTAGCCTTCGGGATAGCAGGAGTCGTCGAGGACGTAGTCGTACTTCTCGAGGTAAGCGGTAGTCGAAGTGGTGATGGTGGGGACGGTGTAGACGGAGACGGCTGAGCCGTCGGAGATAGTTTTTGTCACGGTAACTACGGTGCTGTAGACAGTGGAGATTGAGAGGACGGTGAGGTCATGGCAGGTAGCAGGCGGGGTGAATATGGTCGTGAGGGGACCGAGGAGGGTCAGGCCGGAGTCGTCCTGGGACGCCATGATGGCTCGCGACTCGGTCCGCGAAGGTGGAGGATGGAGTCAGTCGCGAGGGGAGAGCGAGGACGAGGCCACCGGCGATGCGACGGGAACAGCTATAGAGTCGGCACCCGTTATGAAATGAGCCAGGCGCGGCGGCCAAGAGTGAAATGAGAAAAGACGAAGGATCACCGGAGCGAGAGCTCATGGAGCAATCTAACCCCAGAGTAGTTAGTAACATTGAGGAGGAAGGAGGGAATCCTTGGGGTCGATAATGGAGCATCTCTAGTCCATTTTAAGATTAGTGTTGCTATTCTCGAAGCTCGCTGACCCCTGTTCATTGACATGTCAATCCCATCACCACCATAGCTTCCATTCGCCCCGCTTTTGACACGACATGAAGATATTTTATTGGTCAATCCCTCCCGTGAACTGTGCCGTAGCAACCCCCCATCCTCGAATCCTTCGAGACCCAAATCTCGGATATTTGAAACGCCGTCACCCCGCTCAGTCCTATCAAATCCCCGGGTTTTCCGGGACCCACACTACCGATCGCTCAATGGGTTGTGCCAAGAAAAGCATCAACGCCAAGTATCGCGATATTTGGCACGGAGGCAATTTTGGATGCTTAAATTACCGGTTGTTGATGCTGTTCGGCGTCGTGGGGCGGCAGATGGCGGAGCGGGATGGCACGGGGGACGGCACGGCACGGGAGTAAGTTGGTCAATGGGAAAGACTTGGCGTATAATTTAGCGGTGAGGAATAGGCCTTTGAGGGAGTGTCGAAGAAAGATACCAGAAGGATTCCATAGTCAGCTGTTTGTCGAATACTTGATACGTGTGTACCGAGATACTCGGGTACTGAACAGTTGACTCCCTTGAAGGAAAAAAGAATGCCCCTGGGGGACATGAACAAATAACGATCCATGTCTATAAAATTGTGGTATATATCGCTTTGTATAGTCCGTCTATTATAGGTGGGGTAGATAGATGTATTGACATGGAAATGCGCCGACGCAAAGTGAGACCGGAGACCAGTTGGCGGTTCCCCTCTATATTGTCTCCATATAACGCTTCACTTCCCTGCGCACAAGTTAGTAAGATATAATAACAAACACGCATAAACCTCAATCAAGAAGGTGGAAACTTACCAATCCGTAACAGCCTCATCATACAACCTCACCTCATGCTGCCTCGTCCCTCCAAAGTGCTCCACAAACTCATCCCCAAACACCTCTCTTGCCAAACTGTCCTTCGCCATGAACCTCCTTGTCGCCTCTCCCAAATTTTTCGCCAGCCGCTTCCCAGCATCCGACTCGCCGCCCACATCCTCACCCTTCCCCAGCGGTGGTAAAGTAAGCTCTAGCTTCTTCGTCACACCGCGCCATCCCAGCGCTAGACACGCCGCAAGCACGTAATGGGGGTTTGCATCCGCACCAGGGACGCGGATCTCAAAGCGAGTGGCGGACGCCTTTGCTGTCGGTGGGGCGATGAGCCGGATACTAGCGGCGCGGTGCTCAAGGCCCCAGGAGACGGTGACGGGGGCCCAGAAGTTCTCGACGAGGCGCTTGTAGCTGTTCACCGTAGGCGCGAGGATGGGCATGATGTCTGGCAGGCCCTCGAGGATACCGGCAAGGAAGTGGCGGCCCATGTCGGAGAGGTTGGCGACGTCCGGGAAGGGCGGGTTGGGGTCCGTGGATTCGCGCGCGAAGAGGTTGGCGCCGGAGGATGAGACGAGGGAGACGTGCATGTGGCCACTGTTTCCGGGCAGTCCCTGACGGGGTTTGGCCATGAAGCAGGGTGTGATGCCGTATGTTGTGGCGATGGATTTAACAACGTATTTAAATAAACCAGCGCGGTCGGCCATGCCTTTGATGTCTCCAAAGGCGAGGGCGGCTTCGAAAACGCCGGGGCCGGACTCAGTATGCCAGCCCTCAATGTTGGTGTTGAACTTCTCGCAGGCGTCGAAGATGCCATAGTAATAGTCTTTGTTATGGAGGGGACGCGTTAAGCTGTATCCGAACATGCCTTCGGTGAGGGATGGGAGGGAGTCGACTGGGTTGTTCTGGAGGAAGGTGGCAGTCGAAGAGTTGTTGCGTTCAGATATCGGAGCATTGCCGCTCTGTGGTGCACGGAATTGGTAGAATTCGTATTCAGCTAGAGGTGCGGTTAGTTACTGTTGTAGGGAAATAGCAGGGTGAGATCTCATACCGCCTGCCATAGCACCAATGCCCTCGCCCTCTAGTTTCTTTAGTTGCCGGTCTAAAATTCCTCGCGGACATGCGCTGAGTGGTTCCTTGGTATCTGGGTCGAAGAAGCTGACGAGGAAGAAGGGCACATCGTCTTCCCATGGTATCCGCCTGAACGTTCTGAGGTCTGGAATAGCGATGACGTCGTGGTAACCATTTTCCTTATTGCTAATCTTCAGCTCCTTGAAGTATGTCTTGTCGTGCATATCCCATCCAAACACCACCGAGCAGAAGCCAAAGCCCTCTTTTGCGACACCGAGGAACTTCTTCTTCGACATCAGCTTACCCCGCAGCTGCCCGTCGACGTCGATACCGGCGACCTTGACCTTGGTGTCATTTTCGAGGATTTGGGCGACGTTTTCGAGCGTCACCACAGTTTCCGCCATAATTATATTGGTATAGCTTCGGATATAGGCCGTATTATGCGTTGCTCGTTGAGAATCGGCGTGTCCGAGAAGCTGTCTTGACGAGGTGATTGAGGTGGATGAGGTGAGTCGCAGCCTACAGGTAGCTCAGAGGCCAATTTGCACAGCGCGGTCTTGTCAAGTAAGATATTTGAGCTGTACAAAGTATCTCACAACAACAGCACCTGTTATGATATCGTCAAACGCGTTAACAATCGTATGTTGAATATAGTTGTTCCTGGATTTGTTTGTTTTCCCGTAGTCCTGTCCATTGGCCAAGGCAGCGTCATGATCGCCGATAAGCTTCTCCTCACCGCCTTTGGTCCACTTTACCGCCCTGCCGCCCTTTTGCCCCTCGTTCTGCCCCTGAATAATCACGTGATGTCTCCGCAATTCTGGAATATTGTGTGTCATTTGGGGTCATTCGTCCCCTCTAGCTCCTCCCAACCCCGCCGACCAATATTTCTATATAAACAGACTCTTTATCTCTCACTTAAACTAAACCTCATCCTTTCAAAAACAAAGACCAGATTGCTTCATCTTTGGTTCCCTTTCCCTACTCTCCATTAAATATATCAGGTGGCAAAAAAAAGCATCAATATATAAACTACAGACTACAGTAAGTAATCAATGCTTATCTATACACCGCGCCACCCCGCGAGTCAGATTATAACCCGATCATGTGTCTTATCGCCCCCCCTTATATATAACTTCTTCGCATTTTCTTCAAACTTTTCTAAAACTGATCACAATCGTTTCCAGCCTATATTCCATTAGAACATCACTTCGACTCTTAATTATCAAAAGAGCGAGGTCGATCCGCTCTCCCCCAAAACAAAGAGCATCATGGCCGCCACCCCGCCCCCAGCCAAGAGCGGCCTCACCATCAACAGCATCCAGATGGGCAGACTGCACCGTAAGAATGCTATTGTCACCGGCGCTGCAGGGTAAGTTTCATATTGTTCTTAAATTCCTTCAATCTGGCCACTTTTCCTGTCCCTGCGTTGTCTCACCCCGCAATTGCCACATATGTCTTGCCCTTCTCCGATAACGGACATCACGTTTCATACCCCAAGTCCCGTGAATTCGAACAGAACTCACAATGAGGGGCGAATAATACTGGCGTGGTTGAATCTCACATGGACAATGTATATACTAACACTATCCCAGTGGCATCGGTCTAGAGACCTCCATCCTCTTCGCCAAGGAAGGCGCCAACGTCCTCATGGCTGATATCTCTGAGACGGCCCTTGAGAAGGCAGTCGAGAAGCTGCGCCAACTCGTGCCCTCCGTCCACCGCGTTGAAGTCCGTGTCTGCGACGTCTCAAAGGAAGCCGATGTCGAGGCTCTCGTGGCACAGCTCGACAGCTGGGGCGGCGTGGACATCATGTTCAACAACGCCGGTATCATGCACGCGCTCGACGCCGACGCTGTTGACACTCCTGAGGCCGTGTGGGATCTTACTCAAGCCATTAACGTCAAGGGTGTCTGGTTCGGTTGCAAGCACGCCGTCCTCTCGCTGCGCCGCCACAACAAGCCTTCGGGCTCCATCATCAACACCGCCTCCGTCGTCGCGCTTGTTGGCTCGGCCACCCCCCAGCTCGCCTACACTGCATCCAAGGGCGCGGTTCTAGCACTTACTCGCGAGCTGGCTATCGTACACGCCCGCGACGGGTACAGATTCAACGCACTCTGTCCGGCGCCGCTGAACACGCCACTCCTGCAGGATTGGCTCGGTGACGACAAGGAGAAGCGCCACCGCCGCGAAGTCCACTTCCCATCTGGCCGCTTCGGAGAGGCCGTGGAGCAGGCGCACGCGGTGCTGTTCCTGGCGAGCGACGAGAGCAGCTTCATTAATGGGCAGGACTTTGTCGTGGATGGCGGGATGACAAAGGCGTATGTTACCCCTGAGGGACCGGCGAAGGCTGGCCCGAAGAACAATGCCCAGTTGAGTGAGCAGGTTGATGCTATTCGCGGGACTGGTATTGTGGATGCTTGAGAGAGCAAGGCAGGATGCTGGGTTATGTGATACATGAAGGGGTAACGGGGATGGGAATACGGGAATTGGGGAGTTGGTCGTTGGATAACGATGCAGGAAGACAGTCACTGCGCATTTTTGTTTCTCACTGTGCCGCGATTTTGCGGATATTTTATAAAGGCAAAGGGATTGCGGGCGCCTACGTTTTGGTTTCTGATGAATGCATCGTTTCCACCTAGATACCTAGATACCTTTATAGAGAAATTGATTATCCGAAAAGAAGACATAGACCAGCTTGCGTCGTAAAATCGAAGTCTAGCCCGACTGGGCTTTGTCTCTCGTTCATAACCTTCCATACCGGCTCAAACAATCGTAAACCGCTCCTTCCGTCCCCACTCTTTCAAAACCACCCGATCGAGTATATTGCAGTGAATCACCCCTATCCTCTCAAAAACCAACTTACCCACCCCAACCTCCCTCAACACAAGAAACATCCTCGACTCATAAACACCAACCACAGCCATCTCCACTCCAACCTTCCTCCCGGCCTGCAACCCCCCCAAAACCTCCTCCGTATCCGGATATAAAAACCCATTCGTCTTCTCCACCGTCCCATCAGCCTTTTGGGTTTCCATCCTAAAAGGAAAATGCCACTCCGACCCCCCCGTCAACCAAACCCTGACATCACAAAGATACCCCTCAGCCGTCAACTCCGCATCCTTGACACTCCCGTACCTATTCCTCCCTGCCGGCGTGCACGTCACCTTCACATCCGTCAAATCCGGCTCACTCTCAGCCCACTTTCCGCGCCCATAACTCAGGTGCCAGAACAAGAATGTCACGCGCCCAGTCACACTACCCCATGACCAGGTGGGAGCTACGCCCGGGGTATTGCGGTGACTTTCATTTCCCCACAGCCTGCCGAAGTTTATTTCGCGATCAACGATCCATAGAAGTGTGGAGGGTAACTCATCAGACCAGAGTCCAGCGTAGTACTCTATATCCGGGCGTCTGACGTGGACATGGCTGGCCAAACCCGCCATAGCAGCCAGCCTGTCCGAATGGAACGTAAATTCACGCTGGGTATACTGTTCAATAACCTCGCGCCAAAACTCCTTCAAATCTCTGGGCGTGATTTCGCGCGGCTCTTCAAGATCAAGGGGTCTATGCGCGACGGAGGCGTGGAGGGGGATCTGGCATTCGCAGCGGGAGGAAACGGTGCATTTGAATGTTACCTCGTCGGGGAGGAAGTGGAGAACTCGGACGGGGAGGAATGTTTCTTGGAGGACCCAGCCGCGACGGAGGAGGTAGCTGCCTTCTTGTTTTAGGCGTTGGGGGGGTTGGAGAGAGTCGGGTTCCCAACCATTGTAGTGGCGCCCGAAGCCGCCGATGCTGCCGTATTGTCGCCATGGTCTGACGAAGATTTCGCCTTTTTGGCCGGCTGGGCTGGTACAGGATATCTTTCTTGTTGCCTTGTGGAAGTCTCGCCTTTCGGGTGTTTCTAGGAACCCAGAGTCTCCGTTCTCGGCTGCATCGGCTGCGATGGTAAGACGACAGTGGGAATAGACTTGGTCCATCTTTGACCCCTGGATGTCCCAGTCGTCCTTCGAGTCTTGTATAATGCAAATGGAGTCGATCCATATATATTTTATCGACAGATTACGACACACAGTAATAGCATCCTGGAATGTCTTTGGGAAGCTCGAGAAGGGGATGCCTTTCTTAAAGTCATCGAGGTTGGCAGTCTTCAGCTGCAATGATACCTGGCCGCCCCATCGGTGACTGAGGGCAATATAATCTTCCCTAGTGCCTTTGGGAGGCTCGACGAGGTACGGATCTCTTCCCTCGCCGACGAATACAACACGATCGGGTAGGATTGAGGGATGATAGTCCTTGCAGCCAGGGTGTTGTGTTTCGCACTGTCTTAGCCAGCCACGGATGAGGTTGTGGAATTCATCGGTATTTGCAGTGGCTAGAATGGTTCTCGCGGTTCTGATTTTTGGCCAAGGGGAAGGGGCCCCTATTTATTATTTAAGGGGTCTTGTATTATATGGACAGCTGGTGGACTTCAGCGGAACTAACCTTCAAGAGTGAACAGCTCCACCGCGCGCTCAACCGGGGGATAAAATGCTGTCGTGGGATACTCAGGACCAGACACCCATCCTCCTTTACTGAAACCTACCACGGTAGTGTCAGTCTACCATATCCTCATATTCACCTCATAAACTCAGTGGAATTACCCTCTTCCGCACACAGCTTACGCGACATATCCTCCGACCCCGGATCAAAAGTATGGCAAACCTGCGAATCACCAAACAACCTCACATGTACCAATGTAATCCTCTGATCCGCAAGATCCGCCGGACTGATCGACTCATACAGCAGGTGGCATGCCGGGCAGCCCGTTTCCGCGCCGTGGATGAGCGCAGCGGCCGGGATTCGGTGTTGGCCATCCTGTAGACCGCGGCAGTGCTGGCAGTTTCGGTTTTCTTTCTTCCAGAGGAGTCGCTGGAGTCGGTCCATTGTTGGGATGGATTCTGTTCTACCTAGCTCGGGCATGAGAACAGAAGAGAGGGGAGATGAGTGAGAGAGTTTAAAGTCGGTGGTCCGAGCTTTGAGAGCTGTTATGCAGGACATCCATGACAGCTAACAACCCCTATCGCTGCTCGGCCAGCCGCTCGAAATACTTCTCTCTTTTCAGATAGTTTTTCCCTACGCGACCTATTCAAAGACAAAGTTCATGATGGGACATATGAACTAAAACCACCTATATCATTCTACGTACAAGTCCCACAGGGACGACTTGTATCGAAGAATAGCTAGTATGAAGCAAACGATTACGACCGAGCAAAAGCACTCCAAAGCACCGTCCTCATTGATGACGGGAAGGGGGGCGGTGGTGAGAGGGGTTGCGGTGACAGTAAGGGAGGCGGTAGTGAGAGGGGCTGCGGTGACAAGTTGTGGGGGCGGTGGGGGAATGTGGACGTGGTGACAAGAGAGATACGGGGGGAGAAGGGCTGAGCCCCGTCGCAAATTGTAGCCCGTCTGGTGAGTAGTGACATCAAGAGGTCTCGGTATCGGAAGATCTGCCTTCTCTGGTGGGATAATGAATCAGTGTGAGGTGTTTACTTCAGCTGGTACACATGCCTCTATTTCAGCCCAGGACGGAACGACATCGTTAATTACGGTATCAGTTCTCAGTTGAGCATGGCTGCTTTTCAGGCCCTGTGGCTGGACGAGGCAGTGTTGGCGCCTGTAGAGCACAACATAATATCACATCACAATCCATAATCAAGAACAAAAATTCAGCATGGGAATCTCATTCATTTCATCTCCCATCTCATCCTCACCTCCTAAATTAAACCACCCCCCCAAATCTACCCATCTAATTCTAAACGCCAAACATTTTTTGTGCAGAAAAAAAACAAGACAAACAAAACAAAAAAGAAACATGCGTCTCGAGGCCGCCGGGATATCAAAAGTCTATATCATCATGGAAAACCCAAAAAACAACTTGGAGTAGTTTCGTTTAAAGGAGGCCCGCGTCCCCACCGCCCGCACCGCATCTCCACACCGCCGAACCCCATATAGTCACGTGACATATGTACCGCCGCTTCAGCAAAAAAAAAAAAACTTTCAAAATATCCAAATCGGCGACGTTTTTTTCGAGGTTTTTTAGGCCTCATCGTCCGTATCAGGATAACGTGGAGTCCCCTTAGGACTGGAGAGCCACTCAATGTGTCTCAGACGTCTGCGGACCTCTCTGTCCTTGAGATCCTTCTTGGTCATCTTCTTCTTCTTGCGGGCACGGAAAGTCATATCTCCCGTATCCTCGGCGCCGCTGTTGGCGGTGCTGGGGGCGGCGCTGGAGACGACGCTGCTTGCCATCGAGGCGACGGTGCTGGGGATTCCGCTGCCGGGGCGGGAATCCTCGAAGCGGTCTGCGGAGACGGCGAGGTGACCCTTGTGGGTGACGCGTCCATCAGCGACGTACCACTGCTCCGGGCAAAGCGCGCCAACAAACTCCTCGTTATGGGAGATCATGACGACACCACCCTTGTAGTCGCGGATAGCCACAGCGAGACCACCGAGGGAGTCGCGGTCCAAGAAATTGGTGGGCTCGTCGAGGACGAGGAGATGGGGGTTATTCCACATGGCGCCTGCGAGGACGACCTTAACCTTTTGGCCACCGGAGAGGCCGGAGATCTCGTTGTGGTTTGCGATTTCGGGGTCGAGACCCAGGTCTTCGAAGTGCTTGGAGATGACTTTGGGGGAGAGCTCGCGGAAGCCGAGACCTTCGCGGGAGGCTTCGTGGTCGTCGAATTCTTGGACGAGCTTGCTGAAGCCGCGGTCGACGAGGGTTTCGCGGGAGATTTGGGTGTTGTCCTTGGGGAGCATGAACTTCCATTTACTGGGTCATTGTTAGCATTTTATTATCTCGATTTGGGGTGAATTTGGCTTACACTTCGTATTGGAAGGTCTTCTTCCACTTCTGACGACCCATAATGGACTCGATCATGCGTCCTCCGCGTCCGTCACCGAGATCAATCTCAACCTTCATCTGCTCCTTGTCGGCCTCAGAGAGGATACGAGTCTGCTTCATGTGGACCTCACGATCATCACCGTTGGCATAACGCCACTGGAGGTACTGGTTGGGGGTCTTCTCGAGATGCATCTCCACGTGCTCAAGGGCGTGCTGCTTGATGTAACCAATACGCAAGTTGGGGTGCTTCTCAACACGGCCAGTGGTTGGGATGGTCTCGCCAGTCAGGAGCTTGATGAGAGTGGACTTTCCGGCACCGTTGCCACCGATGATGGCTGTGCGGGAGGAGAGGGACAGGGAGCAGGAGACGTCGTGGAGGGACGGCTTGTTGCTTCCGGGGTAGGTGTAGGAGCAGTTGGTCATGCGGAGGATGGAGCGGGTGTTGGACTTGACACCGGTCAAGATACCGGGAGGTGGGAACTTGAACTGCGCGTTCGAGGCGGAGAGGGTGTAGTAACTCTTGGCCTCGGGCTTCTGCTTGACAAATTCGGCCAAGTTGCCCTTGTAGCAGGCGAGCTTCTTTCCGGGCTCGTAGTGGTAGATATCCGTGCAGACTTCATCGAGGAAGCCGGAGTCGTGAGAAACGATCAGGGAAGTGATCTCGGTGTGGGTCTTGAGGTAATCCTGCAGCCACTTGACGTTGGCAACATCCAAGTGATTGGTAGGTTCGTCCAGAAGGAGAACATCAGCCTTCATCAACATAGCTCTAGCAAGAGCGAGCTTCATCTTCCATCCACCGGACAGCGAGCCGACCTTCTCGGACTGGCGACCCTCGGGGCCGGCAGTGAAGCCGACCTCGGCAAGGACCTCAGAGATACGCTCCATTCCGGCGGAGGCGATGGCAGGATCCTTTGCGACAAAGTTCAGAATGCTAATATCAGCATCCTCACCCTGGTTGTGCTCGACGAAGCAGGTACGGAGGACATCCTGGCTGGGGAAACCCTCAAGCTTGCCGTTGGAGATGGCACGCATGAGAGTAGACTTTCCGGCACCGTTACGTCCGCAAAGACCGTATCTGTGGCCCTTGAGGAGACGGAGGTTGGTGTGGGAGAGCAAGAGCATACCACCGTAGGCAAGGGAGAAATCGGCGTTGACAATCTCAATCTCTCCGTCGTCCTCCTTGACTGGCTTACCGTACTTGCGGTGGTCCTCCTCGACGTAGAAGTTCTGGACGGCATCACCAATGGCAGCGGCTGCCTCGGGGGTCTTCAGGACCTGGGGCAGGTATGGGGTAACTCTGGCAGCGATGCGGGGAGTCTGGCGGTGGTTGGCATCCTCGGCGACCATGGCGCCAATGTATGGGCCAAGGAGCTTGAAGATGGCGCTGGCGTCGCCAGCAAGACCTCCAGCCTTTGCGATCTCAGCATCAAGAACCTTGGTGACGTCCTCGATGGTGACGCGGGCAATCTCTCCGTGGGATGCTCCGGAGACATCATCACCCATAGCCTTCTTGATGACGTTAAGTGCTCTGGTGGCCATGTCACGGACCTCGGGTAGGGACGCTCTGTCCTGAACGCCCTTAACACCGGGAAGGAGCTTTGGCAAGAAAGTACGAGCCTCAACCGGGTCGTGGACAAGCTTTGTCAAGTTCTCCACGACAACAACGGTCTGTCTGAGGACCTCTTGTGCGGTGGTAGGGGTGTTGAGGGAACGCTCGAGGAGAGGGGTGAGGAGCGCCAGGACGGGGGAGGTGACGATGGCGACGAAGGTGGTTTGCGACAGGGCGTGGATGGCCTTTTGCAGGGTCTCGGTGGACGGGTTCTGCATGGTCGCAACGAGGAGTGGGATGCGAGGGGCAACATCGTCGTTGGAAAGGAGGGTGGTAAGGGAGTTCATGGTGTTGATAGCGGCCTTCTCGACCTCAGTCTTCAAGTCGTGCATTCCCTCCTCGACAATTGGGATAAGACCAGCAAGCTTGGATCCCAGAGAGTCGCGGAGCATATCCTTATCGTTTGCCTCCTCCTTGGTGGTGCCAGCCTCAAGCTTGGCCTTGTCGGCGATGCGCTGGAGGAGCTTGTAGGCACCAACTGTTCCTTGCCACTTGCCGGTGCGCTTGGAGAGGTAGAGAGAGAGAACTGGGAGGAGTGCAATAACAAGAGCCTCGGAGCTCAGGAGGACAAAGAGAGCGTCAAGCGCGTACTGCGCGGCATCTCTCACCACAGCGCCCTTATCGGCGAGGGCGTCGAGAGCGCAGGGGACGAGACCGCCATCTTGTATGAGAAAGACAACCTCGGTGATTGGCTGCGGGGTAGGGAAACGCTCGAAGAGGGCACCGAGGAGGTTCTGGGCGCTCTCACGCTTCAGTCCGCTCTTCTTGTCCGCTGCGGCCTTCTTGATCTCGGCAACGATGCCGTAGGCGTGGAGGCCACGGTAGCCGACGGAGTTGAGGAGGATTTGTGTGAGGGCATAGGAAGCGTCGACGGAGGCAGCGGAGGAGTCGGCAGTGAAGATGGTGCTGAGGAGCGAGGAGATCTCCTCTTGGGTAGGCGCCACGGTGGACGGGACGTCAGATTTGATAAGCATGGTGGGCTGTGGTCGGGTTGGAGAGACTGGATGCGGCATTATCTGAGCGCTTCCGGCGCTCTGTGAAATCGGACAACGGGTGTCTCTTGATTATTGAGGATTGTAGATCTGTCAGTCGTGCAATAAATCGTAAATTCGTTCGTAATTATCCTGAAAGTGGGCGTCTTGGCCGAAAAAAAAACTCAGAAACGTGGCCGGGCTGGGGCAAAAAAAGATTTGAGAGTGGAGATTTTCTGACAGAGCAGAGGGGTAAAAAGGTAAGGAAGAAGAGGGCGAGGAGTTCAGTATATATATCTCAGCCGCGAGTGGCTAGAGAAGGGGTGAAATAAGAGTAGGAGAGAGATATCTCCGAGTCTTATTTTGCTTTCCTGAAGCCGGGTTGAGGGGTAGAGGAAGGAAGAGGTTCAGATGAAAATAAGAGGAGAGGAGGGGAAGGGTGGCGGGCGTAATAGCTCGGGTCTGTTTCGATAGCGATTTTTAGATTTTTAGGGCCAGTTAGGCCGTATCAGTGGTAATCAGGTACGTATCGGGGCCTTATCCACTGTAGCAAAATCTCTGGTTCCTACTTTTTCTGTCACCGCCTTACCAATGGGTTCTAGCACGTGCAAGCTTAGTTATTTGCACGTGATTAAGAGATTACAAGCAATGCTTAGTAATGCTTATCATCACGTGAAATGGCATCACGTGCCAAGCCCCCCTCTACGCCCATCTTGGCAGCAATGCGGTGCCGTACTCCCGTTTCTGCCGTCGGATTCCGCCCTCCGTCCCACCCAAAACCCCCACGATAAGCTTCCCTGTGCACTCTTGTACGCTCTTGTGAAAGTGCTTAGTCTCATTTTTATGACTATCACGCAAGGGAAGGTATGACTGATCTGCAAAAATATTTCTCTGTGGCTGGAAATATATATATCTACTCTATCTATTCTATATATTCCCATATCATGATCATACCCTGACTATTGGAAAAGTCCAGTGATATTAACAAAGACGCCAATTGACACACCAATTGACCTCAAGTGCCACCCAGCGACGACGACAACGACGCCATGGCTTCAACTGAACCCCAACAACAACCCTCTCTCATATCAGCCACCCTCCCTGGGGAAACCACCCCCGATGTCACCGACGCCGAGAAGCAGTCTCCCAAGGCGCGCTCCTCATGGCTCACAGAGCTCAAACGCGACGTCAACCTGAACCACACCGACATCCCCGTCATCGCCTCGTGCTTCTCCTCCGGTCTCTGCGACAGCAGCGCCTTCAACGCCTGGAACACCTTCGTGAGCATGCAAACCGGTATGTCCTCCCCCTCCCCCCACCATACCCCCTTGCCATTACCAGTCATCCGAGAATCGTGTAACTAACTCGCTCCCCCTCCTCCAGGTAACACCATCATCCTCGCCCTCGGCGCCTCTGGCCAACCCGTCTCCCAACCTTACATCTGGCTCAAATCCCTAACAGCCATCGTCTTCTTCCTCATCGGCTGCTACTTCTTCGCGCAGTCGCGGCGCATCCACCCACACCGGCGCTTCACCCTCGCCGCCTCCTTCCTCGTGCAAGCGATCCTGATCTTCGTCGCCGCGGCCCTAGTCCAGCGACACGTCGTTCCCTCGCCCTCTGGCTACCACGAGCTCGACCCCGGGCGCGTAGCCTTCATCGAACTCCTCCCCATTGGCTTCCTCGCGTTCCAGAGCGGGGGACAGATCGTGACGAGTCGGACGCTGGGGATTAATGAGGTGCCGACGACGGTGTTGACGAGCTTGTTTTGCGATTTGATGAGTGATCCGCATATGCTGGCGAGGGATAATGTGAAGAGGAATCGGAGGGTGGCGTCGGCGGTGACGTTGTTGTTGGGGGGGATTATTGGGGGGTGGTTGAGTAGGAGTAGTGTGGGGATGTCGGCGGCGTTGTGGTTGGCGGGGGGGGTGAAGGTGGGGATTGCGGTGGGGTGGGCGGTGTGGAGGGCGAAGGAGGAGGTTCCGGTTTGAAGGGGTGGTGTTGCGGTTTGATAGGAGAGAGTACCTATTTGATGAGAGTGGTTGCGGCTTGAAGGGAGAGTATTTCGGTTTGATGAGAGAGGATTCCGGTTTGAAGGGAGAGTAGAGCGATATATACCCATACCCTTAATTATAGACGGCATTAGACGAATTGGCCCTGGACATTTTCTATCTTCTATCTTCGTCGTGGTGCCCATACCTTTCTTCCTTCTGTGGGCAAGTTCCCTGTTCCAAGTTCATTGTGTGTGTTGATGGGTTCTTCATGTATTTTGGTCTTCGTGTTGATGGGTCCATCAGGTCGATAGGTTTATGGTGTCGATTGGTTCATGATGTCGATGGGTCCATGGTGTTGATGGGCCCTTCATGTTGATTCCAAGTTCATTTTGTTGATGGTTCATCATGTTTATGACTCCTTCATTGTGTTGATAAGTCCACCACATGGGTGAGTTCATCCCACCATGAGTTCCTTCCATCAAACTTCAAAAAAGCAAGCCTCACCGCATCATCTCTTCCTCCCATCAAAAGTCAAAAGTCAAAAAAGCAAAAGACTCATCAGATCTCGAGATCTGATGAGGAGAAAATCATATTTATGATTTTGCTTTTTATCGTTTATATTATGTTGTCGTGTTGATCGCTCGTTTCCAAATCTCTTTCTCTCATTTTTTTGGTTTCATCGTTTCCTCGCCAGGTCTCGAATCCATAACCTTCCCATTTATCCTCCGCTGGCCAGATTGTCCAGACAGTGGTACTACCACTGCGCCACTGTGCCGCTGTGCCGCTGATTTAAAGACGAGTTAAGTTGGTTTATAAAGGGGAGGGGTGTGGTTCGCTTTGTGGTTGGGGGGTGTGATCTGGATGGGGATGGGGGGGGATTTGGCTGGGTTCCCAGGGGTAAGCGTGGGATGCACGCAGACCCAGAATTCGTCGAAAGTCGAATACGTACAAAGACATCATTCTTCAGACCTCGAATACGTGCAAAGGCTTTCATTGTTCTATGAGGCTCAAGAGCACACAAAGCTATTCAAAACCATTCGTTGTTCAACAACAGTCGAATTCACACAAAGACGTCGTTGCCCCTTATTTCATTGTGAACCTCCTTGGTCTCATAGGGATTTTTTATACTCGAACAAGATTATTGTTCGTCATCAAACCCTCATCATGGACGTTCTTTATATCCGAACAGGACTATTGTTCATCATCAAACCCTCCTTACTCTCATAGAGATTCTTTGTGCCCGAACAAGACTATTGTTCATCATCAAACCCTCCTTGCTCTCATGGAGATTCTTTGTGTTCGAACAAGAGTATTATTCAACATCAAACCCTCATCGTCGCTGCGTTCAATCCAATCCATGTTTCAAGATGATAATTCCCATTCATCATGGCCCTATAAGTATAGCCTCTTCATCCGTCATTACAGTCCTTTTCTCTCCAGACCATTCTTCACCTGATTTACCTGGCATAGATCACACAACACAGCGACAACAAGATTAGTCTCAACACTCACAACACTCACAACACCATCAGCAGCTTCACCACGCTCACCACCACACTTCCTCCAAGATGTGCGTCACCACGGACACAGTCCACGAGGCCTGCCGGCACGTCATAAGCATCACCCCCCCCTGCTTCGCCCGCCGCCACCCCGGCATCCCCTTCACGCGCTGCAAACGCACCTCCATCCTCTGCCCCTCCTGCGCCGCCGTCTTCAACGAGGCCCACATCGACAGTTTCTCCGGCGCCCGACTCGCCAACCAATTCCGGCGCCGCGAAAACTACGCCGGCGTCCTGATCCCCAGTCTCGGCCCGGATGGCATCCGCATGATGGACCGCGATGGCAACCTTTTCGACCGCATGATCCCGAGGGGGTCGTCGTGGTTCACCGAGACGGGGGGAGATAGGGAGGGGGAGGCTTCGGGGGCGCACCCGAGGAGACAGCTGATGCGGTTTAGGGAGCTGGAATTCCTGAGGGATAGGCCGGAGACTAGGCCTCCTAGGTCTCCGAGAGGTCCTGAGACGCCTAGACAGAGGGAGAGGCGGGGCTCTACTAGGGAGCCGGAGGAGAGGGGTCGACAGAGGACGAGTCCGGAGTCTCCTCCGCCTACTAGGGAGAGGAGAGGTTCCAGAGATCCTCAGCCTCCTAGTGAGCCGAGAGGTTCGAGAGATCCTCGGCCTCCTACGTCTCGCAGAGAATCGAGAGGTCCTCAGCCTCCTACGTCTCGGGGAGAGTCGAGAGATCCGCAGCCTCCTAGGTCTCTAGAAGTTTCGTTGACTCCTCGGCCTCCTAGGGAGCGGAGAGGTTCTAGAGATCCTCAACCTCCTACGTCTCGGAGAGAGTCGAGAGGTCCTGAGCCTCCTTATCATCCAAGAGATTCGCTAGATCGTTCGCTTCCAAGGCGTCCGAGGTCTCCAGAGGGTCTTCAGGCTCCTAGACGGTTGAGGTGGGCTGGGAATCGGAGAGAACCAATAGATCCGAGGGATCCTCAGTATGCTCAATTTCCGAACGATTGGAGGAATCCTGAGCTCCTTCGCGCACCGAGGAGATGGGGCGACCATCCCGAGGACAAGAATAGGAATAGCAATTTGTTCTAGATCTGGTAAGTCATTACCCCCATTTCTCGATCTTCCCCTTTCCCCTTTCTCCCTCACATAAAACAAAGGGTGTGTAGGTATTTAAGGTAGGTGCGGTACAGGGTATCTATCAATCTTCTTTAGGCAATTCAAAATACTTACTCCAATCATGTTTATCTGAATCTAAATCGTGAACTTAAATCTTTCTTCGTGACTTTAATCCCATATCATACTATTGGAGGCGGTCCGACTAGCCCCATTAACCACAGTAGTTATAGCTGGCAGTGTGAGTAAGTATCACATATGGCCATCTACTCATGAAAATCGGATGTCCCGGTCTGCTCTGCCATACACAAGCTTGCAATCCACATGCTTAATACTCTCAATCTCGCCATCAGGCATAGCGTAGAACCCGTGCCTCTTGCCGATTAGGGTTATCATAGCATCGGAGCTGCACACCCGCCCCGGCACCCGATGATCAACACAAGGATGAAAGCTTATTTGACGAACGACAAAGGATGACAGCGCTAGATTTTGTGCGCCGGCCTTCCTATTCCATCTTTTTGCCGCTACAGTGGAGGGCATACCCTAGTCTAGATGCAGGACGACTCCCAATCTCAGTAGTGCGCCGGCCTTCCTATTTCATCTGTTTAGGGCTTTAGTGGCGGGCAGACCCTGCCTAAATGGATGACAGTTTCCGATCTCTTGTGGTGGAATGGCTTAAGCGACTTCGATTGTTTCTCATTGTCAGATTTCATTGCTCTGGCTTCAAAAATATTGATATTACTTGAAGAGTAAATATCTCTGAGGTTGTTCGACAACACTGCCCAGTAGGCAATCTTCATAGTGCAGTCCGGCATAGGCTCTCTTGAAAAGTGGCTGACAATCACAGGCTTGCAAAATAGGCTCCGAAAGATTGCGCCAACGATCTCAACCGCACCTTGCTCCAATCGGTAGTTGATAGACCAAGAAGCTAGTATAGTATAAGGCTAAAACTAGCCTCCTTCTCCATAGAGCCAAGCAAAGACCCCGATTTATAGTGATATTAAGCACAGCTCTCTGTGGCAGCCCTGGAATTACATTTGCTTTTTGAAATAACCGAGTTCGTGTGCTTCAACATACCTTTTGACTGCTCTGTTGGTTTCAGATTCAATTTTCGACCAGCCTAGATCAAGCCCTTTCTTTATCTAGTCAGCCATGAAGACCATGACGCCTTCAAATATCCTGTGCCGATTATCTACGCCAGTGTCATTTAGGAAAGTGATTCGGATTGCTTTATAACTTCGTGAAGTAACTAGTTCTCAAATCTTAGATATAAAACATAGACAAATCCCCTCGACGTATGTAGAATGAACAGACACCCTGCTCAGAACTTCTCTATCTTGCCTCAGTATCTCCCGCCGATTTCCAAGTCTCATTTCTGGTTCCAATTATGCGCCAATCTATCGCCCTTGCCATCGCTGCCATTGCAGGCGTCTTCGCCGCACCAGCCAGCTACAGCCATGCACGCGGCAATTCCACCATGCAGGGACAAGGCGACTTCTTCTGGGGCGGAGCCGTCCAAGAAGGCCCCCAAGGCACCGGCTGGAACTTCGTCCAAGGTAGCGTAGTCGTCCCCAACTTCAGCGGCGGGGACCCGCGGCAGTCCGCGAACATGTGGGTCGGCATCGACGGCCGATACTGCTCCAGCGCCATCCTGCAGACCGGTCTTGTCGTCTACGGCGATGGGTCCTTCTGGCTCTGGACAGAGTGGTGGAAGAATGTGATGCAGGATTATCAGAGTGGGCTTACTTTTGCGCCTGGTGATACGTTGCGCTTCACGGTGCATTCGACGAGCTATACGTCTGGCACCACGACGGTGGAGAACTTGAGCAATGGGGAGTGGGTCTCGCAGACTTATACGAGCGAGACGGACTATCCGCTCTGTGAGACGGATGCGGAGTGGATTCTTGAGGACTGGACGCAGAATGGACAGCCGGTGCCGCTTTATAATTGGGGTACTATTAGTATTTTTGATACGGCTGCGAGGAACCCCAATCGTCAGGTCACTGCTGCTGGCGCTGATATTGTTAATATCAACATCAATGGGTATATTCTTACTGAGAGCAATGTTCAGTCTGATGGTACTGTCAGCGTCACTTACATTGGGCCTAACTAGGATTGGGTATTTCGGGATAAGATAAAGTACGACGGTAGTGGAATATAAGTCTCGGTGTCTTGTTCTCATTTTCCATAATTCACATGTGAGCCATAAGTCCGAAAGTGCAGAGCGAGCAGCCGCCTGTCAGGTGGATCATCTCTCTGTGGATCTCCGGGTAGGTCCCGCTAGATGATGCCGGTAAAGGAGAATGGGCTGCATCGCCGCCTGGTATTCGAGAGAACCAATTCAGAGGGTATATAGGGCATATATGGTATATACTCTATTGTACTTTATGGTTCGATATCATAATAAACTGTCACATACGACCACACAAGCTTACGTAACTCCTGGGTAGTAGTATCAGTCGCGCCAATAAGCTTAGCGTAGAGTCTAGGTCCCTTGCTGCCTAAAGCGGGATTTGGGGGAGAAACCAGGTCATCCTACTCCTGCTACCTGAGGATATATTTCCTTCACTAACCATCCAACGAATATCATCATTTACTATGGCAAGAACAAAACAAACTGCCCGCAGGTCAACAGGTGGCGCTGCCCCTCGGGCACAGCTCGCTGGCAGCTATCAGCGAGGAGCTTATCTCTTCGATTACGGAAACCTTCCAGTACAACAACATGATGATGTCTCGGAAGAGGAGCCTATAATTCCTGATATACCAATAGTTTTAAACGCAGCAACGACTTCGGGTGCTCAAACGGAGGTGTTTTCTACTCCGGACGTTCTTGTGATCATTCTATCTCAGCTTCCGCACTCCTCCTTGCTCAACGCCAAACTGGTTAATAAAACGTGGGCAAGCCTTTTCGATAACGTGGAAATCCGAGCTTCTTTATTTGAGTGCCCCAGACCTAAAGAATCGGCTCTGTATACGGAAACATATTCGGATCTATTGATGGATAAGTTCTTGGCTCCTTGGCCAACCAACGAAGATGAGTATGCAGACAAGCACCTCAGTTGGCAATTGCGACAACTTCTTGTTTGCCAACCACCAGTTGAAGCTCTCGAGATTGTTCAAGAGGTCAACCAACGTTATGGCGGTGCTTTGGAATTTCGAACGATTATTCCTCGTCCCAACGGTTTGCGGATGGGGTTTCTTTATGATGCGATTAGACATTGGCATCAAGTGGAAAGAAGCCCTGTCAAGCTACTTTGGAATAGGAAAACTGGTGACCTTGCCGATAGCATGCATTATTATCCAGATGGACCTGGTTACAAGACGTTTGGCGACAAGCCTTGCGTAACTATCTGGGGACAGAAAGGTGTAGGATGCGGGCAATACGGTGGTCTTACGTACGAGCACTACCATTTTTTGCAGGATAATACGCAAACACAAAAGCCCAGAGTTCGGGTTATAGAAAGCGATGATGAGAAGGTGAAGTTTTCTATGTCGGAGCCTAAATCCGTAAAGCTTAATATGATGTTACTCCTTGCTTCTGACCTAAAAGGTCGGTTCAATAAATTTCTAGGAGAGTTATTGCCTAAACAGAACCAGCCTCAGGTCTAGACAAATAGATTATCAAAGCTTTAAAAAATGGTATTTATTTATTTCTAGATACTGTAATTTAGGGTTGATTGAAATAAATACTTCGTCAAAATCGTGAGGGCGGCGGTCGCTCACCCAATACGTCTCACACTGGTCAGATCCTCCCGAGCCTTCCTTCGGCCCGGTTAGTCTGTCCTGGCTGACTCTTATTCTGGGGATCTGACAGGTCCAACACGTCTAACAAGTCAATAGTTTCTTTTTTTCATCCGTTGATATTGAGTCGAAAATAGCTCGAAGGAGCAGTTATGTAGCCAACATGCGACCAAGGGCCAGAGTATGTCCAAAGGTAGTTGGTCGAACTTGCCAAGCCGATTATTTGTGCCAGGCATTAACCACCACGTAAAAACGCGGTCTTGAAACCCGCGACCACTTTCCCGAAAACACCAACACGCAGGGATCCCCATCTAATTTTAACCCTGTTCGCAGCTGCGGAACCATGTCGCGATCCTTCGGTGGTCGCTCCAAATGAAGCTATCCCTTATCATGAACATAACCATAAGCACATGACACTAGCATTCAATTACTACAGCACCAAGGGTCGCACCAACACACAGCCCCAAAGTGCTGCCGCATCTCAGCCGCACAGCCATTTCGCGCATGCACCCTGACTTGTGAAACCCAAAAATGGATTTTTTAGAGGATCCCGACATGGTATCATTGCTGGCCTTGCCGGCAAGACGAGGCTGTGGGATTGCGTTCCCTGTTGCGGACCCCAACAGCATGCGAGCACTGTCCCATTAGGACGTGAAATGTCCCGCGATAGTATCTCAGTGGGCCCTTATTTCGTTTTTCGCGTTGTAGAGGGGTTTTGTTCCGTGAAGAGGACATGGCGCTGGTTGAAACTTCATGGGCCAGGATGACAGGGCTCGACGACGGTTCGCAATGTATAAGGGTGTCGGTCGTCCATTGAGCATTAGGCGGACGACAGAAAGAAGTTTAGAGCTCGAGATTCAGCTATGTTCGCGCCTTACTTTCTGTTCGCGCTTTGCTGGTCTATATGCCTCGGCTCCGTTGCTGCTGGCGCAGCTCCCTTGAACAGCAATCTCCAGATTCGCAATGCTCCAGCGAAACCGTCGCCGGAGACGCTGTGGGCTATTCGGCGTGGACTCTCCTCTGCCGTAGCAGTGAAAAACGTTACCACCTTCAAAGGCAACACGTCTCTCGATAGTAGCTGGGATGGAGCGGTTTTGTTCCACTAGTACGTTAACAGCCTACATCTTGATGACTGGTGGCTAAACTATCCATAGCGAAGATGGAGCCGAGAAGGGCAATAATCTCTCCGTCAGCGCCAGCGTAGATATCATCTGCACGACGTGCTATATTAAAGGCCTGGCCAGTGTGCAGTTTACTATAGATGGGGGCTTCAACTTCAGCGAGGCAGTTGGCACCGTCAAGACTGAGATCGGAGAGGAGGTCACCAACATTACCAACACAGTCGTTGACTATATTAAAGATTCAGCCAAGAATGTCACTCAGAGTGTGATAACTGGCGACTTTGATGGTTTTGACTTCCCGCCGTTCGATGTTGACTTCGATATCGACATTCCCAAGCTCCCAGAGTGCAACCTCAAATTCCAATTCGATGGTCTAGAGCTATACATGGAAATCGACACCATATTATCTGGAAGCGCCACATACACTCTCAATCTGTACACGTCAAACACCCCAATAGGCTTTGCTGTTGGCAAGGAATTGTTGGTCGGTGTCGTCTTCTCTATCGACTTAATTATCAGTGTAGATGCCGAGATCGATATCAGCACCGGCTTCCACATCCAGCTCAATGATGGAATAGCCATTGATATTCACATGTTCGACCACGACGTCTCAAGCATAACCTTGTAAGCCCAACACCCCATCACTCCCCACAAACACCCGTCAGAAATACAACATACTAACCCACCACTCCCCCAGCAACGGCGGCAACTTCGAGTTCCTCCCCGTAACCCTCGTCGGCGCCGACCTCATCCTCACCGCCATCCTCCGCCTCGGCATCCGCTCTGGCCTCGAATTCAGCACCCCCACCTCTTTCATCGGTGGCATCCCCGTCAAATTCAGCACCGGCATCGAAGCCGGCGTCTGGGCCGACGTCGCGAAGCTCGTCACGAATGTCACCGCCGCTCCCGACCGTGAGGACTGCCCCCTGCAAGTTGTGGAGGAGTACACCATGCTTGTTGGCGCGAATGCAGGCGCCTCGTTGGCGATCGGTGAGCATTCGTGGGGACCGGAGCCGAGCACGCAGGTGCCGATTTGGTATACCACGCTTGTGGATATCTGTGCGGGTGCAAAGACGACGGCGGCGGCGGCGGCAGTCACGAGCGTGGCGGTGGTGGGAAGAGATGAGGGGATGACTACGACTGTTACGGTGGTTACGCAGACGGCGATCGTGTGTTTGTCTACTGGGCTTGTGGAATGTCCCGCGTCGCTGCAGTCGGCGGTGAAGAATGTGGTCACGAGTACGTTGATAGCTCCCGTGCCAGTGGGTACTGCTGAGGCGTTCCCGACTACGACGGTGGATGCAGTTGTGAGGACCAAGGCGTTTGGGACGGGTGCGAAGGAGATTGGGGCTACGACTGGGAGTCCTGTGTCGTATGTCCCGACGGTTTCGTCTACTACTACTACGTCGGAGCCTACGAGCAGTGGATCTACGTCTGCACGAACAGATGACAACATTATTGAGGGGAAAACGAAAGGTGTGAGTAATAAAGTCATCATTGGCGTCAGTGTGGGTTTGGGCCTGCCGGTGTTGATTCTGATTATTGCTGCGTGCTTGTAAGTTTTCCAACCCCCCTTTTTTTGCGCTCAGCTTGGTTTCTGTATACTAACCACGCGAATAGTTACTGTTACAAGCGCCAGAGATATACTCCTGTGCAGATGACGGAGTCGCCGTATATTGGTGGGAAATCGAATTTTGGGACGCCAGAATCGGATAATAGCGGCTTTGATGTGGCGCATAGGGGGTGAGGATGGGCGGCACTCGTAAATGTGGTGTGTGGAGTTCGGGTCGGGATTGGATACCAGGATATTTTTATGAGAACTGGATGGTTCGGGGCGTCTATGAATATGAAAATGATATAATGCCTTTTTCACGTAGCTTTCGTCGTTTTGTTTCATGGAGGTGATTGTGTGGTCAATGTGGTCGTTTCAGCAAGGGCACGGACTTTGTTTCAGGAGCTGTTGTGGTGACAGAATGTCGACCTGAGGCTTGCGTTTCGTGTCCAATAACTATAAATCTCCTATTATAAAGCTATATATCGCAATAACAAGTAGCTTGGATTAATAACTAGAGGCTAGAGGTTATTCTTCCTTGTTTGTATTTGAATATTCGTGTTGTTGAGGTGGGTTATCAATTTTACATATTCTCCGAATATTATATTAAATTCCGACTATACTAAATATATTAACTTACTGAACACAAAAATTATTCCAACCTCTTAACATCTAAATAATGAAACCCTAATAGAACATATCCATTTAAAAACACCCCGAACTTGCCAACGCAATTATCTCTCATCTGTGTGCGCTATTTGATGAACCATCATGTTCACGCAACATGCGAGTCGTAGCACGTCATTGCCGATCAAGAATGGTAATATAAAAAGTGGCTGCCCACCTCCTCGATTATGTTGTTGTCCGTCTCTTCTATGAACATCTAACACGACAGGAACTATTATATTATATTGAATACTCGGATCACAATGGAGTTGAGGGTAGGTCTGCGTAAGTGTATTTGTTATTGATGTATTCTATCTCTAATGTGGCTGTTGCCTCTAAGTTGCTTCCTGCCTTTTACTGTCGGTCGTACCTTCCTTTTGCCTCACGTATCTTTTACCGTCAGTCGTACCTTCCATTTTACAGTTTCCTGGGCTACACCGACACGAATTCATATTTACGAGTGTCAATGCCAAATTTCCATAAGTTCTTATGTGAATAAACATTACAATTTTAATTATGGGAAGTCCCATAGGCGAAGGTGTGTTGATAACAAGAGAGAACAGGAAGCAAATACAGGAGCAGTCACGATTCACAAGCATCATCAAGAGTCTGAATTAAAGGCAAGATTCCGATCCATTACTAGCACTATTAAAACTAAGGCCACAGGAGATCCCAACAGGCGTCCCCGTCCATCTCAACTCCGCGTGACTAAAGACTAGAAAAGACCCTTCCACAAGCCCGAATTATCACCCAATTTCCACTCCAACACCGAGAACAAAAGGAACCATCTCGCACATGCTGCCATATGCGAGAATATGTAAGGAATGTCGACCATGCGCACGCCGATCACGCGCACCGGCGAGAGTATGTGCAAAACTGTACGGCGGACCTGGCCAAGGCGGTATTGGCGAGTAGCCGAATCAGGTCGAGTGTTGCATTTACAACACAACGTTGACCTGGAGACCGTTCTGGTTCACACAGTTCTGGGTCTTTGGGAATGTTAGTGACTGAAGATGTGGTGGATGGATGAGGGATGGGAAAACTTACTCCGGAACCGGTGTTGCTGCAGCAGACTTGCTGGTTGGCGCAGGCACCGAGGACGTTCTGGAGAACGCAGCCGATGGCGAGGAGACCGGCCTGAGACTGGCAGCAGTAGTTGGAGCCGTTGGAGCACTGGATGTTGCCGTTGTTGGAGTGATCGCCACCGTGTCCACCGTCATTGGGGGCGGCGTTGGGGGCGGCAGTGGAGACACAGGCAGTGGCCACAATGGTGGTGATGATCTTGGAGATTTGCATATTTGCGGTTGGTTGTTTGAAGCTGAAAGGCTTGAGAAGAGTTGATTGAAGGTGATTGAAAGTGATTGAAGTGAGATGAAGATGAGATTGTTGATGATGAGAAAGGAAATCGAATGAAGGAGAAGAGGGTGGTCTTTATAGATTTTTTCGAAGGGCAAGAGACGTACGAGCTCGCTCCTACATTCCCAGATAGGACATGTCTGTCCGTTTGTTGCTGTGGGCTGTTCTCAGGAGACAGAGATCGCCATGCCGCTAGCGGCTGTGGTGGAGATGCATTTCAAGACAGGAAGAGGGGGCTGGGTTGATGCAGTGCATGGTCGCGAGTGGATACGCGGTAAGAGTCTCAAGGTCTCTAGCTTATGCCCCTTGATCCGCCGCAAACTGACAAGTGAGACAGTAAGATGGGAGAAACGCACGGGGACAGACAAGTCAGCGGGAATTTGGGATATTGACCAGGTCATCTTGCAGCTCAGCGTTGCACTGGAATAGGTCGAACGGGCTGTTGAAGCTCGACTGAGCTAGCCGATCATCTAAATTCATATGTTCCTACTGTTTCTGGGAAAGATTCTAACTTTGGCATTCACAAAAACGGAGGCAATAGGGGATGGATGACGAAGATCTGCGGTACTAAACTGCACATGCCATCCTGCAGCATAGGGTTGCTTCCTTCTTGTTTCTCCGGGCACATGACAAACCGGCGGCATTGGGAATCCCGCTGTTCCACAGCATAAACTTGCCGCTGAGAGGAAATTGAGGCATAGACTGACTGGCATTGACAATTATTTTCTTTAGCATAGCTCTATTAGGGATAGCTGGACAGCTCAGCGGGCCGATGTGCTGCAGCTATGGGTAAGAGCCTCCTTTCCTTGGATGCCGCGACCAACCAGTTTGATGCGCTAATATTGATTATACCCGTGGGCCCTGGTAAGGTTTGCCACCAGTCCCGCCTAAGATTGAAAGAGCTGTCTCTCAACAAGAGTCCATTCAAGGCTTGACAGCTCTCTGGAGGCTTTCATGTGGTCCGGATGGAGCCACTCGGAAGAAGAGGTTGGCATCCATGTTTCACTGTTGAGACATGTGTTTATACAACGCCGAGACACAACAAACAGAGCACCAATACCACAACAATAATACTACCTGTTGCTAGACAACTATATGCGATGCCTCGGTATGTAACCGTTGTACCCGATAATTGACAACGAGGAGGCCAGGAATTTCTGTGCCACGTTTCGACGTACAGACAGTTTTAAAAGCAAATGTGATATTACAAGTGATTGGACGGGTACTCCCGACTCGTACGCAATAGCTGAAGATAGGGAAATGAGAAGCAGCAAGGAGAGTTGAATTTCCCAATAAAGAAATGAAGAGGTTTCAATCATATCAAACATATCAATCATAATCTCTCCTTTTGATCAGATTTGATCAGATATCGATGTTTAACGCCCACTAGGGCTGAATTAGATCGCCCCGGAGGCACGGACAAGACGCTACTCGTATGGTGGGGAACACCATCACGGACCACCCCCATATTATTTACATATTATTGAGCTACTAAGCTGACCAGTTAGTTATCCGGGAGAACCCGGCCGCCACAGCTCCCGCCAACGAATGCAGGGGGGCCCGAAAGTATGGGGTGGCGTTGATATGTTTGTGATTTGTTTGTACTCCCTATCTCCTTTCGGCTTCGTACGCATATCAGCCTAGGCATTCTCCTTTTGGAGGTATCAGTTCCGATATCCGCCCGCCAGGGGGTAGGTTGCTGCACGGGATATGTCTTGAGAAATGGCACAGCAACTCTGGACGTGGACTTGCTTGGACTCACAACTAATTTTAAAACGCTGGCCTGGAGTGCTGAAAACGGTAGTACTGCATAGCATAGGCGCCGTACAGTATGATGCAGTACTGTACAGCGCATATGGTAGGTGTTTACTGAGGGGGTGGAGAGCTCCCTGTTCTTGCTTAGGGGGTAAGACTTCCCCGCAATTAGCCAGGCCAGTCTGGACGAATCTAGCAACGGCTATGTAAAACTCAATCTGCACGTTCTCCGATTGCAGGTATTATTACTTGTTGTGGAACTGTGCTGGCAGTCTGTGGTGGGGATGATTGGCCAAGACGGGGCATCTGTGAGACAACAGGATGTGATTGCCACCCACAGAACTAACGATTCATTGCAGTGCCAACGTTCCCTTGACATTTCCGTTTAGGTGTGTTTGTTTACGAAAATCGATGTATTATAGTCGATCTGGCAGATCGCTCAAGACACTAGTGGATTTAGTAGGGGGAAATCGCGATCGAGGCAGAGTGGATGGACTCTCCCGATCCTACTGCCCCTCGATGGAGCTCATTCCGGCTTACGGCTTATGGCTTACACGGCCCATAGTATTTTCTGTGGGCAATATTACTCCTGAACAGACGCCTCACCTTGCTTTAGGTATACCTGCCTTGCCTTGATTTTACCTTGCCTTCCCGCGCCTTTTGCCTTGCTTTGCAGGCATCATGCAAGGGGCCTTGTCGATAGATCATTTTTTCGATGGAGCAAACAAAAAGGGGATTTGGCGTCGGAGATTTCTCAGCGACAAAACAGGGTAACCAAGCCTCAACCGCATGAGGCCCAGCCGGGGTGGCTGCACTCCTAGTTTGAGGCTCCACGGGGGTGGCTTGGTATTTGGAAGAGATCTCGCCAGTAAAAATCGAGGCGTTACCTAACTGGGTGTCTTACAAACAGGCACGACGTTGACTCTCCTTCTGACCTAGTCATTTCCGTGCCCTGTGTCATACGCTCCAATGTGTGTCTGGAATATATCGATACGACAGACATCGGATGATTGGGCGCTATTGAAATCTCTGCAGCGCGAACATGTAGCACAGCCTGACCAGCAGAACATGTTGTTGTCTCACGGGCTCAGGGGAAACACAGCAGCGAGAGGGCGAAGCGCCGGGGAGGCTCTCTTCCGATGTTGCCCACGGTGTGTAGGACGGTGTGTTGACAAGTCAAGAGGTGTTACACAGGAGTAAGACCGAATTATCTATTATTAGGCAGGATTCATTGTTGGGCTGGCAGGATGAGAGACATATCTGGATTATTCCGGTTCAATAATGCACACCGCCAGCTGAAGCTGTATTGGAATTCGATGACCGAAGCGTGGCTGGATTGTTCGGTGGCAAATATCGAACGGTTTTGGAGACTCGAGCTGAACCTCGGGCGAAACATCTGAATTCAAAATATGGTCAAGAACGGAAAGAGCTCGGTCCTATGTACAACCTCCTCATAGCCAGATATTCACAGTTCCCCCTTTCCCTGTCCAAAGCCGTCCTGCTTCCAGCCTCCTGCCTCCTCCCCCCACGCATCGCCAACTCTCCCATCCTCAGCGTCAGCAGCCATTTAGCAAGTGAACAGAGCTGGGCCGGGAATGGTGTAAGTCTGCGCCTTGTACGAATCGTATACGATTCCTGGGTCAGTCGCCTTGTATGCGCCGGGGAAGGAGACCTTGGAGCTCGGTCCAGTGCTTGTTCCCGAGCCGGTAACCTGGATCTGGTGGCATGAAGGGTACCACTGCGCTCCCGGGTACTCGTACGCAGAGTGCAGGGCGATCGTCTCGTGGCGCACGAGATAGTATCCCGCCTTGAGGCATTTGGGGATCGTGTACTTGTAGGTCGACGGCGCGGTCATGAGTTGCGTCTGCGAGTGAGATCTTAGTTAGCGGCAACACACACGAGGGGGATGAGTGAGTTGTGGTGCAGGGACGAGATGAGGAAGATGAGTGAGTTGTGGTGCAGGGACGAGATGAGGAAGATGTAAGATGTAAGATGTAAGACGTACAGATCCCCAGACGTTGCTGGTTCCAACTCTGCCCATCTCTGCGACCTTGAACCAGACGGCCCTGTGCGTGGTTTGTCAGTTCGCGCGCGCTGGAAGACATGATGATCTGATGTGAAACTCACTTAGTCCCAGGCTGCCAGGTCGTGCAGTCACCGTCGCAGAGCGCCATATATGTAATCGTCGGTCCCACTGCATCGTGTCAGTACCCCGCACCCAAAAACTCCCTTCGTGATCACCACACGTCACGATTTCCTCAAAGCACGACAGACACGGACGGGCTCGCCCGCTCTCAGAAGGAACAGTAAGGTAAGGAGACTCACCATGGGAATCGGGCCACAACGTCCAGTTAAGGCTGACTTCTGATCCTGCAGCTACCGGACCGCCAACGAGCGGCGCGGGCTTCGACCCGACGACGCCGCCCTCCGAATACCCATTGCACTGGATGTCGATGCTAGTCAAGTCCTGAACGGGCCCGTTGCCAGGGACGGCGCGCACGATGCGTGGCGGGGGGGTTGGGTAGTACGGGTCCGAGTAGGGCTGGTATCCCTATTTCCTGCGGCGTTAGTTTTCTGGACATATATAAGAGGAAGGGAGGGGGGGCATACGGTGTAGGTAGTCCCACCGATGACGAGTTTATCGACGTAGCCGTGGGCGGCGACGGTGGAGGCCAGGGAGGCGGCGGCCACGAGGGAGGTTGTCTGGAAACGCATGTTGAAGGTCTTGGAGAGCGGTATGGATTGCGGTGCGATCGACGATCGAGATCTCCTTCCAACCCTCACACCTCCCCAGCCTAGGAGCTTCTTATATATCCCACGCCCTGACGCCTCGCCGGAGCCAAACCCTCCACCGCGCCGCAGCGCCGATACTCTTCATATCTCACTGACCTCATCCCCCACCCCCAGCCCGGCAGCGGCGCGGCGGCACTGGTGGAAATATTTAAGTTTTGGGGACAGGCACACACCCCGGTGATGTTTCCAATCTATTATATTGCGGGGTGGGCTAGGATGGCGAGATTAACCGGCAGCGACAGATTTGACGGCCTGAGACGCGCCAGTCCGTCCGCACTTTATATAAAGGTCCGCGTGGTCCACTCGGGGTGATCCTGAGTAAACTTTCATGCCCTTGTGTGTGCCGTGCTGGCGGTGCGTTGTTCGCGGCAGCTGGATTCTGGGGATTGTGGAGGGGGGATGCTTGGGTGGCTCTTGGGATTTGAGAGTAAGGGATTAGGGATTAGGTCCGAGTTAGAGTTTGGGGTTGATGGCGTGCGCCCCACGCCGAATGGTTGGCACGCCGTGGCGGCGGATAGGCGGGACGTTCTCCACTGATCAGCTAGCCCTCGGGCGCTCCACGTGAGGGTTTAAGTGCCGTCTCTTCATGTCGGCATCTTGGCTTGCTACTCTATTTTTTGTGGTGGTGTTTTTGGTTTGTTTTTTTCTCGGAATACGGCTCACTATACTATGGCTGATCTTCGCTCTATGTACAATTATCCCTGATCCCTCCCCCTCCCCCTTCCCCACCGGTAAGCCCCTCCGGACTCTTTACTCTAAAACCTTTACTCTTAAAACTGCCCCTCGGTATTTCCCTCTCCCATGCTCTTACTGCTGCTGCTACCACTCTGGATGGCGCCGAGGATACCATCAATGTAGCTCGCCCCGCTCCACTTCTGGTGCGTCAGCACATCAACACCCAACTCCTTCTCCGGGCGCTGAATCAAATTGACATAAGCCAACATGCCCTCATCCTTGAACTTCCTCGACAGCTCCGTCGTAATGGTAGCCGTGGAGTGGATCCCCGCCAGCGAAATCAGCTGCAGCACAAACCCATGCTTCGCAATGTCCCAGATAAACGACTTGAGCGTCTCATCCGTGAACCCGTGCCCGCTCCAGTTAAACGACGGCGACAAGTTATACACGAGGCCCTTGCCCGGGTGACGCTCGCGGATCTCCCCCGCGAACCGCGCTGCGTCCTTGACGACCGGATCCCCCGTCTCAACCCAGAGCAGATCCGCGTACGGCGCGTACTCGATCGCGCGCTTGGTCGCTGCCGTCATCCCGGCGCGGTAGTGGTAGTACCCCTCGCGTGTTCGCGGCACGTCCCACGAGAAGAAGATGGGCGAGTCGGTGAAGCGCTGCGCGTACTCGTTGCGCTTGGTGACGGAGAGGTCGCGGTTCGCGGCCGTGTGGGCGAGGTAGGCGTCGATGTCTGATTGGGGCACGCCGCGGGCCTGGAAGGCTTGGACGGCGGCTTCGTCGAAGGAAACGAGCTTGGTGTTCTTGACCCAGTTGGCTTCGAAGTCGTCGATTTCGGAGCCCTTGGCGCCGGATTGCTCCATGGCTTGGAGGGTTTCGGCGAGGGGCTTGATGGAGGGGTCGGCGACACCGAGGATGAATTCGTGGTCGCGGACGTCAATGGCGCTGCTGATGAGCTTGCCGCTCTCGGAGTCGGTGCGCGCGATGACGAGGTTCTCGGAGCCCATGACGTCCCACTGGAAGCGCGCGGCGACGAGGCGGTTGATGTGCTCGCCGACGGGGACGAGGACTTTGCCGGCCAAGTGACCGCACTTCTTGCCGCCGTGCATCTGGTCCTCGAAGTGGACGCCTGCGGCGCCGTTCTCGGCGAAGAGCTTGGCGATCTTGAGGACTGAGGAGAGGCCGCCGTGGCCGGTGTCACCGTCTGCGATGATGGGGCGCAGGAAATCGGTGTAGGGGGTCTTGGCGCGTTGCTCGGGGGTCAGCTTGCGCCGGGCGTCCCAGTGTTTCCTGTCGTGCATGGATTGTGCCTTCGCGAGGCGCTGGACTTGGTTCGGGACGGTGTTGTAGGGATAGTCGCCGAAGTCTGGGGAGACTTCGTTGGTGGTGGTGAGGACGGCGGAGCAGGCCCAGCCGGAGACGTAGAGGACTTCTTGGTTTGGTGCTTGTTGGGTCATTTGGACGGGGTCAATTGCTCCCACTGTAGTTTTGTTAGCATTCTGTTATTCCTGTAGTATTTGTAGGGTGTAGTCTTTGTAGGGCGTAGTCTTCGTAGGGTGTGTCATGGCAGTACGTACTTGTGTGAATTGGCTCTCCTGCCGCCTCGCGCTCCTTGATGAGGTTGAACAGCTTCCTCGCCATCACAGAGCTGGGGTATGACTGCAGCTGACTGCCGCGCTTCGAGACGATGTCCGCAGCCGTGTAAGGCCTCTTGATGCCGTCGTATCGCGGGGTCGCCCACCACGCCTCGACATCCTTGATCTGCTGGTCGTACAGCGCATCTTCTGCCGCGCCGGCCTTCTCGCTCTCGGGCAGCAGCTGGAAGCCGTCGGAAGGCAGCTGTGCGGATATGGGTGGGTTGGCGGGCTTGAGGGCTGCCATCCTGGGGACGGCGGAGGAGAGAAGGCGGGTGCGGGGTTGTTGGGAGAGGGCGCTGGTGAGTGTCGCTGGGGCTTTGCGAGGGAGCGTGGAAGCTATCCTGCGGAGCATGGTGAGGGTAGTAGTGGGGGTTTGGAGGTGGTGGCGGTTGTGTTCGCACAGCTGTGCGGAGGTGGTGATGAGGTCGCAGGTGTGGTGTAGTCGTCGTAGAGTATATATTCGGTATAATCCCACTCGTCAAGTATGCTTCGTATACTATCGTATGCTTCCGTAAGCTCTCTATCTGCGTATATAACAAGTAATATACAACAACTCGGTCATAAGGATGAGGATAAAGATGTTCTCCAGACCCTCACAGCGAAGTTCGGCCTGTAGATCGCTGAGTTAGTCAGTCAGAGTTAGCAGTTGCCACATGCAGTCTAAGTCAAGTAAGCAAAATTATGTTATCCATGGCTAACTGCGGCCATAATGCGGCCGTAAGGGAGAATTGCCGGTTAGACGATGTCTTATCCATGCTTATCCGTCTTATCGTTCTATCCATTGACAGCCATCCCTCGGCATGTTTCGGCATAACAATAAACCAACCATCACCGCCAATTCAACACACCCAACAAATGCCACCATACCCCGATTTTTAGCTGTTTGTACCGTACCGCCGAGGGATTGTGAAGTATATTTTCTTCTCAGCCTCAGCCTCTTTCTCTACCTTTCATCTCCCTATAAATATTCTTTATTCATCAATTTCATCCTCTCTTGAAGCTTCATATACCCCGGTCGCCTTCACGGATACCGTCGTAGACGAAGCTCTTATCGCACAACTCCCCGCTCTCTCCCCGCTTTCACCGCATACATAACCATACATCACAATGGCCATGAACGCAAGAACCACGACGAGGGCCTTCAGGGCTCTACGCGTAAGTCTACACCCTCAATGACCTCAATTACCTCAATTCCACCTACCTGATCAATTCCTAACACTCCCCAGCCCTCCACCCTCCGCCCAATCGTCATCAATGCCACCCGCAGCTACGCCAGCTCCTCGGAGCCCAGCCTGAAGGACACCATGAAGGCCGTCATCCCCGCCAAGCGCGAGCTCCTCAAGAAAGTCAAGGCCCACAGCGACAAGGTCATCGGCGAGGTCAAGATCGAGAACACCCTCGGCGGCATGCGCGGTCTCAAAGCCATGGTCTGGGAAGGCTCCGTCCTCGACGCAAACGAGGGCATCCGCTTCCACGGCCGCACAATCAAGGAGTGCCAAGCTGAGCTCCCCAAGGGAACTTCCGGCACCGAGATGCTCCCCGAGGCCATGTTCTGGCTCCTCCTCACCGGCCAAGTCCCAACCGTCGGACAAACCCGCCAGTTCTCCCGCGAGCTCGCAGAGCAGGGCCAGCTCCCTGACTTCGTCAACTCCCTCCTCGACTCCCTACCAAAGGACCTGCACCCAATGACACAGTTCGCCATCGCCGTGTCAGCACTGAACCACACCTCCTCCTTCGCCAAGGCCTACGAGGCCGGCATCAACAAGGCCGACTACTGGGAGCCTACCTTCGACGACTCCATCTCCCTCCTCGCCAAGCTGCCCACCATCGCAGCCAAGATCTACCAGAACGCGTATAACGGCGGCGGTGCCCTGCCCGCTGAGATCGACACCGCGCAGGATTGGTCGTACAACTTCGCTGCCATGCTGGGACGTGGTGGCGAGAAGCACGAGGATTTCCAGGATCTTCTGCGTTTGTACCTTGCTCTGCACGGTGACCACGAGGGTGGTAACGTCTCGGCGCATGCTACCCACTTGGTTGGCTCCGCGCTGAGCGACCCCTTCCTTTCTTACTCCGCTGGACTCCAGGGTCTCGCTGGTCCTCTTCACGGGTTCGTCCTCCTCCCTCCCCCCTCTTTCCACCCCACCCCCACCTCCTCAACATTTTATTTCATACCCTTGACGCACCCCCACTAACACCCCTCCCAGCCTCGCCGCCCAAGAAGTCCTCCGCTGGGTCCTCCAAATGCAAGAGCACATCGGCGCGACCCCCACCCCCGCCTCCGTAAAGGACTACCTCTGGTCGACCCTCAACAGCGGGCGCGTCGTCCCCGGCTACGGCCACGCCGTCCTCCGCAAGCCCGATCCTCGCTTCGACGCCCTGATGACGTACGCCTCTAGCCGCCCCTCCATCGCCGCATCCCCTCTCTTCCAGCTGGTCAAGATGAACAGCGAGGTCGCGCCTGGTGTGCTCACCGAGCATGGGAAGACGAAGAACCCGTTCCCCAATGTGGATTCTAGCTCGGGTGTGCTGTTCCACCACTACGGATTCCACGAGACGCTTTACTACACCGCGACGTTTGGTGTTAGCAGAGGTCTGGGACCACTGGCGCAGTTGGTGTGGGATCGTGCGCTGGGTCTGCCGATTGAGAGGCCGAAGAGCATTAACCTGCAAGGCCTGCTTGATCTGGCTGAGAAGAAGTAGAGGGTTGTTGTTGAGAAGAAGTAGGGGGTTGTTGAATGCGCTGAATGGAGCGAGATTGGGTTTCGTTGAGATGAGGTTGTTGAGAAAGAGGGGGATTTTGTGATATATGCCATGAAGGCCCCGCGGGGTCGGATCTCCGCTCCGAGTATCGTCGTCTCGTGTTCGTTGAAATAGATCTTCTTTGCAGTCATGTGTAGGAAGGATTAAAAGTAGACTTTGAGTGCAGTGCTTATTGAAAAAAAAAAAATTACTTGTTAATTACTTCTATGATGTGGTTTTCGTATTTGTACATGTTTTGCTGTTGCTGTTGCTACCCAAGTTTCCATTACAGACAGCGTTCTATAACCAAGTCGTATGCGTGGATCCACGTAAATCATCCAACTGCTCCTACTCACCAAACTCCACACCAAACCTGGTCTCTCTCCTCTCATTATACTATACCAAACTCCCTCCCTCTCTCTCCTCTACCTCCTCTCACTATACCAAACCCCCTCCCCCTTCCTCTCCCCAACTAAGGTTCCAAAACCGCCAACTCCAAACACTCATCCGTCCTAATCGCCTCAACATGCTTCCACCAATCCCACCCCTTCGGATCCCCCATCCCATTCCCCCTACTAATCTTCGCCTCATACTCCTCCCTACTCCTCGTCGCATAATGGTGCAACGACACCCTGTTTCTCGTAATCGGAACCCGCCACGCAAACCGATCAACCGTATCGCCATCCTCCCCCACGGTCCTCACCCCCGGTTTCAGCTTGAATTTATGCGGACTGTCGGGGCTGATGGCGAGGGGCGCCTTGACGAGGACTTTGATGTGCTCGTTCTCTGTGCCGACGTTGGCGGGGTGGTTGGGGTCCTGGTCTTCGATGCAGCGCGTGAATCCCTTGCGCGCGCTCGGGGGGCGGGTGAGGAGACCGCCGCTGGTGTGGATTTGCCAGTTTACGCCGAAGGCGCCGACGGTGTCATCATCATCGTAGGGTTTGAGGATATCGAGTAGCGTTTCGTTTCCGCTGACGTACAGGAACTCGTCCGCGTCGATGAAGGCGATCCATTTGTGCTTATGCCCGAACAGGCGGAGACAGTCGGTGTATGATGCGAGCTGCTGGTAGCGCTCATGCAGCGCGGGGTGGTAGTAGCGGTGCGTGATTGCTTTCGGGTCGAGGAAGGAGGAGTAGTTGAGCGTTGCGAGGACGGGCGAAGAGCCGTCGTCCATGAGGTAGAAGCGTCGGATGCCGAGGTGGTGGTAGTGGTGCGTGAGGAACTCGGTCAGGTCGGCGTATTGGTCTTTGATGGCTAGGCAGATGGCGACGTGCTCGGTGGTGTCGCCGGCGTCGAAGGGCGCCACGGAGGTGGGCGTCGGGATTATGGTGGTTGCCGCGGGGAGTTTTTTGGTGGATGGGCTGGGCTCGATGGGGCCGAATTCGTCGGCGTAGTTCTTGGAGGATGCATCGGGAGTGGCAGCGTTGCCGGCGGGTTTGGCGTTTGCGCCGGTTGATAACTCGGGATGCGCAGCCGCATCAGCTACCTTCCCGGCGCGAGCTTTATATGCATTCTGCAGCGTGTCGTCCAGGAAAGCGAAATGGATAATCGTCAGGACGACGATAGTGAGCACCACGTTCCGCCAGCGCAGCTTGCTCAGCAGCCCGGATGCGCGGTCCAGCATGATAGCTGGGGAATCGATCGAGACTCCTATCGTCCGATAACCGTGCGGCTGATTCTTGGCTCGAGGAGGGGGGGTGAGAGGTTAAGGAAAGACTGGGCGAGAGCTGAAAGAGAGAGAGAAGAAGAGAGAGAGAGGGAGGGAGGGAAAGACGAACAGACTAGACGGACAGCAAACAAAGAAACGGATGCGGCTGTGGCTGGCTGGAACTGAGAGAACAAAGGAGGTGCACACCATACCTCCTCCCCCCACCGCCCAGCCATAGCCACTTACCACTAGATATCTAATACGGGCGCCACTCTCACGATCTTTCGAATCAGGCCATTTCCCCTACCTTCAGCCCAGCCGAAGCCACTCGGGAGTAATCTGCGGAAAAAAAGAAACGTACTAGGAGCCGCCCTCGTCAACAAGATCGCCAAGACGCGCGCATCACGTCAAGGACCCCTTGCCCCCACTGCCTCGTGTGAAGACGATGAATACGGCGCCAAGTACCAGTAAGTGAGGGCACAGTACTGTACATCTGAGGGTAATATGAGAATGTGCCGCCATGGGGCCAGATTAGTGGCCAGATTAGTGGCCAGATTAGTGGCCAGATTAGAGTCCCGCTGGGAGAGGGTAGCACAGCCCCTAAGTGCCTAGCTCGATACAGCAATCATCGGTGCAGCTCTTAGCGGCCTGCCAGAAAATCTTGTGTGTTGTGGTGATGGGCCTAGCCTTTTGCATCGAAGAATGAATATGAAGGACGGGTCGATGATGGGTCGCTGGCGGGTCGCTCGTACTGGTTGAAATGGAAAAAGGGGTGGGTGGTAGTGGGTGGTAGTGGGTGGTAGTGGGTGGTAGTGGGTGGTAGTGGGTGATTAGTGGTGGTAGGAGGGTGGTAGTAGTGGGTGGTTTTGACGGCGTGGGTGGTGTCTGGCGCTGTCGATGGTGCTCTTTCCGGCATTTTGGTGGTAGTTGGTGGTAGTTGGTGGTGGTGCCATGGTCTCATTTTGTGGAGTTACTTAGTGCGGTACTAATAAAATAAGGGCACGGCACGATACGAACGAAAGAAAACGGGTCGGCGTCTCCACGGACCACCGATCACGGCAAGTTGCGGTATTTCCTAGCCGGCGATGGTTTAGTAGAGAGTTCTGTCGATGGTTCTGTCGATGGTTCTGTCGATGCCCCCTCTCTAAGGAAGGCGCCAAGGTGTACAGTAGCATCGCTGTCGTCGTCGCCGCTTCCTCTTCCGTGCATTGCATGGCGACGACGGGGATGGAATGGTAAGACGTACCGTAGAGCCCGTATAGCCAGTAACAAGACAAGGGATCGCATGAATAATAGATAAACTGTCGCCGCCTTGTGGTAGAATACGATGCGATGGCAAGGTATCCCCCGTCTGACAGCTCACTGTATTTCGCAGCTGCCAATCAATCCGATCGCTGTCACGTCTTTATCCCTTCTCCGGGTTTCCGTCGTCGCATTGGGGCTGCTCATTTCCACTGGACGCCACAAATGCGTACATTGGGATTCGCCGACTTGTTCCCCGCACCACCTGTGGGAATGAGTACTTATCTTCCCTTCTACGTGGGAAATTGACACCACACGTGTCGCGACGAAGACGGCGGCGAGGTGGGAAAGAGTAAGATTAGCTGTTTTTCGGTATTGTTGGCGCAAGTGAAGTATGAGGTTGCTGTGAGATTATTAAGTTCCCTGCGCGTCGTGTGTAGTACGCAGCGCGAGTGCGATCTGCGCGAAACAAGCTTCTACTAATTTACTAAGGTGCGATCGCGTCGCTGATCGGGGTTCATGGGTGGCGGCAGGGAGATAAGTGCCGCTGTGGTGTGCCCGGCGACAACAACGGTGATGATGAGGGATTGGTGATCTGATACTGCTTATTTTACATTGTTACAGTATTTATGAATTGATTTATCTAATTAACTGTACAGCGTGGTGTGTATTGCGATTAATCGATCTAGGGGTTGACGGTGGTGAGATGAAAGGGTACTTAGAGCTGTGCTTACTCTACACATGATATTGACTCTGATATATTGACTCGTAAATATGGCAAATACATATAAAATAGTCTGGGTTTGTCGCCATAAGCTTCTTTTCCTACTGGTCACCAAATCGACTATGGAACGTCTTTTTTAAAAAAACCGAAAGGTGACACTGAAGACGGTAAGCAGACCCCACGCCGCCGCCCACGAAGTACCTCATAATGTTGCCGTATGGCGACAGCGACAGCGACAGCGACAGCAACTGAGGCATGACAGCAACTGAAATGCGACAGCAATTGTGTTGCGACAAGAAACCGGAGCATGACAGGAACTGGGCGCGCAGCGAGAGCTCTAATATGCTGTGCTTTTACAGCAGAACCTCAGTCTTAACATTAGCGACCTCAGCGCGATGTGTCGCGGCAACTGCTTCCTCCTGCAAGAGAATCCTTCCCACGACAACAGTGCCGCCAGAGTATTGAGCCGTTTCGCACCTTGCGGCTAAACTCCATTACGAGGTCCTCGGCGTCTGTACTACGGTTGGGGCAGTCATCACCTTCATCAAAGGTTGTCTGACCATAAAATGCCTCGGGAAATTATCCGAGGCTTTTCGAGCAAGCATGACATCGACTTTTGAAGATATGGGCCAAGCATGGCCTACATGTATCCTTTCCACTTCAATCCATGATACACCTATATCCAATCAATATATTTATATCATGGCCTTACTATATACCCCCATTCCGGTACGTAAACCACCCCTCTAGTTATAAAAACCACCAAACACGATGATGATGATGAAGAGCGAGCTGTGAAGTTCTGCCCCTCGCCGGGGGACTAATATACAACAATACGCCAAACCCATATATTTCCGAAAACCAACCCACAAACTCCGGCATTGACAACGGGAGATGCGCCCAAAAAAATGACCAAAAATTACTCAAGAAGGGCAATGAGGTAGGATCGCTCCTTCCCTGCCCTTGCTCTTTCCTTCCTTAACCTCACTCCATCCGTCCCATTGCTCCTTCCCTTGTCTCGTTCCTTCCCTTTGCTCTTCTTTCCTTCGTTCGCTCCTTCTCTCACCTCGCTCTTTCCATCTCGTCATTATTATTTCTCATCGCTCCTTCCCTCTTCCCGATTCTTGCATCGCTCCTTCCCTCCAACCGCCCCTTCCTCCCCAGACCAACCTCACTTCCCAAACGCCCCACCCCCACCCTGCCAAATATCCGCCAAATCCCACTGAAACACCATCGGCGCAAACGCGCCCTCATCGACAAACATCCCCGTCGCCCCCGTCCCATACCCAATCCCAGCACCCCCATCCGTCCCATTCGTCGCAGCAAACGTCTCGACCTCCACTCCCCCCGCCCCGCCCGCTGCTTCCACGCCCTGCGCGCCAGGGAAGGCGCCCGTGTCCTGCCAGGCGTAGTTATTAAAATCGAACGCTGAGAGGTCGACGGAGGGGATGGTAGAGGAGAAATCGGGGTCGTAGGCTGGGGGGATGATGCCTGCGCCGGGGGTGCCGGGGAGGCCTTGTTTGGGGCCGTAGTATTCTAGTTGTGATTGCAGTTGTTGCTGGGAGGGTGTTCGTTGCACGAATGGGAGGTGAGTGGTTGATTGGGAGGCGGATGTGGCGGGGGAGGGGGTGGAGAGTGGGGGGAGGGAGGTTTGTTGGGAGGTATTGGAGGTGTAGGGTTCGAGACGGGGAAGGGCGTCTGAGACGGAGGCGTCTGTGCCGGATGCGGAGGGGGAGACGCCGGTGGAGGTGGCGCAGGGGGAGTAGTAGCAGTCGACTGGCGGGGCGGGGAGGGTAGATGGGTCAAGGTAGGTGCCTGCTGGTTCGCCGCGGGCTTTGGCGACGAACTGCGCGGCGGTGCGGATGATCTCTTTGAAGATGTCGACGTGGATGGCGGCCTTGGCATTGCAGGAGGAGGAGAGGCTGTCGATGAGGATGCGGGTGACGCGGTTCATGAGGGCGAGGTCGGAGGTGGCGCTTGGGGCGGAGGGATTTTGGAGGATGTTGGCGAAAAGGGTGAGCGAGGCGGTGAGGGGGTAGTAGTTGCACATGCTGCGGAACGTTAATTTGGGTGGCTGTTGGGGCCTGGGGGGTGGGGGGACGTACGTTACTATACCTAGATTGTGGACGTCGGTCTGGTCGCAGTTCTCGTAGTAGTGCAGGAGTCCGATTATCTGGCGCGCGGCAGTCAGGCAGATGGTGCTAGACTCGAAAACACGCGGACTGAGACCGATGTTCCTCGCGTCGCGCACTGTGGTCGGCTTATCAGAGTAGATCCAAGACCCGTGATGACTCGAGCCGCGATGGATGGCCACCAAGCAATTATAATACGCAAAGTGGATCATGATAACGTCCATCAGATGCTTGCTGTGGCATTTGATCGGCTTCTCTGGCCGAATCTCGATCGGCAGCTCGTCGCGCCACTGCTGCAGCTCTTTGTCTAGCGACCCTACCCACTTCAAGCGCTCGAGATCGGATTTCGTGTGCGACCTCGCCGAATAGAGTTTGGTGTACACGCGACTCTCTAGAAGTGCGATGGTGGCTACGCAGCGGTAGCTGCCAAGGACTGAGTCGGAGCTCGATAGGTCCTTGTAGGCGTGCACAGTCTTGGGCGGTAATTCGACTCCAATGTCGTCGTCGCTGAAGACGGATGGGCGACCAGAGCGGATGCTGATGCCCTTTTCGAGGCCGAAGACGATCCAGAAGACGTTGCGGCGCTGCTCGATATCTCTCTCCTTCAGTCCATACCCATCTAGACGCCTATGGAGACCGATTGCTTGGGCAAGTCGTGCTGCCATGCCCACAAGCATATATGATGGATGTGGGTCTTCTGACGCTTGCAGGATAAAGGCCTGTTGTTGTTAGTGAAGACTCTATGATAATTTAGGCGGGAGCTTACCATTCCAACCATGGCCTGTACAGCTAGCAAGCTAGGTCCATTAAACAGCAGCTCTACGAAAACGCTAGCTGCATTCCTGAAGTACTTCTCGCAAAGTCCATTCGCTTCCCTCTCATGCATAGTGATAGACCGTCCGATCAAGAATATAACATTTAGCGAAGCGTACCACGCCGGATCTTTCTCCCGGTTCACCATATAGTAATCCCTTGAGAATCTCTCCATCACGCTCTCCTTATCATACAGCGGAAAGCTGTTGTTGAAATTGTCAAAGTACGCGGCCATATACTCATTTGCTATATCCTTGGGCGGTAGTGGCTCCCTCTCGCCCTCTGCAAGCGGTCGGAATGTGTCCTGCCCGCCAGTCGCCTGGTGCTCACATGAGGTAGAGACTGCTTTGATGACCTGCTCAAAGTTGTTGTCTCCTGTCTTCTCAGAGATCCAGCGCAGGCCCTGCGGCGAGAAGAGCGAGAAGCCCGATGAGGGACCCACAAAGCCGGCAGCACCATCATCGCTGATCATGAAGATTGAGAGCTTGTCTTCAAGAGCTGATTGTGCCGAGACGGCGGGGATGGCGGCCTCGGGGTCTCCATCATCGATGGCGATCCCGGAGGCGTTCATGGCGGACTCCATGCGCTTCATGCGGTCCTCGATTGCGGAGAGGTAGTGACTGTAAGGCGTTAGTATGTCAGGGGTAGTATGGGGAAATGTGAGAACGGGGTGATGACAAACATCTTTTTTTCCCGCTTCTTCCTGCTGACTAGAGTGACCTGACATTCGGTATTACGGGCTGTACACCGGGTGCACTTGTCGTTTCCCGGCAGTTTGATGCACTTGAGCTATAGACGGGGTTAGTATCATATCTCGTAAGTGTGGAGCTGTTCTCAGCACTCACCTTTGAGCGTTTACATGAATCACATGATGTTCCTGGAGTCTGTCGTTAGCTGTGGACGCCAAGACTTGAGATGGGTGTCTTGCTCACGCTGGCCTGTGCCGCTGCCGCCACCGCCTCCAGCACTACTCCCACTGCCCTCCATAGTCGTTGGCATACGCTGTCCTAGGGATCATATAACGGCCGGAACTTCTCGGTGAAACTGGTAAGCAAGGAGGTGAATGTGTATCGGTGGCGAGATCCGTGATATCTGCCCTTTTCAAAGTGGGCCGGCGCGTCTTGTAATACTCAAGTAGTAGTGGCATAAAATTGTCGTCGTCTCACACACCCCGCGTATACTGGTGGCAGCCTGATTAATCAACGCGGCCCCCCCCCTGCTTACTACTCCACTGTGCCGTCTTTTGTCTCTGATGACTGGTCCTTTCGGCGACGCTCTGGCCAGATCGTCGATCTCACGTGATGGGGATAGTTCTCGCCGATGATATCCTGTGCATAAAATGGAAGAAGATGCACGCCGCACAAGTGAGAGTTCAGTCAAGTTGAGCCCGGTCCAACCCGATTTGCAGTATACCAGTATACGGCAAGAACGAAGAATGTAAGAGAACACGGAAGCTTGAAAACCGAGTCTTGGCCTCAGATTACCCTCTTCAGTATGTATGTGTTTGTTATGACTCTCGGCATGGCAAGTCCCGTCCTTTCTGTGAATTCTCTTGCTGTCTAGTCCTGTCATCATGGATCTGGTAACTTCCAGTAGTTTCTTTATACACGTCACGTGACTCTATTTCGGATGTCTCGGAAAAGCGTCAAGTTCCGATCCCTTGATCACGTGAAACGGAAACGTAAAAAGCCGCTGATGTAAGCAGCTCCTTCTTACGAATCCCAAACGTCTGGACCCCAAATCCCAGTAAGAGCATAAAAGCTCCGACGTCAAGTTTAGTGCTGACTGGGCATACTTGGGGGATAGCTTCTTCATTTCCTATTACGGCAATATGTGGTCCCTCTGTAAGTTACTTCTCCATAAACTTGCTCAATAGCTTTGTAAGTATGCCATTTTCATTATGTACCTGACTTGCTGTACCACCGAGCCGCCCCACTGCGGGAGCCATCAGGCACGCAATCGAGGCCTTGAATTACAAATGTGCCACAGGCGCTATCTCTTTTCTTTATACGCTATACACACTCCCCGACGCGTCTCAATACTTTCTTTCCTTCCACCTTGACAAGACAACAATCGCACGCTCAATGGCTTCTCAAACCCTCTCAACCGCCACCTCTGGCCTCCTCTTCGGCGCCGCTCTTTCCGCAGCCGGCGTCGCCTCCCCATCCATCATCATCTCCCAGCTCCGCCTCGAGAACTTCCACATGCTTGAGGTCTTCCTGACAGCCACAGCGGGCAGCGCGTAAGCATCCCCTGCATCCCCCCCCCCACTTCCCCACACCCCACCTTCTCACCCGTCCCTCAGAACCCCACACTAACCCCATATCCAGTCTTATAATCCACCTCACCAAGCGCGCCGCCCTCGCCCCTTGCCCGCCCCGCTCCCCCGCTGCCTGGGGCTACTTCCCATACGATGGCAACATCGCCGGCTGCCTCCTCCTTGGGGCCGGCATGGCTCTCACCGGCTCTTGCCCAGGCACCGTCCTCGTCCAGGTCGGGATGGGCCTGCGCTCTGGCTTCGCTGTGCTCGCCGGCTCGCTGGTCGGGGGTGCCTTGTTTGTTGGATACTCTGCGGGTTTCCGTCGCGCCACACCGGCGGCTGCGAAGGGCGAGGAGAAGCCGAAGCTGACGTTCGCTCAACGCTGCGGTGTTGCGCACTTTCCGGCCGTGCTGGTATATCAGGCCATCTGTTTGTCCGTCGTCGGTGCGGCATTGCGCTACCTGCCTGATGAGCAGGGCAAGCTACTCAACCCCCTTATTGGCGGCTCGTTGATGGCTCTGGCTCAATTGGCGTCGCTTCTTTTGACAACGAACACCCTCGGTGTGTCCTCCGCGTACGAATCGTTCGGAAAACTCTTCTGGCGCGCTGTCACGCCCTCTTCGTCCCCGTGGCCGTCCGTCTCACCCCTCGTCTTTGCAGCGGGCGTGGCAGGTGGCAGCGCGGCATTCTGGCGCCTCTCGGGTACTTTCCCCGCCAAAGGAGTCGAGGTGGGAGATGCAGCAGCAGTGGTGGGTGGTGTACTGATGGCAATTGGGTCGAGGGTGGCTGGGGGGTGTACGAGCGGACATGGCATTAGTGGGATGGCTGGGCTGAGCGTGGCGAGTTTCGTCAGCGTGGTTGCAATGTTTGGGGGTGGCATTGCGGTGGCTCTTGGTGGGAAGTTTTTGGGATTCTAGAGTGGACAGCGGTGCATGGGGTGGCGTTCAGGGCATGGACGGATACCCTCTACTTGTGGTGATGATACCCCCCGTTTCCGTAGCTATTAATTGGCTGTGTGGTGGCTAGCTGGGATTGACAGCAGTCAAGAAATTATACCCGAATCTGATATCCGATCTGAGACATGGACTGTGTTTACCTGATAATTGGATAGTCTCTGCTATGGTGGTGGGAGAGAACGATAATCACACACATAATTTCCAATTGCAGATATCCGAGTCAGAGCTCGTTAAAGCTTGAGGTTGATATATCCGCGTCGTTGACTTTTCCGCAAAGGGGGGGTTGGCGGAGGAATGTATGTCCCTTGGCAAGGACGGGTTCCACTTCAATGTCTTGAAAATGACCAAAAGTCTCTCACCCTCGCGGCGCATACGAGTCTAGACGCAGAGGCGGGGCGCTGTCATATAATTGGACTAAACTTTAAACCCTGGCATTCACGACCTAATATTGACAACGTTGCATGGATTTGGATCTCGCCAAGGACCTAGTGCTGTTGAGATCTCCCCATGTTGGAATCTGATATATTTTCATGCATGGTGAACAGGATTTATGGGTGTCCTACCCCATATCGCGATTCGGAATGTCTCCGGCCCTTTTTAACCTCGATTGGCTTGTCAGTAACTAGCTCACTTCCATAGTTAGTTGGCAAGCAGCAGGCACTGAGACAGTCTCATACTGACTTCAAAATCTAAGACTTTGTAACGGCCCGTCTTTAAGTTTTTACATAACCAATCGCTGCGGTGATACTATTATCTGAATCTAGTGAAATATATAGCGTCAGTTGGTGAGTACTTATAGGCCTTGTGTTCCCAATCTATCACCCCTTGCTTCCATAGCCACATTCTATCGCAAATCCAGCTCCAGCAATCCGAAAAGTAAAACCCTCCAACCGCAACTATGCGCATCAACACCGTTATTTTTGCAATTACAACTCTCTTTGCCTCGGCGTCTGTGGCGGAAACCCCAGTGGTGGACAAGACCGTGGTGGAGCCACCGGCGTGCACGCCAATCGAAAGATACGGGTCATATGGAAATAAATGTGGCGGGTGTCGTCTGGACTGGCACTTCGTCGCGTACGATATTGTTGAGTGCAACGTGGAGAAAGAGTGCTGCAGAGGACAATGTTGTCCAAATATGATGACTATTCAAGAGGAGGGCAATTAAGGCGCTCATAGTGAGTTGGATTTATCTAGCTTCTTGGATTCTGAGCTGACTGTAGTCCGTTGGGAAGAGATATGGTGCTATGTCACATATCGATTTGTATCGGCAGATATTTCGGATTATATGCGGTCTCACTGCAGTATTTGGAGATCTCAGATATCCTGGTGGTTTAGTCGTGGCATAGTTGCGTGGTCATGATGAGCCAACAAGTGATAACTTGGACACCCAGGTTCGGGGTGCACAACTGAGTTACATGGCCTTTCAATGTGGGGTAACACATAGTAATTGAAGTGTTATCAATGTTTACAACGGACTATACTTAATATACATGTGTTCGTGCCAGATGTGGGTAATTATGTTGCTTCCCCTTGGGAGAACAAATGGTTACAATAACCAAATCCCCGGGCTAGGAAATTGTAGCTGCTGTAGGCTGTAGGGGTAGGGTGCTGGTCCACTATTTGCAGGCCTGCTATTCGGTCGGTAAGCACGCGCATGTGACGAGGGCCACTGGACGACGTCAATCACATCGAAATCATCGTCTCCAGTCACGCAAAACGTCAAGGATGGACATTCCGGATGTCTTCCCCACCCCTCGAGAGAGAGAGCTATGGACCAAGGCCCTCCAGACTCCAGATCAGGTGACAGAGGCCGAAAAAGTCATTATTCTTCGACTGGCAGACGTTGCCACACAGGCTGCCAGTGTTTTCAAAGTTAGCGGGTTAACGCCCGGGGAATTGCAAAGCAAAGCCCTCACGACTCCCGAGTCGTTGACGGAGGAAGAATGCCATTTGATCTCGAACAGGTATCACATTTGGAATCCGTATCAGGCGTGTGCAAACAGCATAATGCACTGGAGCAACGAGGACCAGACGGCTCACTGGGAAGCCCTTTGCGCAGTTGCAACTCCACGAGATGATGCGCTCTCCTTAGCGGTCGGCCTTAGGTCAGACCACTTCGCCGCAGCGAGGATGAAGAAATCTAGAGAAGACATGGCGACGCATGCTCAAGACATAGACCGACCCTGTAAGTGGGTGCGAAAGCTCGCCGGTCCGCCAGCACAGGGTGAACCGACTACGAGTTGGGGCTTTGTCATCTTGAGCGATAGTTCGATAGACAGCGGTTGTGACGATTATTCTTGGAATAAATTCCTCTCGGTCATGGAGAGTTGTGCAGAGAAAAGTCTGAAGCAAATGAATGGCGGCATGGACATCATCCCAACGAAGAAGTTTATTTTAGCGGATGGGCATGTGTCGGAGAATAATCCCGAAATTTTGCGCAGGTTTGTTCCGTCCTGATGTTGTATTTGAATGTGTATCGCTGACAACAAGCCTAGCAATTTCCAGCAGCGGCGATTGCAGCAGGATATTCTAGATACTCGCATTCTAAGCAACACCTTTCTACTCATTACCCCTGAGGTTGTTACTTCATGCATCAACACTTCTACTCCCTGGATATGGGCATACGATGCGGATTTTGTCCCTTCGACTGCAACCCCACCTTCATTAGCGAGTGGCCAAGAACAGGAGCGTTATCAAGGGCGATTAAGGGTTAGTTTGTATTCATTATTCACCTGGTTCTATGCTGTGCGATCCGAAGGGCTTTATGGCATGTCCCGTTTTTGGGAGAAGGCACAGAACCAAGGTCAAATTTGGAGTGTTGCAACGTCGTTAGGCAGATATCACCATCCGTTTGTCCTGTTAGAGAAAGGTTCATCATATCCTTGGAACGCGTATGAACTTGAAAATGGCTCTTGAAGTGTATTTATATTTAACAGTCTGTAGAGCTGTTTCTAGTAGCTATGAAGCTCTATCCTCTTTTGTATAGGATGGAGGCTATGAAATAACTTTAGTGCATGTTCTATTTTAACGCTTTTGTTCAACGGTAGTAGCTTTTATTTCTGTGTATATGTTTGGTATATCTAAAACCGCATATGTTGTATTTACCATGTGATTGCTAAAAACAATCCTATGGAATCCACGCAATTTCATTTAAAGTTAGCAAATTAGTTCTTGTCTCTAGGACTAATAAAGCAGCTAGAATTCTCACCGCTGCACCACGCAAGGCTGTATCAGTTGAACTTCGGAGACCTGCCCAGACCGCTCTTAGGCCGAAGATACGGTTTAAGATCCATTGGCAGGTAAAGTAGTTCATGCGCCTACCCCAGGCCAGTACACCTTCGTCCCAAAGAGGCATGATGGTTGCAGTTTGGCCATGTATGTGGGAATTTTGTTCTCCATATAGGCACCAAATGAGAATTCACTTTAATACATCTATACCCGGGACAACATGGGCGGTTCTCCTCCCCTTCACACACAGCCTCTTGCCCTCCGCAAAACTGTCGTGGCTCTTCTATTGGGCTTGCTACTCCAAGTGTGACCAATATAGCCAAAAGCGCAATTGAAATCTTCATGTTGGCGGATTCCGATAGTAGGAGAACGTGAGAGTTGAGATATATTCTAGATCAATGGCAGAAACCAATGTGCTGGTTTTATTGTCCGTCAACTATTTTTGGGCAGGTCGTGGGCTATCTTATAAGCCACAGATGTGATTAACTTCAATGTGCTTGACACCTCGGGATCCCGCTGTCGTTACACCTGTTATGTAAGAGCCGCGTCTTACACGAAGCAATGGATATCTTTACTCTTCAAATTTCTCAATTGGTCGAAGTGCATGATTAATATAAGAACCTCCTCATTTAGTCGGCCGAGCTGAAATTCTATTGAACTACATACTACGACTAAAGCATCCTCAATTCCTCGCCAGACTTTTCAGAACCCACCCTCCAAAGACACAGGAGACAAATCATTATTATTTAGAACACGTCCCAAAATTGTGAGCGGGAAGAGGCTAAAATTAATTTATGTTAGCATTCCAAAGGTAGTTATTGGTGCAAGCTAGCTATAATAGCAAGACTTACGACACAACGAAGCCCTGAGCAGCATTTCATGCCTCCCATGCAAGCCCTTCCTTTGGTAACGCAATGCTTGCTGTCTAAAGAATCTGCTGCTGCTAGCGCAGCTAGGATAGTAAAAATAGCGAGTGAGGCCTTCATGTTGGTAGTTGCGAAGCGACCGAATAATGTATGAGTTGAAGTGTCTTTTGAATATCAGGCACAATTGATGGGGGCACGTAGACTCTTATAACCTACGCGTTGGTATCCTTGGTTGGAGTATACCCTGGGGTTTGAATTACTGGCATTATGTGAGACACTATGTTACTAGCCTGGCGACGCCGTACACACACTGCATACTAGTTACTCAAACATGTCCAGCTGCAAACTTCGGTCTTTGGATAACCAAAGTATTCGTGCCGCCCAAAAGTCCGAAGAGGGACCGTATGTAGCCGAAGATTGATACACATAATTTGAGCTAATAGGATGTCTATCTTTGGTTCTATCTCTGGGTAACAAACATGAAAATTACTGCAATCACTACTATCATCCACAGTCCCTCCTCGGACCTCTGGGCAGCATGAGTAACGTGTATGGTAAAGACAGTATTGCAATTAGTCGGCCGAGCTAAAACTCCATCGGAGAACTCCATACAACGACTAAATCACCCTTAATTCCTCCAGTCGAACCTCCCTGTATAGCTATCTTGAAAACCACGTTACTGGAAGGCGGATATCCCTAGTTTTGGTAGCAAATTCCAGTGGTATAGCTAGCGGGCTGTAGCTAGAGTTAATGGATATGTTAGCGTGTCAGAGAACTTCCACTCCCTACAAAAACTTACTTTGCAGGTAAGCCCATCGCAGCAAGATTTATCTGAACGGCAGAGTTGATATTCATTTTTGCTTGGTTTTTCAAGCTCTCCAAAAGTATTTGCTGCAGCCAGTGAAGCCAGGAGAGTTAACAGAGCAATTGAGGCTTTCATGTTGACAGATTATAAGACAGCTGAGTAATATTTCCGTCAACGTGGTTCTTGAAATCAGGCGGCTGGAGCGCGGGCCTTTATATGTCGTACTTCTTGAACGGGCGGTGGATTGGGCTACAAACTCAATTCTCAATTGATAGCATTGTCCGAACTAACCAAATAAACAATACATTGTTATGATATATCACCCATTGAACACAAATTGAATTCTAGTTACTTCTAAGCAAGGGGTTTTGAATCACCGTTATGTTTCATTTCGCTGCTAATTTCTATTGAGACAAATTCCATATTAACATCCCCAACTACAACCTTCGGGAGTCGATTGGTTGGTCTAAATTGGAAATAAAGGCAACACAGAAACCCAACTTCGTCGCCAGAGCTGAAATTTAAATAGAAAACTCCATAGAATAACGAAGCATTGCCCTCAATCCCTCGATATCTGTTTGCAAACCATGCTACTAGACAGCACTTTCTACCAGCGGCAATGCGTAGCTAAAATGTTTGTCCCCTGGATTTAACAAGCATGTTAGTATGCTGCTAGCAATAGAAGTATCGACGACGGCTGCGGCACCTACAATACAAGTGAGTCCTTCACAACAATCGCCATACCCCACTCCACCACACCTTTCCCCGTGGGTGTTGCATGGCACCTCTTTCAGAGGATTTGCAGCTCCGAGGGAGGCAATAATGGTGAGAAGAGTAATTGAAATCCTCATTTTGGTATATTGTAAGACGGTGGAAAGATATAACAGCGAGTTTGGGATTAATATTTATTCTGAAATTCGAGAAAGAGGGAATGCGCAGTCTTTTATAGTCCGTAAGCTATATTTTCCAGTGTCAGAGACACGGAGTTGCTAGCCTAGCGAAGTAGTACTGTTATAACCTAGGGGTAGATAACTCATTTTATATTTGTAAAAGTAAAAGCAAACGCCAGGTAGCGATAAGCCATTTGAGGGGCAGTGAACTCCAAGACAGGGACAACGTTTTTAAAGCCCTGTAAGAGGACTTGCCGTTCTAAGGGTAGCTAGGACAGTTAAAAAATAAATGTTAACAGGTTGTAAGAGGGCAAAGATGTGAATGTTGGCTTATGTTGGATATTTAGAACAGGGGAAAACGGAGGCTTCGATGTAGGGTTATCCTTTGCTCGTATAAGTGCATGGCACTGCTGTGATCTACATCTCCCCTGCTTAAACTTTAGATGGGGAACACAAATTAAATGCTATGACAGGGGCAAACGACAAAAACTATATTCATGTTACTATTCTTATTTAAATCTAACTTTAGTCGGCCGAGCTGAAACTCCATTGGAGAACTCCATACAACGACTAAGGCGCCCTTGATCTCTGCACAACCTTCCCTTAAACATGTTGATGAACAAAAATGTAGTGGACAGTTCACCAATGTATTCTACATTTCGGGAACATTTCACCAGGGACAGTGTACTAAAGTAAACCGGCGTTAGCAAGAAAAGACAGTTACGGATAGACCCTACCCTGCACTCCATTGGTGCACAGCAACTCTTTTGATAGCAAGTTTCTCCTTCGGCATAGCATTGTTTTTCAAGACTAATGATAGGGTTTGCTGCTGCGAGTGTGGCTAGGACAGCCAGAAAAGTAATTGTGATTTTCATATTAATAGGCTGCAAGATGGTGGATATGAGTGAAAGTAGAGGTATTTTTTAAATATTGCAAAACGACAGAGGAAAACATAGATTTTTATAGTTCCTTGGGGTTCTTATTTGGGTGTTTTTGAAGTATAAGCTGGGCTTTTCATTTGTAATTGTGTGATACTGCCAACCCAACGCCAAGTTATTATCCAAAGGTTATATCTGTAAGCCATTATTTTATTTCAGTTTCTCTATCGTCTATAATACCCGTGGAATCAAAGTACTGGTTAACCATGTCGGTATTCAAGCTTCGGTCCCTGCTTTATAGACACACTTTGTACAGTGAGGACAAAAGCGATCTTAGTCGCCTGAGCTGAAACTCTAGAACACCATACAACCCTAAATATTTGTAGATTTCGAGATGGTGGAAAGATTTAGAGTTGACATATTCTCCGGATATCTAATAAATAATGATATTGGCCTATACACTCTGGATTCCTAATTCCCACGCTCGACAAATATTCTTCAAATCAACTTGCAATCCCTCCTGTGATACAGAGCCCCTACTGTGTAGATCCTCTGCCAAGGCACTGGGATGTGGTAATTCTCCGTTAAGCGCCGACTCAGAATATCGTGGGTGCAGCACTTCACGTCGCGACCAAGTTCTAAGTATCATAGATTTGGGATTGGCCAAGTGCAGGTTATTGAATACCCCGAGCAGGGCGTTTTCTCGCAGGTTTGCCACTATAGAATGAGGTTGGGATCTCATATATTAGTTGGATCTGGAAATCAGGAGACTGGGCTACCATGGTACTATAATGGCCTTCGGTACTTTTGTTGGTTACAGCTTGTTACACTGCCGTTAAACGGCAGGGGTTGTCTGAGTTGGGGATTATAAAGTTCACATATTTTCCACCCCTTGGCTTAGCATAGATTCCATGATACGGTACTAGGGACGGCATACTATTTGATTTTTTGAGCTTTCATACTATGCTTTGCTAAGCTTTACATCTCCCGGTGAATTGTCCATACCGAGCGTATTTATGATAGTACGTCCGCTTCTTTCCTTTAAATGGCACCATACAAGTCAGGGGTATAGTTGCCGCCGGCTTGTTTTGGTGGTAATGTGTCGATCTAGAAACTTTGTTCCTTGTGTGAGACATAACCGCTATTTTCGATGTGAAACAAAACGCCGATAGCCGAACGGTATAGATATTGATAATGCACTACCGCTTCTGTCAGATATATGCCCTGGATTGTGATTTACCTTGCATTTCAGCTTAATATTGGGTGCAACTTTGATGATAGTTTACCAAACTTGAACGTAAGTAAGGGTTGTTGTGTTCCCTTCGTGTTTCGTCCATCCAAATCAATGTATTGTGTCTGTGCTCCCACGCTCTACTGCAGTATACTAAATGCTGACAGGAACTCTTTCTCGTAGGTAGACGTAACTGATGAAAACATACATGTTAGGCCCTTACTAATTTGGGTCACGATGGAATGCGGCTCCTCACATCCGCCTGCCGAAGGGGATAACCAAGGCCGCTCTGCCTCCACCTCTGGCCGTGATACGAAAACCAGGCCGAATGCACTTGCTAGTGTTGTATCACCACAAAATGCTCTCGAGGAGGGGCAGATAGGCATCAGAGGAGATAATGGAGGAGGAGATGGAGCCAAAGTAAAAAACGATCACATTGTCATATCTCGTATATTGTAACTCGCTCCCATCCCCCACCATATCCTGTACTATTAATGGTCCTGTGACTGATGCACATCTCTCTTATTTTCACACTCGAAAACCTTGTCACATGTGCGGCACTGGTAGCTTGGGTGCGCACTAGAGGTAGCCTGTTCTGCGTCTGAAGTGCTGCTCTCGAGGGCTGTTGTACAGATTTCTTCAGCCTCAAGAATTGCTTCTTGTGCTGTGGCGGCATCTGTGCTGTGGCGGCATCTGTGCCGCGTGATTTACCGTAGCATTCTTTACTCAAGGTAATATATATTAGCTACTAGCTCCCAGTTGAGTCGATAGGCAGCGTGTGATTTCAGTAACACTCACTTTCAAACTCTGGGTCGCGTGGTTGGCTGAATGCCCAGGCAATGAGGGACTCCATGTCCATGTTACAGATTAAATAAATAAATACTGAGCAAATTTAGAAGATAGCTTGGTAGTCGGGTATTAATTAATAATTGAACAACTGAAGGAGAGGTTTGAGATGGAGTAGGTATAGAAGAGCACAGCTGACTCGGCACTGTTGGTTTTGACTGTCGTCAACTGCCAAGCCTCGTGGGGGCCAAACTTCGGTATGTCTGCCTTACATACATAATAACGACGGTGATTCAATGATTAATAAGGCGTTTAAATAGTCCATTTCATTAGCTAACCAACACGGCATTTTTATAGATGGGGATGGGACGAGATACTATAGCAACCAAGTGGCCATCAAGCCGATAACAAGCCCATAGATTAAACAGTCATCTTCGCTGAGGCACAGGCGGAGATGGAGCAGTCGACCAGGGACGAGTGAGTCTCAGCCGGTACCGCGGTCCTTTCGTGAATAGTGCATGAGAGAGCGTAGGCGGGCTGACAAAGACTGGAATGTCTTAAGTAACCCCTCGGGATCTGATACTTCGGATGGGCCAGCTAGGGTATCAGAGAGGAGATCCGGAGAAGTACGAGGGGAAGATGGCGTGCGAGGACGACGAGGAACCGGGAGATCAAAAAGATGGGTGAAGGGGGGGTGATGAGGCGGCTATGTATGTTTTATATTCACATGAACCAAGCTGTCTCGTCCCAAGTTCCATAACCACGGTGTTGGGTCAGGAGACGGCGATAGCCAGTGGCCTTCATGGCCACTCACGGTCACCAAATCGACAACATGACAGGATATCTAACTACCGGCTGGGAGACATCGCTTCCCTTGACCAGAGTTGAAGGCAGCCATTCATCTACCGGACCCCGCGTATGACATCTCAACGGCATACCCATAGGAGACCTCGTATAATCGCGATAACAGCAACGGATAACGGCAATAGCAATTCTCGAGATGTCTGTCTGCCCGCGAGCCTACAAGGTTACTTAACTTATCTGCCGGTCGGCCAAGGAGGGACGCGTGGTGTGTGAGTGATGGCGGGCTTGGTAAGACAGTACATACCAGACTTATTCCCGTCGCCACCTACCAGTTCGGCGGGTGGGAATTAATTATTCCGCAGTAGCGGCAGGAGTTATTCACATGTGCTTGCCGTTTAGAGAAGTAAGTAACAGATGCATGGTTTCCCCATACGCATAGCTAGGCTGAGTCAGTCGCACCTTCTTCCGCGGGGAAATGCTTCAGGCATCACATTGACCGTATTGGGGAGAATGCAGTTCGCAGCGGGGTTGTGAGGGGAGGCAGATAGAGGAGGTTGACATGTGCTACCCGCCTTTTGTGAAGGCTTCAATTGGGGTCTGGTCTGGACAGGACGATGTTGGGACGGACTAGAGCTATAGCTCGGGTTGAGTCAATAGTTAGTCGTCTGTGGCGGCAACTGGTATGGTCAATATCTTGGGCCCCCTTTTTTCTTCTCTGGCGCTGTGGAGCTATTGTTTGCTGACGGCTCACTGTAAATGTCCATGTATAGTACAGCTAAACATCAGCATACTGTACTTTCATATGAGTGGTGAGGGAAATATTGACTATCCTAACCCATCCTAACCCATCCTAACGGACGTTACATCCCAGCGAGTAAGATCCACGAGTCATGTCCATCTATCAATAGTTCTGTGGATACTATACCCAAATTTTGATCGTCGGCTAAACGTTGATCCTTCGATTGTCACAGCGAGCACGGCAGGGAAGGGAAGGGATTTGCGCCAAGGTGCGCGTATCTGGAACTACACATGGTAGTATGAAGAGTATCCGATGGCAGGGCTGTGCTTCTGTAGGGTTATCGGCTATTATTGACGATGACGCGCATCATCGCGAATACACCGAGGTTTATGCGATTTTTTTGCTCATGACAGTAAACGCCACCAAAGACAATATTAATATTGTCAACTATAGACGGCAGGAACGATGATACTTGCATATGCCCTCGTGGCTCATCGCCATTACCGTCCATTAAAGCGCGGCAGTCACACATAACACACATAAAACACTCTTTTATGCGCATAAAATCTCACTCAGCCACAGTGCGTAAAGGGTATACCTCCATGTGCATACTCCCCCTAGTCGAATAGGTTTCCACTCGCCCCTCCTCCTCCGGCCCTTTAGTACCCAACCAGGTCCCCTATCTTCCCCATTCGAGCCGTAAAGCCCAGTTCATTCTTTGGTTCCCGCCACTTTCGGCCGCCACTCCAAAACACTGGCCCGAGGCACACGACCCACGCGCAGGCCCAACACGATCTTAGAGTACCATATTGTGCGAAGTAACGCCGTATGGATGTAATTGAGCTCTCTCTCTAGGCCGTCACCACTCCTGTCAGCGATCTCGCCCCGGCAAGTCTCTCATCCTATCCCCTCCGCAAAACCGCCCCCCATTCCTGTCCTATGTATCCCTTCATCTCCTTCCCCATTGGTGCCCACAGCCTCCGTCCTCCTCCTCCCACCATCCCATCAATGCACAATTAGGTGGACCCCAATTGCCCGCGGACCAGACCCTTACCACAGGGCTCCTCGAACCAGCAGCTCCAGCCGACTGCGGATCCGGGCGCCAGCGGGCCAGCCATCCAGGAACGGTAGCCGTGCGTCGACGATCTAGACCACCTGCTGCACTTAAAGGGTCTAACATCCCCCGCGCATCGCGTCTACAGTCCAACTCTCCCCTAACGCCTCTCCATCCGATCATACTCGCACGACGTGCGTCTCCGAAACGAACCTCTTCCTCGAAAACAGACACAGCAGAATAGAATAGGACAGGGCCCCATGCCCGTGCTGCCAACATGAGGTTCCCCCCGCCTGAGGTCATGGCGACGTGGCCAGAGCCGAATTATATCGATCCAGTGCGCCGTGGTAACGAGAGTATTATTATCCAGGCCGTCCTGGTGGCGCTGGTGGTCCTGTTTGTGTCGATTAGGTTATATGCGAGGTTAGCGATTACGAAGGCGGGGATTGGGTTGGATGATGTGCTTATTGTTATTGCCGCGGTATGTTTGTTCAGATCTTCTGGCTTTTTTGAGACAGGCGCGGGGTTGGCTTGGTGGTATGGAGACTAATGGGATATAGATTGTTGGGCTGGGCCTAACGGCGGGGGTTATACTCGCGATACATAATTATGGGTGGGATATACATGTGTGGGATCTGCCTCCGAAGGATAGCATTACAAGTCGAAAGGTATGTGTCGTCAACTGCACAGGTTCTCATCTGGTATCCTACATCGACTAATAACATCACAGGTCAGCTGGGCAAGCATGCTCCTCTACCTCACCTCCTCCTCCCTCACCAAAATCTCCATCCTCGTCTTTTACCTTCGCATCCTCGTCGAGAAGAAGGACAAGCTCATCACCAAAATCACCCTCGGCGCAATGATAATCTATTACGTCGTCCTTCTTATCGTCCTCTTCGCCCAGTGCCGGTATGTCAAACCCTTCCCCCAACCAAACAACCACCTCTAACACATCCTAGCCCCCTACCATACTACTGGGAAATTCTCATCGCCGGTGCCAAGGGCACCTGCTTAGATGAGGGAGTGCACATGGTCACCGCCGGCGTTCTCAACCTCATCTTCGACCTCATCATCTTCGCCATCCCCCTCCGCTCCCTCTTTACACTCAAAATCCGCACCACCCAGAAGCTACAGGTCATCTCCCTCTTCTCCGTCGGGCTGATCGTCATCGCCGCCGCCTCCATCCGGCTGTACTACAACGTCGTCGTCTTCCTCCAAACCTACGATGTGAGTTGGTACGGCTACGTCGCCTGGCTCTGGGCAGCTGTCGAAGTGCATGTTAGCATCATCTGCGCGTGCGTGCCTAGCTGCCGCGCGTTCTTCGCTAGTTGGACGGTGAGGGGTTCGAGTAAGAACCGCAGCGGCCAAGGAACCTATCCTAGCAAGCCCGGAGGAAGGAGTTTTCATAATTTGGATGCGGAAGAGGATGCGAGGTTGACGAGCGTCAAGATGGGGAGTATGGCGAGGGTGGAGGCGGGGAGTGTGAAGAGTGGTGTCAGTGGGGAGAGCGAGGAGACGAGGGAGGGGGTGAGAGTACAGATGGAGGTGCTACAATATCATGAGGGAGTAGGGGATAAGAGAGGTGGTGTGATGGTGTAGACATATTAGGGGGAGGATAAAAATAATTTATATTTATGTGGTTGGAATTGGAATTGGAGTAAGTAATAGATGAAATAGACGCCATAGAATTTAGACAGAGGGCCGCGAGGCAAAAATCTACGGATTATACAGTACAGTACTGTACAGAAAACGAAGGCCTCAAATCTCCCTCGCAGTGACAGTGGCTGCCGGTGTAACCAAAGCGCCTCTCTGGGCCGTTCTCGCCGCAGGAACAAACCGCCTATACTGCTACCTTAACATCATACCTCCTACTGCGGTTGCCACTATACTTCTCTCGCCGAACTGTCCGAGACGATCCCCGGCGACAAATTACTAACCAGGGATCAGCGGCCACGAGTGGATTCACGGCACTGAGTCCCGATCGGTGAAGCTTCCATGATGCAGCTAACACCCTTACGAGATAGAGAGGGCGTGTTGTTGAGGGACTAATGCGATAGGCGGTACTATTTCGTGGGTAAGAGGCTTACCGTAAGGCTTTTTTCGTCCAGCTCGAGGAATAACAAACTCTATCATACCTGAGGCCTATGCAAGGCCTTCTCTACCATGTTGAGTTGGTTCCTGAGGCTGACAATTTTTATCGATGTGGGAGTGCTTCCAATCCCCACTCTGATTGGCCGCGCCACCTCGCGCATTGCTTCCCAAAGCGGTTTAAACCCCTGCTCTCTCAGCCTTGCGCTGAACGGCTGGACAAGGCCAGCTCGAGTAATGGCTCATCCACGGCCTCAAAAGGACACAGAAAACGGTGAGTCGATGGGCCAAGACTCGTTGACATGGGCTCACGGTCCTGGGTGAGATGATATATTTTGAGGCGTCTCGCGGAATGGTCCTCTTTAAAGCGATTCTTCGTCCGCCATCTTTTCGATACAATCATCTTTCGTAGTTGCCGCTGCTACTATCACATACCAGCATAACGTTACAACGTCATACGAAGCAAGATCTACTCTATCTAGCTCGCCCTTTTTGAATATATCACAATGGTTGGCGTCCCAGGCCGCTCAAAGGGTTGCAATACCTGCCGGAAGAGAAGAATAGCTGTTCGTCCCCCTCCATCTGTCCCAATTGGAACCCCAATTATGCAAGCCCGCGCTAACATGTCCGTATAGTGCAGTCTCGACACCCCGGTCTGCAAGCAGTGCATCAAATCGAACCGCGAATGTGGCGGCTACCAGCGCGAGAGACTGTGGGTGCCGAATAACCAGGTTAAGCTCGAGGGCGGGGTTGCTCTTGGAGCTTCCACGCCAACAGCATCAGGGACATTGCCGAGCAGGACTGCATGGAAGGCGTCCAAGGATACCACAGTAGCTCTCGTATGGACAAGCGCTCAAAATAAACCGCACTATGACAAGGTTGTGTCGCCCACACCTCGTTTAGGACGGATGGTAGACTCGTACCGGCCGTTCCAGCAACAGCTAATAGGCGAGTTTATGCATGCCTTTATCCCGCACTATGGGACGCCCGCGGCGACCGAGGACTCCTCGTGGCTATTATGCTTGCCGGGGATGGTTGGTTCTGCGCCAGCGCTCGAGGCGGCACTAATGGCGCTGAGTACCTCACAGTTGGGACGGACGCACGATTGTATGGAGCTAGTGCATGAGAGTCGGCGGCTGTACTGTGTTAGTCTCCGGGAACTGGGGAGGGCGCTAAAGGATGAGAGGGTGTACCAGGATGAGACTCTGGCAGCGTGTGTGGCGCTTGGGTTGTATGAGGTTGTGGAGTGTCCAGCGGAGAGTGATAAGGGGTTGATAACGCATTCGGAAGGGTGTATGCGGTTGATTGAGGCAAGGGGCCCGGATGCGCATAGTGGGGATGCGGCACACCTGCTCTTCCTGTCGTGTCGGTACAGCTCGGTACGTTCTTCCCTACATACCCCCCCATTATGAAGCCCGAGCTAACCCTGTGCGCAGCTAATGCAAGCCATCCCCCAGAACCGCGCAACCTTCATGAGCGACAAAGAGTGGCTAGAAGCACCATGGAAGGGCAGGACCAAGTCACTAACCGACAAATTCATGGACGTCTTCATGCTCGGTCCCACCATCCTCGAAGCCGCCCAATCCATCGGCGACCTCAAGACCCCCTCCTCCCTCCTCGCCTGCCTCGCCGTCATCGACTCCTGCTGGCGCGCCGACGCAGCCATGCGCGCCCTCTACGCCGAGCTCGAAGCCAGCGTCGACGGCCCGCTGTTCTGGCCCGAGCTGTCTACGCTCGATAACCCCGCGGACAACGCCGAGACGGGGAAGCTGTTCCCGGTTGCGTTCCACTTTGTTAATTTTCGTGTTGCGAGGATTTGTGAGTTGTACTGGGCTATGTGCATCATATTGTGGGGCGGGCTGTTCCACCTCTACCATGCGGTGGCGCTTATGGAGCCGCTCACGCCCGATGAGAATGAGTGCGCTTGCTCTACCCCTGTCCACGTATGCCCGAGCGGATTCAACATTGCAGACCTCCCGCCGTTGCAGGACCGCGATGTCATGACGGCGGTGCGCAATATCTGCCAGTCGTTCGAGTACTGCGTGCAGCCCGCCAACCGACTGCTCGGAGCGTCAAGCATCGCGTTCCCGCTGCAGGTGGTGATATCGACTCTGAGGGAGTTTCCGGGGAGGGAGAGAGAGATTTGGTGGTGTTCGTCGGCGCTGGATGTGATTGATAGGAAGGGGTTCCGGATTTTGAAATTTGCTAAGGCATGACTAGGGAGGTGGGGTAGTGGAGGCAAGGTTTGTTGGTGTTTGAATATTGCGGATTGGGTATGGGGGCGCGTAAACTGGGATGAAATTGGGGAGCAATTGGGTGCTATGTTTAAGCATTTGAGGTTGTAGGCAGCCGATGGCGATATGGGGTAGAGGGGTAAGGGGTAAATGCAAGGCTCTTCTGTCGCATGGGTTTGGATGATGGTTTTTGGAGATAAGCAATTGATATATCCCATGTAGTTATGATCGCTAAGTTATGTTTAATCAGACAGGAGTAGCTTTGAGATGTTCTATGTCGTTGCGGTTTGATGGAAGTGATAAATTAGAGGGCGGGCCGTGCGAGTTGGGCTGCACTCCAGCCATACGGTTTAGTTCCATAGGTTATAGATATTCCCCTGCATGAGGCTGGCAAGCGAGTCTATCTCTGAAGGAACTGAGAAGGTATTTAAAAGCTGCTCATGCTAGAATCTTTGTTATCAAAATACGCTGTAACACACGGCTACGTCATCATCATGGGTCGTTTCTTCCCACAGTAGAGTGAGTCGTTCTTTCCGTCTGTCCGAATAGAGGTAATAAATGAAACTCAATCGACTAGAGTTAGTCGTAATTATATCGGCCCGCATCTACCTCGGGTTGGTGAGGCCTGGGACGTGTGAGAGTATCATGTACGCCGACAACGGGGATCGCCAGAACGAGGCCGGCCGAAGGGAGCTTCACAGTGTTGTACAGTGTCTCCTCGTGCCATTGTGTGTCTGTAAAGATCATTCTATGGATGTCACTTTTAAACTAAGCATATTTGAAGTATTTGGCTGCAAATTCAGTCATCTAACGTAGGATTGGGGTTTGTTCATCTCATAACTCCATTCAATCGAGGCGTTCTAGTACTACCAAACTAAACAAACGTGTACACAAAAAGCCCCGCACATGTCGAATCCCATATCCCAAGTCCTAATAAAGCCACAACACATAACTATAAGCTCAAAACCGGCAACCTCTCATTATATTCTCATACAATAAACATCGCCGGAGTTGCCACGGATCTGTCGATGTCAGGATTTATTTTTATAGCTGCCGGACCTCGCACATGGTCGGTTGTTAGTCCAATTGGCCGATTAGCCTCGGGTGTTGGCACGGACACCACCAACGCCGGCAATAGCCACAAAACCACCCAAATGCCCCAGGCCCAAACCCTGTAAGCGGCCAGAATCGTCTCATAAATTCCTTTCGGCGGCCACTCCCTCTTACATCACCATATTCTCCCAATCTACGACGGCTCAGCCATAAAACCGCACCGTAGCCTCTCAATTGCCTATTTCGGAGATATCTGTCTTGTTTGGCAGCAGGACAATGTCGGCGATCAACAGAACTCTGCGAGCTGCATCTGTCCAGTCCATCCGCTTACCGACTAGAGCCGTCCGTGCTCAGGCTCTCAACCGCATCAACTTCACCAACCCCGCCATTCGCACCTCTGCCGCTCTCAGAACCAGCAGCTTCTCCACGATGTCTAAACTTCAATCTGGTGCCCCCCCGGCGCCGGTCGCAAGAGAGTATGATCCAGAGATCAAGGACATCGCTTCTTTCGTCCACAACACCCCGATTGACTCGGATCTCGCTGTATGTAACCCCGCCTCGTCTCGGCAATCCTCCGAAGCATTGATTCTCCCAGCTAACACAAACTTCAGTTCGACACTGCACGATTCGTCTTCCTCGACACTCTAGGATGTGGTCTTGAGGGTCTCAGGTTCAAGGAGTGCACCAAGCTCCTTGGCCCAATCGTTGAGGGCACCGTTGTCCCCAACGGCCCCAAGGTTCCCGGCACAAACTTCCAACTTGACCCCGTCAACGCTGCGTTCAACATCGGTGCCATGATCAGATGGTTAGATTACAACGACTGCTGGTTGGCCGCTGAGTGGGGTCACCCATCTGACAACCTGGGTGCCATTCTCGCCGTCGCTGACTGGATTTCCCGCACCAACCGTGCCGGTGGAAACCTTGGAAATGGCAAGATCATCACCGTCAAGGAGGTTCTCGAGGCCATGATCAAGGCCCACGAGATCCAGGGCTGCCTGGCTCTCCTCAACTCCTACAACAAGGTCGGTCTTGACCACGTTGTCCTCGTCAAGGTTGCATCCACCGCCGTCATCTCCAAGCTCCTCGGCCTGTCCGAGAAGCAGACCGCCGACGCTGTCTCCCAGGCCTGGGTTGACGGACAGTCCCTCCGCACCTACAGACACTCCCCCAACACCATGTCTCGCAAGTCGTGGGCTGCCGGTGACGCTTGCCAGCGTGCCGTCAACCTCGTCCTCAAGGTCGCCAAGGGCGAGCCCGGTGTCCCAACCGTCCTCTCCGCACCAGTGTGGGGATTCTACGACGTCCTCTTCAAGGGCAAGAAGTTCGAGTTCCAGCGCCCATACGGCAGCTACGTTATGGAGAACGTCCTGTTCAAGGTCTCCTACCCTGGTAAGTCTAGATTTTCCACCGCCCAACATTTTCAGCCACTAACCCGATGATAGCCGAGTTCCACTCGCAGACCGCGATTGAGGCCGCCAAGGCTGTCTACCACAAGCTCGAGGCTATGGGCAAGTCCGCCGCCGACATCAAGGAGATCACCTGCCGCACCCACGAGGCATGCATCCGCATCATCGACAAACAGTTCAAGCCCATGGACAACTTCGCCGACCGTGACCACTGCATCCAGTACATGGCCTCGGTCATGCTTGTCTACGGACGCCTCGAGGCCACCGACTACACTGACGGTGGAGAGGCCGCCACCTCGCCGCTCGTTGAGAGCCTCCGCCAGAAGATCAAGTGCGTGGAGGACGAGCAGTTCACCCGCGACTACCATGACGAGAAGCTGCGCACCATCCCCAACGCGCTTACCGTCACCCTTAATGACGGCACGGTCTTTGATGAGATCGTTGTCGAGGCGCCGCTCGGACACAGGATCAGGAGAGAGGAGGCCAAGCCGGTCATCCTCGAGAAGTACAAGAGGCATCTCGGCCCGCATTTCGATGCTGCCAGGGTTAAGGAGCTTGTCGATCTCGGAAACGACCGCGCCAAGCTGGAGGGCATGGCTATTGATGAGTATGTTGACTTGTACACCGTCAAGGACAGCAAGTTTGTGTAAATTGAGAGTGGAGGCGTGTTAGATTTAGAAGGGAGCTTTGCTTTGGATGAAAAAGTTCATTGAAATGCGAGATTGTAGCTGGTAAGGTATGCCATTTACTATAAATATCGAACTATATACCAGAAAACCATGCAGTTATTTTACCATCATCGTGCCCGTAATATTCTCACATAATTATTGTTCACCAAGAACGTACGAAGGAGAGTGATGGCGATGACAATGACCACACATATACCCACTCATAACATACCCGCTCATACCCGCAGCCTCGCCTGGTTAACCCCACCAAAGCTCAACATATCCACCAAAGCCCCAACCACTTGAATACCTCCAAACAAACTGAACGCTCTGTAAAAAAAATCTCAAGGCCTCTATCAATCATAAATCAATCATAAATACGAATAAGTCTTTACGATACGCGACCTTAAGCGACAAAAAAAATCCAAAAAAAATTAACCACTGTAATGCACGCCCCACCAGGGTCTCGAACCCTGAACCTTGGGCTTGTCTTTTAGCTGATGATGAATCATCTGCATAAAAGGCCCACGCGCTAACCAATTGTGCCAGCAGGGCTGGTGGTTGTTGAGGTGGACTGGCGAAATTCGCATTATGTAGGAAACAGGCCTTCTGTTACTATATATATTCTGTGAAGGAATAAGACGTTTCTTGAATTTCGATGGTTTTTAAGAATGAAAGCGGTCCGGAAAAATATTAGAACGCTAGTAAATATTTATTTGAGGGAAGGAGCTATTTGCGTGGTTAGTGGATCATATTGAGTCGTTCAATCCGTGGTTATTATTTGTGGGTATATAAATTTATTTAGAGTCATATTTCCATTGAGTTATAATTATCACAAATGAAGATTCCAAAACATTTCAAAAATATAATAGGGTATCATTTAGGAGACTAAGAAAGGGCCTGGCCCATCTAAATCCCAATGCATACTCCATCATCCCACGTCCGCCAACGCCATGAAACCAGCTAAAATACAGCAAATCAAGAATATAAGAGCCATCATTAAATCATTCCGAAATCGCTTCCCTCTCATAATGCCTCAGATAATGTTTCTTGACAGAGCGCAGTACCTCCAAGGTAACATGCAAATCATACCCTTCCCCCCACTTCATAATCCCCAAGATCGGAATGAGCTTGTGCTTCCCGATCTTGATGTACTGATGCATATACAGCACCGCATTGCCCATATCATAGGGCCTCCCCATGCCACGAGACAGTCGGTCCACGCACACCATAAACGCATAACTCCACCGTGGCGCCAGAACTGTCAACCCCTCGCTGCAGTACACAATATCGTTCTGCTGCTCGGAGAGCTCGTAGACGTCGCGCGCTACCTCGGGACGCATATCCACCGCGCTCTCGCCGCCGAACCACCCGTCGCCTAGCGGGACGGGGCCGCGCGATTTAGCGTATAATACAGCGCTGGCGAGCAACCTGCGCTGGGCGGTGGTGAGGGTACTTCCTAGTGCGTCGACGTCGGTGGTCGTGGCCCAGGCGCGGAGGAAGAACGAGGAGACCACTCCGCCGACGGCAATGATGGTTAGGTCGGCGTTGTTGTGGTGCAAGTACTCCGCCATCAGCCCGAGTCCACGTTCAATGGCTCTGCGGTCCAGGATGCAACAGCCTGATGGAACGGGGACATCGTTAGAATCACGAGGCTGTCTGGGCGGCTCTGATTTAGGCACTTCGGTCGCGCCGAGTGTACGAGAAGGCGCCTCGGACAGTTTGGGTGTCGAAGGCCACCGGGGACGTTCCATTTGAGGTTGGGATATTGTCCTGCGGTGATTGCCTGTTGCTGCACTAAGTTCAGACCTCTTATTCCTGTACGGGTTCGTATCCACAGGGGGTGGCGTTGTAATAATTCGTTGGACGGGCCTAGATTGTTGCAGGCTCGTTGCAGGCAGTTCAAAACGTTCAGGGTTGAGCTGTGACTGGCTCGCAATATCTTGTTTAGGTGGCGGGGAATATGGTGGAGTGTCAGGATATGGTGTGGCTGTGGTTCGAGGTTGTGGATTGGACACGGCTTTTCGGAGACTTGATCTGATCTGTTCAGCGCTGACTGCGGGCTGTTGTTGACTGATGGTCGGCTTCATTAGGTCGACTATGATCTGGCGATAAGTCTCAAGCTTTAGATTCAGGGCCGCTATCTTTTCCGGGTCGGTGGGTGGTTGTGTAGTTACTAGCAACCCTTGGGACGACGGTTGTCGACGAGGAGCTGGTTGTCTTGCACTCGAGGGATTATGGTAGGGCAGCTGCTGTTGGCGAGTTGGTGATTGTCTTTGAGTCGGGGACATACTGTAAGACGGCAGATGTTCGCGAGTTGGTGATTGTCTTTGAGGAGGGGGCATATTGTAAGACGGCAGCTGTTGCCGACTCGATAGTTGTCGTTGTGTTGTGGGCTCTCGTGGCTGCTCGTAGGACGACTGTTGTTGACGATTCCAAGGTTGTTGGGAAGTAGAATCCAGCCGGGGTGTCGTCACACCTTGGTTTGTAGCAGTTGAATTTATTCGGAGAGTTGCCGTGAGAAGAGGAGGATTCGACATGAACTGTGATTGCGCCATTTCAGGCTGTATGCGCTTTCGACCAGTTGCCACAGGCACGGTGAGAGCCTGGGGGGCAATTGAAGACTGCTGGCGTGTTTGAGCAGATTGTCGAGCGGCTATCATGGGTGGGTGAAGACTCGTTCTTGGCTGCTCCGCAGTAGTAACAGTGATTTTTGGGATAGACTGTGTGATAGATGCCTTTCCTCCGTATCTGCAACAGAAACCCGTCGTAGATGCCGCGTCTTTGTCGTCCACACAACAGAAAAGCCCTACTGTGGAGAATGAAGAGCAATCGTATCCGAGGAGCCAACGCATCGACAGCGAACAATAGCAATGGCTCGATGCCGCATGCCAGTCTTATCGAAGTATGAGAGTAGTAAATGTATTGAATAGTGGCTTCACCAGCCTCGTCACATCAACTCGCAGCGACATAGAAATATGAGGGTAGTAGCTGTCATGACTTAAGAAAGGGAGACAATTCCATCCCTCGACTTACATACCCACAGATTCATATACGCGGGCCATCGTGAAGGCAGCTATGCATGTTGGACTTCCAACAGCGCCAGATGCAGGCAGACCGCCCGAAAACCCTCAGCCTTCCCTGCTGGCAGATTTTGCGGCGTCAAAGCCCAGATGACGGCCGGTATGACTCGTCTATATCTAGACCTGCCGTGCATACCGTTTCACTGTCTTGCCGGGCGCATAAACAGGGGACGAATAAACGGGGAGAGCCTGGATTGTGGACGGGTGGTGGTTGTTTAAGCGCTCCCGAAAAATGAGGTTGCATGAGCCACAACCTCGGGTTTACGCGCCCTCGACGCGTCGCCAATCGTTTATTCTCATTTGCAACCAATAACCAACATAAGGCTCGCCACTACTCGCGCGGCCCTGAAGTCTGCAATGGGACAGTTTGGAGCTGGGAATTGATGCTAACACTTATCTTGCTTTTCTGGACCGGGAATCAAAGGAATGAATGCTATTCTTCTATATCTTCTATATCTTCTATATCTATATCTATATCTATGTCAACGTCTATTTGCCCTCATAATAACTGTCTGCTCTTGAAGTAACCATCACCATAATGTCCCAGTATCTCATCCCCAAGCTTGATCTCCTTGATCGCCTTAACCATCACCCTCAATCTGTTCATTATCTGTACATTAATAAATTTAACGTTCTGCTTGTCTTTATCATCAGTATGATTGATAAACCTCGTCCAGTTCCCACTCAGCCGTGCCGAGATAACGGCGACACAATGCTCCTCTGATTCGCCATATATCCCAAACTGGTAGGTGTTGTCGCAAATCTCAGAATGCGGATCGTAATCAGTATCAGGCAGCAAGACCCCCGTGTACTCACCTATCAGTTCATTGGCACCCAATGCTTGCAGGGACCGCACGCCACGGTTCACGACGTTCGGCTGATCGGGGAACGGGGGATACTCAACTATCTGGACCAACACACCTTTCCACGCCTGCACAAAGGCGTGGCATTGGCAGCCATTAAATGGGTTATTCCAGTCTTCTTCCGCGGCGAAGTGGTTATTGCATGTCACACAGCGGGGAGGCTCGCGGTATACGCCGTCTATGTCCGGGGGATGGCAGATTTGGGGGTGGCGTGGCCAGGTTTGCCATGGCCACCCGGGCGTACGGTCGTATTGGCGGAAGAGATTGGGGTCGTAGGTGCAATCTTCGATGTCTATAACCTGGAGGTCTGAGCGCTGGGCATCGTTGTAGCTCGGGGCAAGGATGGGAACTATCGCGCCTGCTGTCGATAGATAGTATGTGTCTGGGCCATGGGCGTTAAGGTTCAAGTGCAAGACTTCATCGCTGATGGAGTTGGGACTTGGGTAAAATCCCACAATATGATCAGTGAATAAGCTCACATGAGGCTCTGGGTTCCGGCGGAATAATTCAGGGATCAACTCTCTGACGGCTCGAAGCCAGGGCACACCCCGCGACCGCGCGAAAAACTCGATGCTTGATTTGTTTGCTGTCAAATGCCCAACGAGGAATGTCCAGAGCTCGTCAACAGCCCATCTGACAGCTTCGATGAAGGTCGGCGATACCGAAAGAATGGCCACAAATATTATTTTGTCCCTTTGAGAACCGGGGAGTGCAGTGAAGAGGATTTTAATGCGCGAACGCATGTCCCTCTGCCAGTAGAGGACGGGAACTAACCTTCGGTCTGGAGCAACAATGAATGTAAAACGCTTAGAATGGTAGTCTCGATATATTTCTTCCAACATAACTTTTGCTAGGTCACTGTTGGTGCCATCAGAGTATTCCGCCAGCATTGGGATTATCACTGGCTGCGGTTCGCCCGGTGGCCATGGTTCGCCCTCTTGCCCTGGTTCGGCCATGATCAGCGGTTGATAGAGGAGGACGTGGAATAGAGTGGCAGGTGCCAAAATAGACTGCAAGAGAATTAGGAGATAAAAGTGTATACTGCACAGCAGTAAAAGCAAAAAACCAGTGTCGTATGGTGTTGGTGGGGAAATGTTTTGAAATGCGAATGGTACTGCCGAGATGATAACAGCCACCTTGACAGCAGAGGGGTATTTATACAAAAATGACACAAAGATTATTATCTGAGACTCGGGACAGTGAAGACAGACAAAGCTTCTTTGAAGAATTATAACACTCAAAGATCTGGACAGCATTATTATTGTTCGTCGATATAAGGAAAGAACGAAACATCACCGAACCAAAGATCTATTGTCCTGGGCCCCATAAAGGCCCAGGACAATAGATCTATGTTACCCGGATAAGGCAAAACAAGGAAAGTTAAGAACTAGGCAAAGAATCAAAGAACGTTTTGCATTCTTGCTAAAAATACCATCGAAGAACAAGAGCTGAAATGGATTGTTCGAGGACAATGGGAACTGACACAGCCCCGAAGTGACCAGCCATAGGAAACCGAATAATGAAAAAGAACAAGTGCAAAGATCAAAGGCTTCATACTCATGGAAACAGTACTCATTGCTGCGGGTGTTACTGCCGTCGTACATCTGAAGCATGGATTGTACGAATGACGAAGGTGAAGAAGCGCGTTGTTGGAGCGCAGGAGCTTGTCTTTGTGTTGTTCTCAGCCTCGTCGCGTTGTCGCAAACGAGGCTGGCTATCTCGGCAGCGGATAAGGAATATAGAGATTGAAGCCTTCCGCCAAACAACCGAGCTCAAACTCAACACGTCGCGACAACAACACAACAGCGACTGAGCTAAGTGACTGGGACGAGACAGGAGTAGCCCTCGCAATTCGACATTCTGAGCACTTTTAATCCGGAGATATTGGACTGACTACGTGGGAGACACAATGGCAACGAAGAACTTCACAAAAGGGCTTGCCCCCCTGCGTCTCCAGCTCCAAGGCAAACCGACTGGGCATGGCCAGCATGCACGACATCTCATCTACTCATCGTCCGCACCGATACATCGAACAATCCGATCGCCGCTCTCCCAATGCAGGCAATACTCAACTCCACCACCCTCCCAAACCCCCGATGTCCCAACTCCCCGTCACAACGACCTGCGCTCCCAACTGAACGCCTCCACACCACCACCACCACGTTCCGATCACCCACCGCCTCCTCCTCCTCGCAGCCAACGAAAATCAGTTCGCCCCCTCATCCTGGCGTCCGGCTTCCTCCTTCTGGGCCTCTCGGTAGGGAAGTTCAGCACCGGCCTACTGGCGCCCCCTCCGCTCCCCAGTCCCGAGTCCCCCGAGGGCCAGAAGCTCACCACAGCTCTCCGTGCGGACGCCGAGGCGCTGCCGCTCGCTAAATCGATGGCCGGGGAGGAATGGGAGTCGTGGGATGCATATACGACGCCCGGGGGTGATGGCCTCGCGAACAGGTTGACGAGCGGACCGCTTGGAGGATACGGGGGGATTGGGTACCAGCGGGTGTTCTGCAACAAGACTACGGGAGAGTATGTTGTGCTCGCGTGGCTGGGACGGGGGCTGTCGGGGTGGCCGGGGGTGGTGCATGGAGGCTTGTTGGCTACGCTGCTGGATGAGTGCCTGGCACGGACAGGGATGAGGGGGTTGGACGGAGGCGTGGGGGTTACGGCAAGACTTGAGCTGGGATATAAAAGGCCTGTTAAGAGTGCAGGGTGGTGGGTGGTGAGGTCGTGGATGGAGGAAGGGGCAGACAATGGGAAGAACAAGAGGAAGGCGTGGGTGAAGGGGAGGGTGGAGGATTTGGCAGGATCGGTGTACACGGAGGGTCGGGCGCTATATGTGGTGCCGAAGAATGTGAAGTTGGCTGGTCTGGGGGATAAATTTTAGAGAGGAACTCTTGAGCCTCATGTATCGTTGCACCGGGCATCATTCTGTTTCGGGCCATGACAAACAAGTCTTGTGCTCCGGGGCGTCTGGCGCCTGTCGACCCGTATTTCGGGTGCGGTCAGTGGCTGCGGGGGGAAGGGGTGTTTGTACTCGGTTCCTCCGTGTCTTAGATCAATGATGGGCCAGAATGCTGCCCTTCCAAAACAAGGCCTCAGCTGCGGAAGAACGAGAATATATTTTGTTGGTGTATAACCAAACCTGCTCTGAACACCCTCAATACCCTGAACACCGCTCGCCAAACCTTCCCCAATCAAGCACGACCGCAACCCCCTCGTACGGCAATAGACAAGGCGGGCAAGAACGTGCCAAAGTGGCGCAAAGCTGAGGATGGATCCGTGTCCCTGTCTTCTCGCGATCCTGGGGTTGGCTAGCCCCTTCTCATTCCGCTTATCCCAGCGCCGATCCTGTTTGTGCGAGTGTGTGGCGAGTGTGTTCCGAGGTTTGGGTGCGTCGAAACAATAACATCTTGGCTCCTTTTATTCATATTACCATTTCTTCACGTGCCCCTTTTTGATCTCAATCACATTTATCCTCCGTGGAACGGTGGAGTTTGTTACGAGTAGTGTCGGCGGAGACGCGCGGGAAGGCCAATGGCAGGAAAGATAGGCGACCATGACTACTGCAGCCTGCGATCCCTGTCGCGCTGGAATGTGGGAATTTCCCTCCAACTAAGTAGGGAAGAGAGGCGCGAGAGGGGCTCGAATTTTGACGCTACTGTACAGTTTGATGGGCGTTGTGGGCCGCGTATGTTGGCGCATATCGTACGAGTATCGGAGAGTACTTTCGGATCCATATGTACAAGAGATATGGATCCAGATTCACAGAATTACACAAGGCGGATGTGAAACTTCATTGTACAACTTCTTCGCTGTACCACCTCGCGAACACATTGGAGGCACAGAACACTACCAGCTAATACAGAATTGATGCAGATACCCCTCATATCTCGGCGGCGGTGAAGAATTTCGTGGTTGACAGACGTTCGTGCAATCACAAACCTCCAAGAATGACACCGTACAGTACAGCGCAGTACATTCGGACACGCCAACTGAGACGTACATCCTGACATACATCCTGACATACATACAGCCTGAGGTAAGTGTGCATTTGTAGGGCCATCGCCCCCCCGCGACGGCACTGGAAAAGCGCCGGGAGGCTCTATCTAGTCTAGCTGGGGGGATCCCATGGACCCAGGTCCTCGTTCCCGAAAGTGAACGCGCGCTCGGCCTCAACGCCATCGACAAACTAATGGGTGGGCAAATGCCCATAAACGCGCTAAACTCCCTCGATGAACTCGATGGGCCACACATAGTCCCATCATTGGACGCCTCAGGGTGATAATGTTCAGACTACAGGGGCTACTCTCTGTTGGGCGGACCAGGAACTGGGCATCACGATGCAGAAATCCGCTCTGTGCCTCTGCTCTCCACCACTGCCTTACGCTTGCACATCCCGTCTCACTTGTTTCACAACTCCCGATCTCCTGTGCGTCCCCTCCGTGCTCGCTTCCATCTTACTCCAATTACCAAGTTTCCACCACGCCCTCAGCTCCTAAATTGAAAGGGATGCGGCCGTGGTGATGGTTCGTGATAGAGGCGCCGACAAGGAGATCTCCTTCACCACCCACCCCCCATTCTTCGTGCCACTCCAACTGCGGCTGAAGCTCGTGGAGTCCACGTTTGGGCACCGCCGGTGCGACGCTCCCTGAGCGCCGGGAATGGCGCGCGGCGCTCATAGGCCGGGCGTGGTGCAGCTGGACCCCCATCTAGCCCGCTTTTGCAATCCGCGGGGACCTCGGGAGGCTGCCTCGACGCGGGCCCCTTGGGACTGGTGGCACCCTGTGTGACCGACGCCATTCTGCGGGCCCTTCCTTCGGGGCTAAGGAGCTTGCTCAGACTTATGTCATCGGCATGGCTAGATGCTATATAACAAGCTCATGGCTTGTCGGTGCTTGTGCCCTTAGTTGGGGCTAATGACAGCTCTAAGTCGACATCGCTACTGCCATGATTCCGCGAGTTCCTGACAGATTCAATCTTCGTCGACCTCCAATCTTATTGTTAGACGTGTGAGAGACACAAGGAACGATGACGCCTCCAAATATTCTCATCTACCTGTTACGGAGGGACCTCCGGCTGGAAGATAACCCAATCTTCCATGCTGCGGCTACTGACGCCGCTAAAACATATACGCACCTCCTTCCCGTCTATGCTTTCCCGGCTCAGCAAATAGAAGTTTCTGGTTTCATCCCCGAAGACTCCGAGGAGAAGAGTCCGTATCCCGAGGCACGATCCAGCATTGGCAAATTCTGGAGATGCGGGCCACACCGGGCTAAATTCATCGCGGAGAGTGTTTGGGAGTTAAAGGAGACCCTGGGAAACGTGGGCAGCGGACTAGAGGTAAGAGTTGGCATGTTAAGTGATGTTCTGAAGGATCTCCTAGCAGGCTTCAAGTTTAATGGGAAAGGGGTGAATATCGCTGCTGTGTGGATGACTGCCGAAGAAGGCGTCGAGGAGAAACTTGACGAGAAAGACTGCAAAACAATTTGTGACGCGGCAGGTGTCGACTTCAAGTTGTGGAAGGATGAGAAGTACTTTGTAGATGAGTATGTCCCCCCTTGTACTGTGTGCTTTGCCAAACTGCATCCCATATTTGTGATGCTCATATGAAGTATTCTAACCCAAACAGCGATGACGTTCCGTTGAAGGACATCAGTGAGCTTCCAGATGTTTTCACCACCTACCGAAAGCTTGTTGAACCACTCCTCAATGCGCCTCGGGCTCTCCTACCCACGCCGGCCAAAGGCACACTACCACCGTTACCTCCTATGTCAATAATTCCGCCCCAATCTCCACCATTCGTTATACCAAACTCTTACGAAGATCTTGAATCATCTCTCCTCTCACCCGTATCCCAATCGCCTCTCCCCACATTCCCACTGCGCCCAAGCTCCATGCCACCATCCCCCACCCTCCACGGTGGATCCCAGGCCGCCCAATCCCGACTCCTCCACCTCCTCGAATCCGGCGCCATCACCACCTACAAAGACACGCGAAACGACCTTATGGGCGCAGACTACAGCGTACGCCTCTCTTCATATCTCTCTCAAGGCTGCATCACAGCACGTCAAATACACAACTCTCTCGTCTCATTCGAATCTGGCGACTCCAATCTCCCCTCCTGCGCCTCCACCCCCGGCTTCGGCAAGGGCGAGACTGACGGCACGTCAGCAGTCCGATACGAACTCCTCTGGCGCGACTACATGCGCCTCTGCACGCGAAAGTACGATGCACTCCTCTTCTCCATCGGTGGCTTCCGCCGCGACTTCTCCCAGCCATGGACCACACCCTCGACTGATCCCGCCAGCTCAGCAGCGCTCGCGCGCTTCCTCAACGGAACAACCGGTACAGGACTCATCGACGCGAGCCAGCGCGAGCTAGCGCACACGGGATACACATCTAGCCGCGCGCGGCAGAATGTCGCCAACTTCCTCGCGAAGCACCTCGAGCTCGACTGGCGCCTGGGCGCGGAGTGGTACGAGTACGCGCTCGAGGACTACGACGTCAGCAGCTGCTGGGGGAACTGGCAGTATGTGGCTGGTGTGGGCAACGATCCACGGGGCGACGGCCGCAGCTTCAACCCCATTAAGCAGTCGTGGGACTATGACCCGAAGGGGGAGTACTGTCGCGCTTGGATCGTGGAGTTGGGTGGGGTGGGAGAGGATAATGGCGGGTTGGAGCTTAGTCCAGGCGAGTGCTTTCAGGCGTGGACGATGGCTAAGGAGAGGCAGGTGTGTTTGGGGATTCAGGGGCTAGAGTGGGTGAGGACGCCGCTGAAACCGATTGAGTTCACGGTTGAGCGGAAGCAGAAGGGGGCGAGACGAGCGGATGCAGTAGATGGGCAGGGTTATCGAGGTGGGCGGGGTGCTGGGAGAGGGGCTCCGATGGCCCAGCATAGAGGACGTGGCGGTGGGTACCCTGGTGGTGGAGCGTACAGTGCTGGTGGAGCACCATATGGCGGTGGTGGACCGTATGGCGGTGGTCCAGTGTACGGTGGTGGCGGCGGGTATGGCGGTGGCGGTCCATATGGGGGTGGCTACATTACTTATAATACCCGCGGTGACTGGAATCCCCGCGGCAATGAGCCTCCGAGAGGCCCCTCTCTTCGCGGAAGGGGAGGCAATGGAGGCCGATGGGGGCGCGGCGGATACGGACCCCGTATTAGAGGGCCAGCTGAGGGTCATCCTAACGGAGCTGTTGCTGATGCGGGAGTAGATGGTCAGTCTACCACGGCTTGACTTTGGGCGAGCTGATTCGGGCTTGCAAGCATTGCTGTGTTTTTGCTGCTTTTGAAAAGGTTGAAGGACTGCCACGGTAATAATGCAGGTCGTTGTTTGAATTTAGAGGTTAGGATGTTCCATTTCGCCGTTATTTACCTTTTACGGTTTCGATTTACCCAGGTCGTTTAGGACAAATCATCCCATATAATAAGAGTTATATAGGGTCTCGTAGTAGTTACCTTGATAGACTAGAAATTTCCCCAGAAGTGATAAAAATAAAGATTATCAGTCCTGTATGTATTAGTAGTTGGGAGCAGCTGAGTTTGTTTAAATTCCTATAAATGGTAATTTCAAGATAGGTTACTGGCTTTGCAACCTCCAGAGCCAGTGATTCATTTTAATAGTCTAGTTGTCAGAAACTGTTGGAATTATTGTGGTTGATATTGACTGAAAGCAGTATAGTCCCTGCACAGATTTTGGGCCGGCGATGGGGACGCTAGCGCCAACGGCGCATCTTCGGCAAGCGCCGATCGGGGTGTCACCCGGCGGCTTACACAGTGAGCCAGAACCAGCCTCACTCATCATCCACGACAACCTGCCACGCTCTTAACCACCACAAAGAGCATATCTAGAACTGGCTTTTGGCCTTCACATAGACGAATCTTTTGCACCCAGTCGCATGGTCCTGTGCATTCGAACAGCCTCCAATTACGAACAAATGACAGCACATCCCTGCCTACCCCACAGCTTTCATCAATAACTTGAACGCTAAATACAACGACACAATGGCTGCACCCTCCGGGCCCCCAACCTCAGGGAGCTACCCCATTTTCCTCAGCCCTGCCCTCCTCAACCAAGGCCTAAGCAACAAGGACCTCATCACAGCCATCAAATGTACGGTCCCCCTCTTCCCCGCTTCCATTGCCAACCCCAGCTAACGCTCCCAGACTCTCCCCCCCCCCCGGCGCCCGCGACCTCCGCCCTCCTCAAACCCTCCACCTCCGACCAGCACAAATACAACTTGACCATGTCGACGGCAACATCTACCTCCTTCTACCACGGCCCACGTAGTTCTGGCGCTCCCAAGAAAGCCGCACGCTACGTGCTCGTCTGGGACGCCAGCCGTTCGGGCTGGGAGCTGCGGCCGGTCGACTCGGTGTTCGAGATGGCATTTGTGCGGTCGTCCGGAGCGGAGGGCGAGGAAGGGGGACCAACGCAGGACGAGAGTCCTGTGAAGGCGGCACCGAAAGGCCGGAGGAAGAGTGTGGCGGCGCCGAAGGAGGAGGTTAAGAGGCAGAAGACTGCACCGAGGAGGAGGAGGGAGAGCTTGAGTGAGAGTGAGAGTGATGATGGGTTGACGATTGAATATCCGGGAGGGAGGGCGCCGACGAGGGCGTTTGGACTGGGGCTTGGGACACCGTTGGGGGGAAGGGAAGAGAGAACGGTTGAGCGTGTGGATGTAGATATGGATGAGGATGAAGATGCGGATGGGGATGGAGATGGAGATGGGGATGTGGAGGCGTTGGACCTGGGGAGCCCGGCGCAGGGGGGAATGGAGGAAGAGGAAAGTGAGGAAGAGAGGGAGGAGGAGGTGGATCTTGAGGCTGAGCTGGAAAGAGAGCTGGCGAAGGGAGGTGGGGAGAGTAGCGAGAGCGAGGAAGAATAGTGGGGTTCTGGACAGGAGTATATGGGTGGCTTGAAAGGATTGGCGTTTTAAAAATTACGAGAAATACCATGGCTATATACGGGAACGAGTAGCACAGTGCACAATTATTTTATTTGTCTGAGCTAGCTGTCACAACAAGATTGGCGCCTGAAACCCAATTGAAAGACAGGTTGAAAGCCGTCCGAGGTAGCTGTCACAACAAGATTAGCCCCCGAAACTCCATTGAAAGACAGCTTGAAAGCCTACCCTCTTCCCAACTACTGCTTCTTCGTTGGCTGGCTCCCGGCAGATGCAGCCTCTTTGGCATCTTCTTCGTCCTCCTCGTCGTACATTTCCCTTAAATACTTAAATGCCACCTCGGGCCCGCAAGATCCTGAGGATGACATATCTATTTTCTCCCGTTTAGCTGGCTATTGGTGAGCTAGCAAAATGGTATGGGACTCACTTGGCCGGGGATGTTTTTTCTTATAGGCCTGATACTGGTCCTCGTCCATGTTCATCATCTTGTCCATTATGAAGTCATACTGTTCCTCGGGATCGGACACGTCGGCAAACTCATAATCAGACTCTTGGTCAGTCTTTTTCATCTCTGCTTCGTGGTGGCCGTGATCCTTTCGGGTGGCACGGCGAAGGGGATTTTTTTTTTTGGAATCGCTGACGTTGCTTGGAGGCATGTTTTCCGCATCGCTGGTATTTGTTGGAGGCATGTTTTTGGGGTCACTGCCATGGCCGGGAGCAGCAGTTGCATCTTGCCCTGTATCGGGAGATGAAGGTGAGTTGATGTCCACCATCGGGTTTGGTTTGGACTGAGCAAGAGTGAGTGTTAGGTAAGACAATAAATATGTACGTCGATGTGGTTTCGAAGAGGCTATAAACACACCCGTCTAAAGGAAACTTACTGTAGAGTTTGTGTAATTTGTTGGTGCTTTCAGAAGAAGAGTGAGGTGAATATGGAGTAAGGAAAGATACAAAACTATGTTTGGGCGTGAAGGTCGAAAGTTATCATATAGCCATGCCATTTCCATAGTGACTTCTTGAGGAAACTAATTTAGTATGCGGTACCTACTTTAAATGTCAAAACCAGCGTAGCCTAGCGTATACTCGCGGTATGTAAAGGTCTAAAGGCGGGTAGTGAGTGACTGTGTATAGTTCGTCCTCTAGAAATGACCATAGTCGATCGATGCCTCCTCTAGACAGCAACTCGATCGTTCCTTCCCTTCCCTAGAACACAAGTTAGATGCCCCTTCCCTTGGCAACTACATAGTCAGCCGCTCTTTCCTTAGGAAAGCAAGCCAGTCGTTCCTTCCTTTAGGAAGTTAGTCGTTCCTTCCTTCCTTTGTGAAAGTCAGTCGCTCCTCCCCTTAGTAACTGTAGTAGGTCGTTCCTTCCTCAGGAAGGCAAAACGGCCGTTCATTCCGTTTGGAATGTGAGTCGTTCTTTCCTTACTTTGGTAAGTCAGTCGTTGCTTCCTTTAGCAAACCGGTTGCTCCTTCCTTTGCCATGTCAGGTCGTCCCTTCTTCAGATTAGAGGCGAGTGGCCCCTTCCCATATTCCTACCGGCTAGTAATTCTTTCCACGTGAAATAGTGCCATCGTTCTTTTTAAAATTGCCACCAATGCAGTTGCACAAATGAATCACATCTTCTGAATCTCCGAGTACTTCTCAAACTGGCACACCACCGGCACATAGTCTCGTTCGTAGGCACACGCATCGGCTCTCGGGGATCCAGCTCGTACAAATCTTCATTCATGGCCCTCTTCTATCCCATATATACAGTTGCCCCGTTGCCATCCGTCTCATCCTCCGCCAACAAGTTACGCCTCGGACTTCACAAGCCCAGTAACCTTTTCCTCGATTTCCTTATCCGTCAGCCCAGCCAATAGCTCGCTCTTCTCCTTGCCGAAGTCTGCAAACTCAATGTCAGCATACTGTTCTCATCTGTACTTGCAGTGCGCCCTAGATATCCTTTCTCTATGGCTGATGTTGTACTGACCGTAGCGGGCGAAAACCTGTGGTTGTGTCCCTGCGGCCTCGCGGATCATGATAGGCGTGGTCGGGTTGTTCTTCTTCATCGTGGGGTACGCGCGTGCGAGAAAAGATCTGTGAGTTTCATAGAATCAGCAAATATCCTCAACTGCCTGTATGCCTCTATGGCTCGCATTCAATTGCATCCGGGGCGCAATGGGGTCCCGAAAAACAACGGAGCTGGGACGGGGGGAGTCGCACCTCGTAGCATTGCTCGTCTCGCCAGTCTGGCACAGCAGGAATCGCACCTCCTTGAGGCCCTTGGTGAATGCGTATTTGCCCGACATGGTGATCAGTTGTATGCTTGAAGATTCGAGCTGGCGGTCTTGTTACCTCCAATTCCGATTCACGAAGCTGTTGATCCGACGTCGCTTAAACGTTGTTCCGCGCCGTGCACAAACACCCGATTTATGCAACATCAGCAACTGATTGGAGGATGCACAAGGATTATTTCCCCAAACTCTCCGCAATAGGCCGTTCAACATTCTTGTGAGTCGTCGGCCTCGCACCCCGAATTATCATCTACTCCACCTCACTGGCCTCATTGAAGCTTAACTGCACCGGCCTCGATAGTCGTCTTCTCCTCCCCCGTCCGAATAACGATCAAGTTGGTAGAAGCGTCCTTGCTTCGACACTCCGTCGCAATGGCAACTCTCTTCCGCACCGCCCGCCCGATCCTCAACAATGCCACGAGGGCCCAATTCCAATCGGCCTTCGCCCGCAACACAGCCCGCGCTGGCCGACGCTTCCAGGGGACTTCCTCTGAGGCACAGGGAGCCGCAAAGGCGAGCTGGTTCAAGACTGCGTGGGACAGCCCGATCGGAGTTAAGACGGTGCATTTCTGGTAAGCCACGCGACCCAATAGGTTGAATTTATATACCAGCGTACAAGAAAGCTAACTCGCGAATAGGGCTCCGGTCATGAAGGTACAATTTCCCCATCACTCGGAATTTACGATTCCTCGACCCCTCGTCGATACCAGTATCGTTTGATCACACAGCTAACTCGAATCAGTGGGCCCTCGTCCTTGCTGGTGTTTCCGACTTCGCACGCCCAGCAGAGTCCCTCTCTCTTACCCAGAACGCTGCCCTCACTTGCACCGGCGCTATCTGGACACGCTGGTGCTTGATCATCAAGCCTAAGAACATTCTGTACGTTCTCTCCCACCCCTACCATATCCGTGCCGATGCTAACCATCTCTCAGTCTCGCCACAGTCAACTTCTTCCTTGGATGCGTTGGTGCCATCCAAGTCACCCGTATCTTGATGTACCAGAACAGCCCCGAGGGCAAGGCAGCAGCGGCAGCTGAGAAGGCGAAGGCAGAGCAGACTCCCGAGCCAGTTGTGGCGAGTGCCTAGATCTGTCGACAGACAGTATTTCGTCTGGTATGGAGGAATTAGAACGGAGATAAAGCGAGGCGCTGAGCCTGTTGGTGGTGGAGGGGGATATCACTGGATATAGAAGGCCGGCGAAGAAAATTACGGCCCGATGTGGAAAATGACAAGTGTCGGCGACGCATGGGAAGCTTGAACCGGGCAGGGGGTGCAATGAGTGTGGATTTAGACGTCCTGGCATCTAGAGATGTTCTATTACTTTCACGGCTTATATGCCAGGGTTAGACGAGGATGGAATTACTTTCGGTTCGCTCTGATGCGCGTGTTGTTTGAAGAATATAATTCTGGGCGTGTATATAAATGGTATTAACTCCGTGATCAGTTCCCTCGCCCTATTGAAGTGACGTTGATGCTTCGAAATTCCTGGACCGTTGAGGCCATTTTGGAAACTGTCAAGGCTGGATTTAACACCTGAGCATTTACGGAACAGCTGGCGTTTACAGCAACTGTGTTGAAATAGGGGCTCTCGGTCACTGAGGGCTGCAACCAAATAAGCCAGCATCTGAGAAACGGTGCTGAGGAGACGAAAGCTATTATCTTAAATTGCTAGTATCAATATCAAAACGACTAGACTTTCCTTTCTAGACTTCTCCTTAATCACATCGAAGATAGGCCATTGCCACATCTCCATCTGATACCCTTAACTTGTCATAAATATCATATATATTTGGCCGCCATAAGGGCGCCTCATCATAGCTCGTTATAATCGTATGTACTCCGAGCAAACCCTATTAGAGAAGAAGAAAGGTATAGACAAACGCACATCAAAAAAGAATATCAAACCCAATCACTCCCCATTATACACCAAGCACGCCCTCAATATACACCAAACCATCAACCAAACACCATCAACAAAACACTCAAAAGAAATTCCCACTCGGCATCGCCACAAACACCCCCGTCGCCACCGCCGTCCCCAGCACCGCCACCAACAACGCCTGCACAAACAACGTATTCTGCACCTCCCTCACCGCCGGCTCCACAACCCTAACCTGCCTCTCAAACACCCGTCTCAACAACCCCCTCTTCTTATACCGTCCCACCCACGGCGCTTCACCCGCACCCATCATAACACTCAACCCACTAGTCGTAATACTCATCCCATCCAACTCCGCCTTCCCCATCTCCACCTCCGCCTCGCTGTCCCCGAATAACTCCCACGGCCGCACCTGTCGCGCTCGCATCGCATGCAGACAAACGCACAATCCCTCCCTTGCCATACCGAACGTCGACGCCCCGAACACCCATGGTATCGCAGCTAGGATTCTGTATCCCCTTGGTGCGCGGGATAGTGTGAGAAGCATCGCCACCAGGGTACCGAGGAATAGCAAGGCGATGCCGCCCCACCACGCGAAGGAGATGCGAGGGGGGTTTCCGTTAGCGATGGCCCAGCGGATGAAGTTGGGATGGGATTGGTTGCGGAGGGAGTCGTCGATTGCGGCGCGGGCGCGGATGAAGGCCGAGGGGTGGGTGGTGCGTTCTAGAGCTGCGAGGAGGGTGGCGCGGTCGCGCGAGGAGAGGTTGAGTTCGTGGGGGGAGGAGGGAAGGAGGTATGTGCTTATTACGCGGCAGATTTCGGCGCGGAAGGGTTGTGTCGAGACTATGGGGTGTTAGTGGGTGAAGGTTGATGAGTGGGAGTGGAAAGGGGCGACGTACAGGGTGGTCGCATTCCGTTTTCGGCGAAGGCGGAGATGGCGAGGGTGCGGTTTGGTTTGGTGGGCGAGGGGGATTTTCTGCCGGGGATGCGGACGTTGGACCAAGGGAGGGAGAAGCCGGCGGGGCGGTCGGTGAGGTCTGAGTCTGAGGAGCGGGGGGTGCGGAAGGGGTCGTTGTCGAAGACGGTGCCTTTGAAGACTTCGTTGGCAAAGCTTTGGCGTTTGGGGACAGCGGGGAGGGGCATGGTGACTGGGGAGTTGCGCTCGGGGGAGACGTAGATGTATTGTGGAGAGAGCATTTTGGAGGATTCGGTGAGGTTGTTGAAGCGCTCGGTGTAGTCGTTCAGCCAGAGGTAGAATTTCAGATTCTCAGCCGAGTGCTCGACGTAGAGCATGTAGTCCATGAAATCGCGGAGCGTGCATGGCTGGGGTGGTATTAGTATGGTCGTACATCGACAAAATACATTACGGATGGAATAAATAAAATATTGTAAGAAACAAATCAGATACGCTGGTATCCGATGAAGATTGCTTCCAGAATGAATGAGAGGTGAGAAACGGGTACTCACAGCACAGGTCCCTCCCTCGACAATTTTATCAAAAGCCAATGCCGCCGGAATTCCTGCATTCTTTCCAGACCTTCCCGATCGAACAGACTCCTCCTTACCCTCCGTCTCACTCCCCGGCTGCCTCGATGCATAGATCTCAGGCTCCACATACGCCGGGCGTCGATACGCAAGTGAGTAGACCATCCTGTCTCGTAGCCGTCGTCTCAGAGATGAAGCAATAGGACAAAAAAGCAATGAGCAAAACCGCAAAAGTTAAGCTGATAGAGACAGATGAGAGACAGATGTAAGCTTCCCCATTTCCAAAACCAAGCGACAGGAGAAACAGAGAGAGAACCCACCGTACTTATGTGCGGTGCGGGAATCTGTCAGGAGGCGACCACGGCACGAACGGGACAGACTCATCGCATTTTCCCAGCCATGTCATGCTACGACACTCCTCCTGCATCCCCGGCCTGGCACAATGCCGACTAAAGCAGAAAAACAGGAAACGCAGCATAGAAGCTGACCCGGCGGGAGAAGATGTGGAAGCCGCGCGATCGGCCACTATCGACCCCTCATGCACGTCTCTCTCTCCCCTCGCCATCGCATCTCCCACTCCCTCCCCAATCCATCCATACCAACCCCCCAAAAGAGGCCCGTGAGCACATCCGTAGCTCCCCCATGCAGCCGGGAACTCTATTAAAGAGCCCCCCCTCCCCCCGCCGCTCCACGTCTAGCAACCCTGCATCCCTGCCTCCTCACCGAAAACGAAAACCAGGAATTTTCTCACTCGCGACTAACCCCCTCCCCTGCAGCGCGCATCAATCAATCAATCAATCCCAACCCCCCTCTCACCCTCGCCATCCGCATCCAGAACTCACGGCTGCTGCACGCACCCCCATCGAGCACCTCCTCGCCCCACTACGCGCCAGAACGGGATAATCGCTCGGCGCTAACGCTTCGTGCCGCGTGCCGCGCACGACCACCATGCCCTTATCGGGTGCTGTATGCACGTTCCCTGTTCCGATCCCCCGCGATGGGAAGATATGTGAGATCTGATGGGGAGAGTGGCGCGGCTTGGATCTACTGCGCGTACATGAGTAGTTGGTTAGTGAGTATTCGGATCTGGGTTTTTTCGGCACAAGCGCGGAGTGTGCCGGTGGTGGGATTGTGTGCTGGCTGGCGGGGGTGTGTTATGCATGGCGCTGAGTCAGGAGTGATGGATTGGGGGAATCGGTAGCGGGCTGGGGGCTGCGGGGTGGTATTGCGTAAAGGGTGGATTGGGGATGTTACACGTTCTTTCTGAGATGTGAAGTATTGATCCCCCGCTTCTGAGGTTGGGGACAACTGAGCTGAGGTGAGTCGGGCGTTCTGCGCGCTCGAGACAGGATTTGGCAATCTCGGGGTCTTGAGACATGCGACCTCTGCTCTCCTTACGGCAGGTACGGTGAGGGTGGATGTGAGTGAGGCATGCAGATAGCTATCTTGAGACCCCCGTGTTTCTCCCGTCGTCTGATCTCAACTCGTGCCGTAGGGTCCAGCGGGAGAGTGTCCCTGAGGATCTGGTCCAGGGATGGAATGAGATGATGGGGGCCTTGACGGATTGCGATGATACTAGACGCGAGAATGGAGGGATTGTACGGCGTCAACGTCCTTCCGGAGGGCTCTCACCGATAAACCTAGACTAGGAGCTGTCGACGCTGTCATATACCACACCGCCCTATCAAACCCATACGCCACCTTCAACCACCACGGCTGGGCAATATCAGGAGGCTGGCAAGGCACAGACACTACAGGGCTACGAATACACCTGCAGTCGATAGCCGTCTCACCCAACTGCAGCACTGGAGCACTGCAGCCGCATTGATGGATTAGCTCCTGCAACGGTGAGACAAGGTTTTGCCACCATCAAGCCACGCATTGGGATCTGAGGCATCCGTATCGTATCGCGATATGCAGACAACCTAGCCAGGCCCTTTATCTGTGCTGCAGAATGGACAATCCATTCATTGTTGCCGCTATATGCGACCCCCTTCTCATACGGACCTGCATTTCAGAGCACGTCACCACAGCTAGATATCCTAAACCATCCATCTGGACCTTCATATCATAAGGAGAGGGCAATACGATATACGACACAGCACAGCATCGCCCATTTTCCCTGGCTAAGTCGGGGGCTTAGTGAGCCACGTAAGACATGGGACCTGCATTGGTTTGTTGTTCAGCAAGCCACGATGAGATGATCTGAGCCGTATCCGTATAGCGAGGGCCTTTGATTTGAGTATATACCATTATTGGAACAAAGAAGTACTGTAGATTCCCCCCCCTTTTCCGCAGCCATACTCAAAGTCGACTTCCTTTTCCAGTTCCCATTTTTTTACCCACAGTCTGCTCTCTTCGCACTTCTGATTCCAGCCCACAGTGGATCTACCAATGCTTCGCACTAATCTCAACACTATCCACATCAACTCCATCTTTAAACCACCTCTCCTCCTCTGTGATGGCCACGTCGTTCGCGCTCATCATGCGCTTCTCCATGCGTCCATCAGGTGCGAACGTCCAGTCTTCTAGGCCGTAGGTGCGGAACCACTGCCCAGAGGTGTCATGATGCTCATACCAGAACTGTACTGCAATCTGTGGGTTATTAGTATCTGTTTTGCCATCCCACTCCCCTTTCTCTCTCCCACTTCCCCACCTATCTCCCCACCAGATCCCCACGGCAGGTGGGGTGTGGGGTATGTGAAGACCCAGAGTTGCGACAGACAGGACAGATAAAACAAACCTTATTCCCCGAAAAAGCAAATAGTTCCTTCCTTAACCTATACCCGCTCTCGACGAACCATTTGTGGGTCAGGAAGGCTTCGATCTCCTCGCGGCCTTGGAGGAAGCGGTCGCGGTTACGCCAGATGGTGTCGGGTGTGTAGGCGAGGGCGACGCGCTTTGGGTCTCTGAGTGATGGGTGTTAGGGTATATTTTGGGGACCGTGGGAAGGAAGGAACGAGGGAGGAAGGAACGAGGGAGGAAGGAACGAGGGAGGAAGGAACGAGGGAGGAAGGGGATGGGATGAGAGGGAAGGAGATCGGAGGGAAAGAGCGAGGGAAGAAGAAGGTAGGAGGAAAGAGCAGATAATAAAAGGCGGTGGGAGGAAACGATGGGAAGGAACGATGGGGGTTACTGAAAGTAAGGATCGAAAGGGAAGGGGCGATGGGGAAATTAGGCAATGAGGAAGGAGCAGGGGAGATAGGGATATGAGGAAGGAACGAAGGGGGATGAGCAGGACGAAAGAACAAGGGGGAAAGGAATGATGGGGCGAGGAGTGAAGAACATAAGAACGAGGACAAACTTTGTGTTCCACGCTGCCTGCGCGGCTTTAACTTTCTGCTTCGCAGTCTCGAGAGTGAAGGGCGGGTAAGGGGGTCGTTGATCCGGGGAGAGGGTGGAGGTAGGCATGTTGTCTGTGGTGTTGATATTGGCCGCTGGGGAGTGAGGATTATAGAGCTGAAAAGCGAGCAGGACGATCGTGTACGTACGAGAGGGATTTATTATATTTATATAGGAGGAGTCATAGGAAGGTTATCTGGGGTGAGGCTTTGGAGATGTGTGCTACAGCTTCCTTGGGGGACGAGGAGGGGTCATGATTATTAGTCATTCATGCGTCGTGAGGTAATCAGAAGGATCGAAGAGTGTTTCGAAGGTTATGTACGCGTGGCTACTATCGCATTCTCTCTTTGCTATTTTAGCTTTGTTGATACTATCATACCCTCACAGCTCTATCCCTATTCTCATATTACCTTCTAACTTTTATTTTGCCTATACATCCGCAATTCCGAGGATTCGATAATATAATAGCTAGACATAGCTCACCTATGACGTCAATTCCACCGCGGGGTCAATCCTCACCGACACCGGGACCAACCAACCAACTAACGGCCCAACCACGGAACAAAGCTCATTCCGTGCCGAAAGGATCCATCCCCTCCCTCCCACCTCAACAAACCCCGCCAACAAACCCCGCGGGCCCAGCGATTCCAGCCATTGAAGAAAAGATCCATACCCCTGGCATTTAACAAGCTATAATTCCAAATAACCACCCCCCTGTGCGCCATCTCCGGTGTTCGGTAAAGCTTCCGACAGGAACGGGGCACGGCATGGTGTATACTAGTCGTACTGACTAAGAAGGTGAGTCCTAGGAGATAAACCGCGTCATGGGCCAAGAAGGCGGGACCCATCTTGCTAGCTGTAGGTCGTATTCGCGATATCGGATGAGAGGGAGGGAGAGGGGGATTTATAAGTTTATAGAGGGTTTGTAAAGATTCGGTGGCCTGGACCTGGTTATGGAGCTGTAGTGGCGAGTGATTTGTGATTCATACTCCAGAATGTAGGGAGGCGGTTGTTCTAGGTCGGTCGGGGAGGGTCCGGAGAATTGGAGATGGCCGCGTCGGGGGTCACCGAAGGGTTGAGGGGTAAAGGTAGAGGACTTAAGATCAAAGACACAATAAATGGAATCAACATAAATATGAATTCCAGTACTGACTCTCCTATACTGTTACTGTGATGAGCTGTATGTAACTTACAGTATGTATGTATGTATGTAAGATATGTATGTCACACCGTTTTAGGCAAGAGGAAGACAGGAACAGAGCAAATAGATCACCAAAGCCGGGTGTGCCCGTCCAAAGTTAAGACAAGAAGTCTTACAAGTTATGCAAACTACTGATTGATAAAAGTACAAACACAATTAAAAAAGGCCGCATTCATTCTAAAAGAGATTCACACGTACATTACATATACATACATACGTATATCTACTAAGGTCTCACTTATTCATCCATTCATACAATCCCCGCCAAGCACATCATCATCACCACTCTATAAAACACAAATCAAACAAAGACACCCCCACTAACCGCCCCACACCCAACCTTCTTCCACTTCTACCTTTATATATCACCCCACCACCTCCTCTTCTTATCAACAACAACTTCACAACTTCACAAACTCAACCACAGCACAACACACCTCACACACTTCCAAACTCAACTACAAACACACTTTCAATCACCTCAGTCAACCCTACCAAATCAATCAAGATGTCTGCTCCTCAAGTCGGAGATGCCCTCCCGGCCGATACCACCTTCTCTTACGTCCCTTACAGCCCTGAGAACGCTGATTTCAAGGCCTGTGGCATGCCAGTGCCATACAATGCGTCCAAGGGTATGTTCTCTCCGTCAATGCTTCATTCAATTCACCTTCACCACGATCCTACCTCCGAGCACTCTACCCCACTTGCTCCGATCTCCGTCTCAAACCCCCTCCCCACTTCACCTTCATCCTCGCACCCACCTCTCCCCCGCCGATCTCAAAGCTAACACCTCCCCCCACAGAATGGGCCAACAAGAAGGTCGTCCTCTTCTCCGTCCCCGGCGCCTTCACCCCCACCTGCTCCGTCTCCCACCTCCCCGGCTACCAAGCCGCCCTCCCAGAGCTGAAGGCCAAGGGCGTCGACATCGTCGCCGTCGTCGCCTCCAACGACCCATGGGTCATGTCCGCCTGGGCCAAGGCCTCGGGCGTCAAGGACGACAGCATCCTGTTCCTGAGCGATACCGATACCAAGCTTGCGTCCACCTGGGGATGGGCTGCGGGCGGACGCACTGGGCGCTGGGCTGTTGTGCTGGAGAATGGGAAGATCACTTATGCGGGTAAGGAGGAGGGACAGGGTGTTACTGTTAGTGGTGCTGAGGCGGTGCTTGCTAAGTTGTAAGCGGAGATACGTGAGCTTTGCGTGGATTTCGCGGAGGATGTGGCATGGCTTTCGTGGAGAGGTAGCATGGATTTCATGGAGAATTGCGAGAGGTAGATGATACAGTGGTGGACGATTGAGTCTCCGCGAGAAGATTTCTACAATAGAGAATCTCTGCTCTTCATTCTACTCGTGCAGCTTGTGGTCTATGAGATTGTATCGTTGACGAGAAAATAGTTCGCTGGCATTATGCCTTATCTCGACCCCGCACCTGGCACATTTATCCCACCCACCACCAGCAGCTCGATCAACACCCAATTACCCTCCTACCTTATCCCAGAGCCCCAAATAAACTTGCCAACCTTCAATCACTCACCGCCATAACACTTACTCCCAATCCCAAGCTCTACGGGTAGTAGCGGTACGCGGCGGGACAGGTGAGTTTGGAAACGTCATGGCCTTGGCACCCCGTCTATCCCAGCCGCCGAGGCTGATTCTCCACGGATGCCGATTCTCCGCGGACAGGCGACTTCAAACAAACAAAATGCAACACATGAACTATAAGCAGCCAAAAGGAGATTTCCAAACCAATAAACCAATAGCTAAGTCTTTCGCTCAGAATAAATCTCTTCGCCTCGCCGTCCAATCAATGTCACACGTTTCAATTTCGGATGTTGGAAGGGGGAGTTGGATGCATGTTCGGGCTGTCATAAAGCGGCCGCCGAGATTCATCGTTTTTTCCTAACTGGGCACAGCAGTGCACATTTGAAGAACAACCACATACAGAATCTCTACCAGAGATAGTTGCTGAATGAAACTGACTTTGAAGTCTCTATTGATGGAAACTCAACTAATGACAAGTCACGCATGCATACCTATGGTATGGTATATCATTTTTTTTTCGCAATGGTCAGGGTATGCGCCTCCTTGCATTGCAAAGGACAGAGTATTCTGCTCCTTTCCCTTAAATAAATACGATGGCTCTTTGGGACCAACACATATTTCCAATTGACTACATCTCCTGAACACGAAAGATATCCTCCATTGATAATAGCCTCATCTCTCATCGCGACAATGGAACAGCACGAAAACATCGTCAACAGCGTGGCTGCTGCAGTCCAAGGCTTCTCAGAACGTGGGAAACCGTACCGCATCTTTCACGGCTCTAGTAACTCTACTCGTCTGCGCGTCGCGACCAACACCATCGATATCAGCGCCCTATCCAATGTAGTTCTAATCGATGAGAAGAAGCGCACAGCGCTCGTCGAACCCAACGTCCCCATGGATCGCCTCGTTGAAGCAACTCTACCCTACGGCCTCGTCCCCCCCGTTGTCATGGAATTCCCCGGCATCACTGCCGGTGGTGGCTTTTCCGGTACCTCAGGGGAGAGCAGCTCGTTCCGCCACGGGTTCTTCAACGACTCCATCATTGAAGTGGAGATGATACTGGGGAATGGCGAGATTGTCAAGGCATCGGCCACTGAGCGCCCAGACCTATTCCATGGTGCTGCTGGCGCGCTGGGCACCCTCGGCACGGTGACGCTCATGGAGCTGCGTCTTGTGGAAGCTAAGAAGTTTGTGAAAGCGACGTATTTACGCCTCAATGGAGTCTCAGAGGCTATTGATCAAGTTCAGAAGGAAACCGGCGACTTGCAGAGCGACTATGTTGATGGGATCCTCTTTTCCAAGTATCACGGTGTCGTTATCACCGGTCAGCTAACCAACGACATACCGGACAACTGCACGCCAACAACCTTCAGCGACGCCGCAGACCCCTGGTTCTATCTCCACATCCAGCAAAAGACGGAGAATCTCGCACCATTCGCTTCCGTTACGGAGTACATCCCCTTGGCGGAGTATCTGTTCCGCTATGATCGAGCGGCCTTTTGGGTGGGCCGTCAGGGCTACACTTACTTCAAGTATATCCCATTCAACAGCTTCTTTCGCTGGCTGCTAGACGATTTCTCGCATACACGCACGCTATATCACGCTCTCCACGCCAGTGGCGTCTCTTCGCAATTCGTTGTTCAAGACCTCGCTATTCCGTATAGCACTGCTAAAGTCTTCATCGACTTTATAAGCCAGGAATTCGGGATTTGGCCACTCTGGCTTTGTCCGCTGAGAGCTGCGTCAACGCCTACCTTCCACCCGGTTACATCGGACGGAGACGTGAAGGGAGAGGTCGCATCTACGAGCGTATCCAGGCCCATGCTCAACATCGGCATTTGGGGCTGGGGCCCTCAAAACTACGACGAGTTCATCGATAAGAATCGCGCGCTGGAGAAGAAATTGGATGAGCTCGGTGGGCGTAAGTGGCTATACGCGCAAACCTATTACACCGAGGAGGAGTTTTGGAAGGTCTATGATCGCTCCTGGTATGAAGCACTGAGGTCAAAGTTCAAGGCTACTACTTTGCCTAGTGTGTTTGACAAGGTCAAGGCCGATATAGACGGTGGCAGAAGTGAGAATAAGGGATGGGCGCAGAGAATTAGCCAGATGTGGCCTATTGGGGGGTTTTATGGCATGGTGCTTGCTCTTCGGTCTGGGGACTTTCGTTTGCATCGAGATGCGAAGTGGAAATTACAGTAGTTGGTGGATTCTGTAGGGCTTGTGCAGATGGTCGTGATATGTAGAACGGTATAGATGTGCTAATGATATTATTAAATCTTTTTGGAAACTAAGCATTTGTTACGTTTTGGATGTCGGTAAAGCTTTAGTTGGTGTCAAATTGCTTTGTGCGGTTACCAATGATTTATCACTAAGCCCCTTTATTTAGGGGCTTAGCTACCTTATCTACCTATTTAGAGTTTGGCCCCTAGTGACCTACCCCTAACTTAGGGCTATGCGTCACCCTACCTAGGCCTAAACCAAGCCCTCTCTTTACTAAGTTATTGCTCCCAGTTCGGTCGCTCGACCTCCCCGAGCAGCAGCACACCAACGCTACAGTCGCCAAATGACTTCCTGGCGATGAGAACTGCGTTCTGGAAATTGAATCAGACGGCTTTACTAAGTATCATCTCACAGCTGCCACTCTTCTCGGTGCGGTGGCCGACTGCAAGCCCAACTTCCAATACACTATTATAGATTGATTATGGTGTATCCGCTAGGTTCCACTCAGCTAGTACTCCTACAATTATTTAAAATGGGAACTAAAGGAATCACGAATGATTACTATTCAAAAGCATAAAGATATCTCTCATCGCCAACCCCCTAGCCCATTGGCCCCCTAGTCGTGCCAACCATTAACGATATTAGCATTCATGTTGCTTCTGCATCGTAGCTGCATGATTCCAGTTTGCCCCGAAGGATTAGGGAAAAAGGTGCACATGAAGTCGTCAGAGTGATCAACGACACAGTTGCCCTTTACCTCGTCGTTCACATCGACAAAGTCGCCGTTGCGGTTCAGATACCAAGCTGGAAATCACGCTATGTCAGCCCAAGACCGAGTCAACTTCAAGACAAGAAAGAAAAAAAAAGACTTACTATAATGTCCCATTTTGTTTTTCCACTCAAGCAAAGTTGGGTCCCCGTCTAAGCCTGGGATGCCGCACCCGTCACATCTCACACCGCCCGAGTTCCCACTTAAATCCTCAGAATCATTTTGGAAGATGGCATTGCCGACGTCGTTGCAGTTGGGGGGGGTGTTAAGGAATATGAAGCCATTGTTGATCGAGGGTTGGGGAAAGTCCGTTGCGGGGAGGTCTGTGTCGGTGACTGCATAGATGAGGAAGCCTGTCGTATAGCCGTCACCCCCGTCATCGCCGCCAGTGTCACCTCCGTCATCGCCTCTCGTGTCGCCTCCCGTGTCGCCGCCGGTATCGCCTCCATCATCGCCGCCCATGTCGCCGCCCGTGTCGCCCCCGTCGTCGCCTCCGTCGTCGCCTCCATCTCCGCCAGGCGGAGAATCTCCAGGGGCGATAGGCAGGCCAGGGTCCACAATCGCACCATCGTCTCCTCCGGTTGGGCAGCTGTTGAACCAAGTCCAGCCGAGGGCCGTCTTGGGGTTGACGTCGGTCAAGTCGGCGCGTCCCTGGCCGCCGAGGTTGGGGAAGTGAAGGTTGGGGCCTGAGGACGAGCCTTGATATTTTTGGCCCTTGTTCTCCCACTGAAAGGAGCTGCCCGAGATCTGTTTCTGGCCTAAGTTGTAAAATACCTGCGTGTCACCAGTGAACTTGTCAATCCACATGAAGTCGTCGAGGCCGTCACCGTTGACATCGGCAAACTTGTGGTTAGCACGATCCTTGTCCTCGCTGAACTTGATCTGGTCCACCCACTGCAGCCCTCCGGCCTTATTCAGCCAGCCGGTCACTCTGCCGTTCGGCTCTAGACACATGTAGTCGACGCGCTTGTCGCCGTCAATGTCGGCGAATTGGATTCCGAGATCATACAACCCGACACCCCAACCCTGAGTGCACCCGGACCCCACGACTCTGGTTTTCGCGCTGAACGAAAACTGGTCAGATGCCCTGTCCCAGTAGGTGTAGTAAACATCCAAAGCGCCAGTGGCCTTGTCCGTGACGATGACATCACAGAAGCCATCGCCATTCCAGTCGCCGAGGTGGATGGCCTTGCGGTCGATGCCGCCGAGATCCAGGACGACACCCTTGCCATTCCAGCCAGTGTAATCCGAGTTGGGTGGCGTGTTACGATAATATTTTATTTTGGACATGGCGTTAGACTCCTTACTCAAAGGATTTGTATTGACTGAACTAGATGATAAATCCAATTGCCGCTTCCCTATCTCAATTACAAGGGCCCAGCACGTAAACTAACCATCCCCCGCTCTCTCTCCTTTTAACCTTCCCGGGGTTAATTATGCGTACTCCTCCTACTCTTAATCTTAATTTTATGACATTATAGCGAACCCCTGTAAATCGATTGGCTATTAAATAGAAAATATACGAGGAGGCCTCCGGAGAAGGCGGGTGCTCGGATGCATCCGAGAATGGATCCATAGAATATTCCATAACAGTGCTGTCAGAAATTGGGGTCCCGGCTAACGCTACATCCATAATGAGATTAATGCTAGTCTGTAGGATTTCTAACGACGTACAGTGTCTGGTCTGCTCAGGTAAGAAAATACGACACAGCAGGCACCAAATGAATCCGTCGAGGAAAAACCTAGAGTTAGTAGCACTGGCGTTTTTGTTACTCGTATTTCTCACCGGCGCTGGCCATACACTACACAGGGAATAATGATATTTAAGAGTCTATTTTAGGGGTTATATTAACTGCAAGGACGAATCCTCCCGCAGCTGTCAGCTCTTCCCCTGCAGGACTAGCCCCATCCTTTGAACCCTTTGAATCCATCAAAATATTGTCTAAAATCTGACTGCCTCTCACGGCACCCGATACACCGAAGAATTAGGCAAGAGGCGAGGCTGAAAGAGGACGAGGCTGAAAGTCAAATTGTCATACTAATATAGCAAATCTGCCGAACAACCAAAATACGGTCTTTTATCTCCCCTCACGTTATCCACCTCTTAAAGATTGTCTCGGCCTTACAGTACTGCTACACGGACATTGACAAACTAATACCATCCCAGCGTCTATGATAACCTGCTTCACATCATCATGCGAAAGGGAACCGTTAGCTGCCTGGAGTGTCGGCAGCGCAAAGTGCGCTGTAATATGACAGCGAATGCAGAAGCATGTGGGAGATGTGTCATGAGGGGCTTGCCATGCACCGACCAAGGGTCCGGTCTCTCAAAGGCGGAAATGGTAAGGGGGACAGAGAAGCTACGGGTGAAACAAGTAGAGCTTCGAGACTTAATCTCCGAAGTGTTGCAAAGGTTGCATCCCAATGGAGGCCAAACTCAGGGGACGAAAGCCGAAATTGCCGCCGTCGATGCTCTGAAGAAGTTGCAGGCGGAAATACCCCAATCTTGTCAGATTCCCAATTCTAGCACGCCTCCAGATGGAGATAGCGTCTGGGAACCCCTCGGCGGGTTTGATAATGTTCCGCTACTAGGCCTCTTCAAGAATGATGCGCTAGGAGAGGAGCACTGTGAAGGGGGTTTTACCACTGAGTCTCTCTTCGACAGCGAAGAGCAGCGAGCTGTTGAAAAGTGGAATTCGTTAGCAGAGCTGAAAGCAGCTGTTCCAAACAGCCGTGACCTGAGCTTTCTGTTTGAATCTGGCCAGGCTGTCTGGCGAATATGGCAAAGGTCATTTTCAGGAATAAGAGAGGTAGACACTGGTCTTGATGGAGGTTGCCACATACCCAGCCTTCAGTCGCACATATCTAGCGTTGCGAAATCCAACGACCCCGTCGCCATTGCAAAGGTTCTGTTGTGCTCAGCATTGAGCGCTCAGCAAATTGACCAAGGATCTGATATCACGGAATCACTCCTCTCAATTTCTCCGAAGGAGCTTCAAAGGCGAACTTTAAACCCAGTGGAGAAATTTTTAAGGGAAGACGAACAGAGCGCATGTTCTTTGGAGGGCCTAGAGTGCATTTTGACACAGACTAGGATCTACATCAATGAAGGGATGCCGCACAAAGCTTGGCTTGCTTTCCGGCGCGCCATCAGCTATGCACAGCTCCTTGGGTTGCATCGTCAGCAGATGGGCTTCGAAGATGGCAAATCTCGCCAAAAATTGTCGCTTTGGATGCGGATGTGGCAAGGGGAGAGATATTTATCTCTTGTACTCGGGCTTCCATCCTCGGCAGTAGAAAATTTAGGTGACCTTCACGAACTGCAAAAAGAGGGCTCGAAGGTCCCGAGTGGGGAGTATCTACTTCTTAAGCTAGGCGCTGTGTCAGGGAGAATGATTAACCGCGACCAACACCCAACCAAGTCTGACTACGCTACAACTATACAGATCGATCAAGATTTAGAAGAGTGTAAGAATAGTATGCCAGAATCCTGGTGGGAAATGTCGATAGGACCCGATCTACCCCTCGCATCAGCGGCAGATATGTTAGCTGCGAAGTTTGCCTATCAATTCCTACGAATACTACTTCACCTCCCATTTATGCTTCAATCAAAAACCAATCAGAGGTATGAATTTAGCAGGATAGCAGCGTTAGATGCATCACGGGAGATGATCAAATACTATCAGATCATGCGAGACGTCGATCGTCCTTTATTTAACATATGCTGCCTAGCTGATTTCCAAGCTTTCACTGCGGCAATGGTGCTGACTCTCAGTCTATTAGACCAAGCTGCGCCGTCAAATGTTAGCCTAGCATCACATCAAACCAACGGAGACTGGAAGATTATTGTCGGCATCACGCAAGTCCTCAAGCGGGTTTCGAAAAGTAGCACTTCTAGTGTAGCAACGCAGGCTACTAAGGTTTTAGAGGATCTATACCATATCCGGTTCAACGAGTCCGACCACGGCAATGAAGCATATCATGCAGTTATACCGTATTTTGGAAAGCTTACAATCAATATGAGAAATGCTTTCCAAGCTCCGGTGCTAGAGCAAATGCAAGTCGAGGACCAAGGTATATTAACAGACATGTCTAACGCTGCGACAAACTCCAACTATCATCCTGATAACCAGAATATTTATTTCGAGAGCTATTTGCCTCTTTCCGAATTTGAACCGCCTTGGCAGAATATGCAGAACGAGTGGTTGGGCTCAACAACAGATTTCAGTTTGTGCGATGATTGGGGCACATTCCTTTGCAACGACGAATTTAACTTCACAGAATGAAAGCCGACCAAGACATTTCTACGGATGATAGTCAGGCTCTGGCACGGCTCGCCCGCTGCCAGGCCCATCTATCTACATGTCTATCCTAAAAGTCCGAAGGAGGACGGACTATGTGCAGTAGAGAAATTCACACTAGCATTTATGTTAATAGAAATTATTATGTTTGCTCTATTTTTTGGGTAACTAACTTGGGACACTATGGCCCTGAGCGATTCAGAGCATTTGTTTTATTTACAGTTCCCGTAAACATTACGGCGATGCATGGTCTCTCTTCAGACTTTTAGGCCGCATGAGTATTGAGGCAACGAATTGTTATGTGAATAACTGTAGAATTATATCCTCGAAAAAAACATATGGCGGATCCAAGTAATACTATCCCCCCCCCGATACCACTTATAGACATCTTGACACTTCTGGCACCTTAGCGCGGAGTTCCTCTACTATCTCACTCCATACATTATCCTGCATCTCGATCCCCTCGTTACTAGTTACGAGCTCTCCTGGCCTATCATATTGATGATTAGATTCTGTAAATAAAGCGTTAAAGTACGAAGACTATAACTTACGTTGTCAAGGCTGTGATCTTGTACCAGCCCCCATGGCATTCCGGACCTAACGCAGCCGCCGAGACGTATACCCTCGCACCCTCTTCTGAAGACTTGCTAAAAATCGCACCATATACGCGGACTCCAGCGGAAGCAACAAATCCAGTCGCGAATTCTCGTGCAAGTTCCGATTTGCAGGCTCCAGGGCATACTGTTGAGACGATGACATCTATTTCTCCGCTAGGCTGTGTAGCCAGTGCTGCCAGCGACCGAGCCACGTACATAGCGAGCAACTTCGATTTCGCCATCTGATCGAGGCCATTCCAGGTGGTTTTATCAGCTGGTCTGGCATTAAGGGCTTGCAGAATGCTGCCGCCGTATGGCACTGTGTCTGGGATGTCGGTACTTTCTACCCACCTGTGGGCCTCTGAGGTTACAATGACCAAACGTGAGGTATCGGTAGACGCCTTAGACAATTTCAGCTTCGGTAGTAGCAGTAAAGCTAGCAGCGCCGTTCCTAGGACGTTGACCTGCAACGTGGACTGCCACCCTTCATGCCCAATGGTGAATTCCTTTGACGCGACGCCCGCGTTGAGTATGACGACGTCTAACCGTTGTAATTCGGCACCCGCCCGGTTAGCAAATTGTTGTATACTGGAATAGCGACCCATATCGAGTTCCCAGGAGTCTACTATGCCCTTTCGCTGTGTCTGCTCCTCTATCTGTCGACAGGCAAGGGCTCCTTTCGGCATGCTTCGAACGCCGAGAATAACCTTAGCGGCACCGAGCGCAACAAATTTAAGGGCGGCTTCGTATCCTAAACCGGTATTGGCACCTGTGACAATAACAGTCTTTCCGTCAAATCTGGCAATGGGTTGTGGCACACCCGCCCATTTCTCAGTGATGAATGGAAGGAGATTAGACTTCATCGTTAGGATTTGGCGATCTTTCTTTTGAAAACATGTGCCTCAGCGTGCGTTCAATCAGCTTTTCGATTAAATCAGGCAATTTGATAAATAAATCAAGTGTAAAATGGTATGTTCTTCTGCCTTTTAAGCCATAATGCAGACGCGGACGAATTGCGGTCGTACCCCTGTTCGTCCGCTATTCGTCCGCACAACGCCAATGGGGTGGCCGCACCAGCGCTCCATGTTAGCATTCCGTCGGACGAAGGCCAGTTGCCCCGAACATTAACTGATTGGTGAGAAGACTGGATAAGGGCAATGGCAGTGCCAGATATAGTAAGTGCATACGGAGAAGAACTGTGTTAAGAAGCTGCGACCACTATGGCCTAGCATGGGGGCGAGCCGTGCCAGAGCCTGTAAGTAAAATAAATGCTCTGAACCACTCAGGGCTATAGTGTCCCAATTAGTTGCCCAACGAATATAGCAAACATAATAATTCCTATCAACTTAATATTAGTAATAATTTCTCCCCTGCACACGTTCCTACTTCAGATGATAGAGGACGTTGGAAATGTTAGAGATAAGATTAGATTAGATCCAATCGCGTTCCCCAATCCACATTAACTTTTTACCCTCGCAGAACAACCCAAATCACGACCGCCTCAGAGCAATCCCAGCTCCACCAACCCTCCAATGGCACCAGGAGATACCCCAAAGCCGAATCAAGCTCCAGGCAAGCCCACAAAACGCAAAGATGCCCACACGAACCCGAACCACAAGCCCAACACCTCCCGCGTCCCCAAGCGCCAGAAGACCTTCCACGCGCGACAGATCCTCACCCAAGCCTCCGATCCCTCCCTCTCCGCCGGCGAGCTAAACCTTGCCTCCTTCCTGAAGGCGCGCGAATTTGAGATTACCGCCCTAGAAGATGGCATGCGCCGTGCGAAGGGCGCACTGACGCAGCGGGCGTTCCAGCAAGTGCCGTGGGACATGCGGCGGCGCACTGCGAGCCACAATGCGAAGAGGGTGCCGAAGCGGTTGGCGCGGCGGGCGAAGAGAGAAATGAAGGAGGATAATACGCCGACTGTTGTTGCGAGGCGGCGAAGGCCGGGGACGGCGAGGGGGAGGGTGAGGAAGGAGGGGTTGGCAAGGATGAGGATGCTTGTTGCAGCGACGAGGACGAAGAAGGAGGGGAAGAATAAGGAAGATGGGGCGGAAGCAACAGATGGGATACTGGGGCGGAAGGCGAGGCCGAAGGCTGCGACGGGGACGTTGAAGCGTCCGCCGAGGCCGGCTTCGAAGTTTAGGAAGAGGCAGATTCATAAGAGCTGGTTGCCGACGCACATGTACCATGCTAAGAGGGCGACTATGACGGCGCCGGGTGATCCGCTGTGGAGGTTCGCGTTGCCAATTACTCCGACTCAGAAGTGTTATAGGCCTACGCATAGAGCTGGTGGGGAGAGGGGTGCGCTGGCCTGGGATATGAGTTATATGAGTACGATTGGCATTGAGGGCACTGCCGGGGCTTTGGAGAGGGTTCTGGGAGAACTAGGTGTGAGCTTCGAAGGGAAGAAAGCAGAAAAATGGAGAGAGGGGAGAAGAACTTGGAGTGGTTTACTGAGTAGAGCCGACCAAGCGCAACGGAAGCAGATTGGGCCAGCAACTATTATATGGTGTCCACCCCCGCCCGTAGTAGAGGCTGAGGAAATACAAACCGACAAATCGAAGAAAGCCAAAAAGTTACCACGACACCGTCTGTTCATACGGATACATCCAGCTGCGTTTCTGGAGGTGTGGGATGAGGTCCTTCGTGTGTCAAAGATGCAATATCCTATTGTGCACGTGGAAGATCTACGATTCGATATTGGAAGCATAGAACTTACAGGGCCAAGTGCAACAGAGGCCCTGATCGGGACATTACATCGTTTTGATGAACGAGCAACAGAGCACGGGAGCGTGTTTAAGTCATTAGCGGGCGTGACCAATGCCGCATCCTTGCCGCCCAATGCTCTTCTCTCCTTCTCAATACTAGACCCCCGACTACGTTACCCACCTCGGAAAATAGACCTCCCCAAACCACACGATGAAACAGCAGCATTCACACTTCTTCAAACCCTCGCCACCTGGCCCGCCGACGAACTCCCTCCATCATCATCACTATTCGACCGCGACATCAGACACAAAGCAACTCGACTCCCCTCCCAAAAAGCTTTAAATCGCCGCAAATCCCTCGCACCCCCTGGTGCCTTTCCACCCCTCACACCTAATGACCCCGCCATCCCAATTCTTCTCTACCCATCCCGAACTTCCGCCTCATCCTCCGCGCAAGGAACCTGGACTCTTCTCGCGCCGTGGAAATGCATCTCCGCGATCTGGTATCCGCTGCTGCATTTTCCTCTGTCCTGCGGCGGCAACCCGCGCTTCGCGGGCCTGCAGGAGTTGCGACAAATACGGTTCGAGCGTGGCGTGCCTTGGTTCCCTGGTGATTTTCCGGGGACTAACGCTGGTTGGGCGTGGGAGGAGAAGGAAAGGACGAGGAGGAAGAAGGAGTGGGATGCGCGACCGAAGGGAAAGAAGGTTTCATGGAAAAGCTTGGATTTGGGCGCTGGACGTGTGGGGGAGGTTGGCGTCGGGTGGGCTTGTGATTTCGCAAGGCTGATGGGATTGGAAGCGCAGGACGAAATGGAGGATGTGAAGGCAACACTGAGCACTGATAAACAAACAGACGCAGTCTCGGAAACGAAGACTAAGTCGGCTCCGATCCAACAGATCGACTCGGAGGAGTTTGAAGCACTTCTTGTGGACCCTAAACGACAGATCCCAAGCACTTCAGTGGCTACCGTCCGTGTAACTCTTTTCTCCCGTGGCGTGCCTCAGCCGTGCGCACGCATCTATCGCCTCCCTCTCGTTTCCACAACCACCGAGACAACATCGAACCCCCAAGCTACCCCAATCACCGCCGTTACCACCCCCCCCCCATCCTCAACACCTGCCGACATCCGCGCCTCATGGCTGGCCCTTGTCCCTCCCACCACAAAGAAACCGGGAAATCCCAAGCCCACCAATCCCCGTGCCACTAAACTCCCACCCACCGCCACACCAGCGGACCGGTCCCGCGCGCTCGCACAAGAGCTGGTCCAGACTCCACCTCTACCATATCCGCCGCCAGTGCCGGAGCGCGCACACCCGCTCGTATCGGGGGAGGAGGACCTGATTGGGTTTGTGATGACGGGAAATTTCAACCTCGCTGCTGGGGCGGGCACGGGAATTGGAGCCCTGGGTGTGGAAAGGGTTGTGGGGGGTGTGAGGGGAGGGGGGAAGTGGAAGGGAACGAGGGGTGAAAGGCTCTGTGTTGTTAGAGGAGTAGGGGAGAGTGTGGGGAGGCTGGGGTGGTGGGAGGTGATTTAGGGAGGTGGAAGGGAGAAATGCGAGCTGGGAAAGGATGGATTACTTTGACACTGCGTAGATCACGGATAGTTATATTTAATAGAAAGAAACTTCTGTGATATCATCAATTCACTTGGTGTTGGTGTGTATCATTGCAATGGGTGATGCTCCACGTAACAGAACCTCTCCCGAACAGTCGCAGCGCCAGCCATTGAGCTACGATTTCCTACTCAACTCTCTTCCACTCTACATGACGCTGGGCATGCGGGTTCTGCTGTGGCAATTGTAGGAGTGGAGATAATAGGCCTAGCGTCTTGCGGATTCCGAGATAATAAGCATCACTGATATTGGCCACCTTTTGCTAGGTTAGTATGAGCGACGTCAGTCTCCAAGAATGAAGAACATACCTCAATCCTTGAGTAAATGCCCTGCTTGAGGTTGAGAGGCAGTTCTTTTGCGTCGACGTTATAGATGTCGAAGCTAACTCGGAGATCTTTAAGGCGACCCAGAAACTTCTTCAGCACCTTGTGAAGAAAAAAGTACAATTTGCCGTACCAGTCTTCTGGTGCAGGAGATGACGTTTGTTTAACATCCGTGGTTAGCCATCCGCTAGACGGGTTGGCTTGGTCACTCATTAACCAACTGTTAGAATTGGAAAACAATGTTCTAGTCCGCGGATGTTAGAGTCAATAAACATATCAGGAGGTACTAGGCACTCACGGATTTGGCACATCAAAATCTCCACGTGGATTCCCAAATGGCAATAGTAATCCATCCTCTCGAAACCGTTGTTTGGCAATGCGCATAGACGGAGATGCATCTTTATAGTACCATCGATCCCGAAAATCAGCCCTCTCGGGGGCTAGTGTTACAGCTCTGCGGATCTTCGCGGCATTCTCAGGTGTCAAGCCATTTGGTATGTCACAGAATCCTTGAAGCCGAAGCCAGTCTTTCTTCTTCAGTACGAGGCGGAGAGTTTGGCCAGTCGAGAACTTCCAGGTTTTTGCCAGGACAGCGTTTGGCGGCTTGTCTGAGATTTTGCCACATAGCTCCACAATCAATGGTTTCACTCTGTTTTGAAGGAGAGACAAGGTACTAGTGGAAATTGATGCGGAATACCAAACATGAATCAATGCCTCTGCAATGTCTAGTGGCGTGTTGGTTTCCTCGGAGTCTTGAGAAGTAAGAGTTAGAAGTAACAAAATGGCGTTTCGAGCTACCACGTCAAACTCTCAATCATTCATAGTGACTGTAAACTGTTGGGTTATTCCCTCGGGAATATTTGCAATTGTCTTTACAACATGGCGTAAATCTCCCGAAGCTGATTTGCGTTAGTACGTACATTACAACTTGGACGAAAATTTTACCTACAAATAGCAAAGCTATATCGTCTGCATAGTTAAGGCCTTCATTCTGCTCTAGATTGAGGACATCCATAGCATGCGTTTTTCCCCATAGGTATTTTTCGCCTCCGAACCGGTTGTGAAATTTTGAAGCAGCTTCTCCGATCTCCCAGGCAGGTGTGCGGCCTTCACGGAAATACGCTGGACTCCATTTGTCCTTGCTCATAGGAGACTTGCAACATTTCTTATGCTCTAGCCAGTGAGATTTTTGGCACTCGACCGTGCAATACTAGTATATGTTAGTGTATAATAAATATCGCTGGTTACTGAGGATGGGGCCCGCTGACCACAACAAGTTTGCAACTTGTACAAACTTTGTTCCCGAGTTTCCCGCAATGAGCTGAACCAGGAGCCCAGTTTGAGCAAGCGGAAAGAAGGGCTGAAGGTACACTCATGATGGTGGTGTGTGAAAGTCGTTATGTGAAATCCGATAGGTTGATCGCTGCCACAGGCATAATAGAGTCTGATGGAGGCGAAATATTTTTGGGGGGCTACTGTTGTGAAAGGATGTATGGGGCGAAGTAGAGGTGAACATATTAGCGCCTTTTTAGACTGTTAGGTTCTTTGTTAAAGATATAGATTACAAGTGAATAAATTACAAATACGGGTACACGCATAAAAATTCACCGCCCTTTTATCTAATCCAACTCTCATTGCTCTGCTTTTTATATAAATTAATATTCACTCTTACCTTGGTTCACGGTTTTAATCACGTACGTCGACCAGCTAGCTTGGTAGCTAATCACCATATGTCTTACGTCTCATTAGGATCTCAGGTTACATATTTGCATTTGAATCTCTACAGAGCTGTATAAGCTTCATGAAGCTCTATGGAGCAAGAGCGTCGGCATGGCTAACGTTGAGATCAATGCTGATTCTTGGGTAATCTACAGGGCTTAGCGCCGGGATGGTAGTTAACATTAGTGGCTGACCGACCCAGGTGTCAAGATCTCCACAATGCTCCTTCGCTGCGTCTGGGCACAGCTAGTGCTGAGTCATTAGGCAGCACCATATTCTGGCATACAGTGTCTATAAAACTTATATTATAAAGTCTAAGCGACAGAAGGGATGATGATTATTGCTATTCGATGAACCGCGTTGCACTACTGTCTTTTAACAAACAGTTAAGAGGATCAAAAATCTCCCATCAGACCTCTGTAGGACCCTGCAGAGCTACGTCTGTGGAACTCTCGACGCCGAAAACTCCTGGTCCCGCCCGCCCACCACGAAAAGCACTATGAACCCCCTTCTACAGTCGCAGGTAAACCCTGTCCCTCAACCGCCCCCCTCACAGCTCGAGGATTACAGCTGGACCGTTGACAGCGCCGATGTCTTCGTACGCTCCGGCCCAAACGGCATGAATCGCTTCGCGCCCTGGGGACCCGGGAGGGCCAAAGAGATTGATGGCGCTTCCGCGTCCGCCTCAGAAGACGAGTAATCTCCCGCTTCACGCAACACTTCCCAAAGAACTAACCCCGCGCCAGATCTCCGCGCGTTGAGACACTACCCCTCTTCCCGCATCCGGCAATCTCGCTGCCCGTCCCGGAACTCAAATTTGATTTTCGGATGACAGTTACCCATAGTCCACCTGTGCGGCTTAAGACCACGAGTGCGGAGATTAAGAATTGGATCCCGATTATGGGGGGCACGTGGTCGGGGACCTGTGGATCGGGGATCGTTGCTGTAGGTTCTTCTAATTCTTCTTTCTCTTCTCCATTCCAGCCTGCACTGAGTTACAGAGAGATGAGTGGGAAAAGCGAGGAGTGGACAGGGCTGACGTGCCATTGCAGCCGGGTGGACATGTGGTACATACCGTACACAACCCATCCTACATCTCAGAAGTGAAGATGGATTACATCATGCAGACGGTTGATGAGCCACCAGCGATGATCGCGGTACATGTAGAGGCGAGCAGGACGGGGCCGCTGGAGGTGCTGAAGCAGTTGGGCCCGGGGTGCCAGGAGGGGTCGGACCCGAGGAGGTATATGTTCCGGCTTTCCTTGAGGATGGAGACAGCAGATGAGCGGTATGCGGAGAAGGTGAACTTTGGGCTGTGGGTGGGTAGTGGGGTGAAGAATGAGTGGGAGTTTGTTTTTGAGTAAGTTTACCCTTTTGAGAGGCGCCGTGCGAAGGTAAAAATGTTTGCTGACCGGACTTTTTAGTATCTATAGAGTACAGTAATGGTGGGACAGAACTTGCTTTGCAGGAGAGATATAATTAGTCCGTGTTGTGTATGCTATTATTTGTACGTGAAGTCGCAGCCTTTTACAGCTTGCCAGAAATGGCACGGAAATTCGGGACAACCCTCTAATAAGTCTGGGCTCCGGTTATCAAAGGATCCATTTAAACCCCCCAATCTTTACAGAGTAACCACCACCTTCTGCGCCGACACTCCCTTCTTACCAAGCTCAAACGCCTCCTGGATACTCTCCAACCCGTGCCCCCCCTCCAACGGCTCTGGCGCACACTTAAACACGCCCTCCTCCAGTGCCTTGGGCAAGAAGTGCTCAAACACCGCCGGCCCAACCTCATTATCCTTCAGGTCGCTCCCAAAGATAAACTTTGCACCCACTCCCTCAGGCAACTGCGTTGGATCAAACTGCACAGCCATGGCCACAAACTTGCGGCCCTCGCTCCCGGCCACAATATCCACGCACGCCTTCGTCACGGCCGCATTAACCGCTGGGTCCACGCCCCCGATCGCTATGGCACCCGCGGATTTCTTGCCTGCAAACGCGGCGAGAATATCAGCTGTCACGGTTGGGCTGGAGTAGTCGAACACGGCGCTGGCGCCGAGCCCGCGCACATAGTCAAAGTTCTTGGGTGAGCTCGTAGTGATGACCTCGTATCCCGCTCCGACGGCGAGCTGGATGGCATTACAGCCAACGCTGGTGGCACCGCCCCAGACGAGGAGCGTTTCACCCGTCGGCTTTGGTGTCACGGTTGGATGTTGGAGCGCAAGATAGTCTTTCTGGAACAGCCCACAGGCGGCGGTGGAGATGGCAAGCGGGAGGACGGCAGCTTGCGAGTAGGTGACTGAGGCGGGAATTGGGGATGTCAAGTTCTCAGCTACGACAGAGTATGTCTGGAATGCTCCCTGGGCGGTGCCGGAGGTGAGTCCCGTGGCCGTAGCGACGACGCGGTCGCCAGGTTTGAAGCGAGTGATTGAGGAGCCGAGTTCGACGACCTCGCCGGCGATGTCAGAGCCGAGGATGGTGGGGTACTGGGTCCAGGGGAAGAGAGCTGAGCTCATCATTTGCATGGCCCAGTCTACCAAGTTAATTCCTAGTGCACGGTTGCGGACGACGAGTTGCGTGGGCGACGGAGGCGTGTAGGGCGCGGGGCCGACGGTGAGGGAGGTGGCTTTTTCGGTGGTAAGCCAGGCTGCTGTATTGGTTGGTGACATGGTGGTGATCGACAGTATATGGAGGTTTGAGGTGGATGTTATTGGACTTTCTGCTTTCTAAGCATGTTGCTTTGTATTCGGGGCAGGAGTTCTGTGAGTTATATATCAAGTCTGATACGTGGGGGTCAGTCGAGAGCGGGTTTAACAGATCCCACCGGATTTTAGCAAATTATCTCCACTACAGGTCGATTGTCTATCGTTCTCTGATTAAGACATGTTGTGGTAGGAATGTAATGCCAGTTGGCGTAAGTTACTCCGTATGGATTATGTAGAGGATACAGATCGGCATGTTGGGGCCAATTCTATCTTGGCAACTTCCGTGGGGTTGACATTGGTTGATGACGCAAGTAGTATCACAGTGATAGCTTTGGAATCCGCGGCTAGCAATTGAAATCGTGACATGTAATTTAGAAAGTCATATATATGGCAAACACACTACACGGTATGTAAGGAATAAGATATACAAGAGTTTCAAATTAGCATACCCTAATGATCGATTTTGAGAGAGAAATCCACATGCGGCACGCCCTGGTGAATCGCGCTGGTCGAGATGATATCGATATCTGCTTCTGTTAGCCAAACCTCCGCATCCAAAGCATAACATGTCTGTCTTACCATTACACACGTACTCCCTCACATTCTCCCTCGTGAGTCCCCCACTACACTCAAGCAGAACTCCCTTCTTCCCCTCCCACCTACCCCGTATCGCCTTCGCTGCAATCTTCAGCCCCTCACCTCCAAAGTTATCCAACATCACCACATCCGCGCCTGCCTCAATCGCCTCATCGGCACCATCCTCACTATCAACCTCCACCTCGATCTTCAGCGCGAACCCGCCCACCTTCCGCGCCGCCCTTACCGCCTCCGTTATACTCCCTCGCGCCCAGATATGGTTATCTTTCAGCATGATCATGCTCGATAGATCATGCCTGTGAGCATCCGCCCCACCAACAAGCATCCCATACTTCTCCACCACCCGAAACCCCGGCGTTGTCTTGCGCGTTCCAGCAAGGATCCCAGTATATCCCGCACCACGCACCAGCTCCACCATCTCGTTACTCGCCGTTGCAACACCTGAGCACCTCGCCAGCGCATTCAGTGCCACGCGCTCGCCCAGAAGGAGCTGCCTCGTCGGCCCCGACACGGTCGCGACGCGGATAGGGTTCCCTGGTGTGGGCGCAACGGCGGAGCCCTCGGACAGGTGCCAGGTGACAGTGCAGCCGCATTGGGTGAAGACTTCGGTGAAGAAGGGGACGCCGGCGAGGATGCCGTTTGATTTGGCGAAAAGGGTGGCGGTGCGGGGGGAGGAGCCGACGACGTAGCCGGCGGGGTCGAGTGAGGGGCAGTCTTCGGCGAGCCAGCTAGTGATGAGGGACTTGTAGGAGGAGGGGAGGAGGTCGGCGAGATCGGGGGAGGACATGGTGACTGTTGTAGCCGTCGTGGTCGTCGTAGTGCGTAGATGGGATGTAGATTGGCCGGCGGTATGTGTTGTTCTTCTGGTGATAGTTGTAGTGGTCGTGGGATGCTGTGATGTTGCGGCGGTTTTCGGCGGGGTCGGGTCCAGTGAAGTGGAGACATTGTGCCCAGGCGGCCGGCGGGGTCTAGCGTGGCGCCGTTGGCGATCCGGCGATGGTTACTTTGACACTTAACACCTTGCCCCTTTTAACGCCTGTTGGTTCTGACTGTCTTAGTCGTACGGTCTAGTTTCCATGGCCTCCTAACTGGTGGTACGATGCATAGGTTGCGAAAAGGTCTGGCTGGCCATATAACAAGCACCAGCCTGCGAATCCTATCACCACTATAAATGTTTACTCGTTACAGCAACTGTGAGCAACATAATCGCTCTTTATGATTAAATATTATAATTATTACATCGCAGCTTGTCAATGCTCTGGTTACTCAGAGGTTGAGCTAAAAGAAGATTCTATTACCTTAAATTGTAGCTATCAATGCTGATAGATGTTCGATGGAACGAGTCAAGAACATAGTGCCGACGTGCAGATCAAAATAGATATGAGAAAGCGTATTGTCGAGACTTCTCATGGACAAGCAACTAATCTGCCCGCTTCCCGAGTTGGTCGAGGAGAATCTACTCCCCTCTCGGCCCAAATCCACAGTAACGAAGCTAAGGGCGATATCATCGAAAAGAAAGCTTCAAAAAATCGAACAGAGTTCTTACAAAATTTGGTCTACCATTGGGTTTTCATCCCCATATTCATCCTCATCAAGTATCTGGCGTTATGTATCGCTATTGGAGCCGTAATGACTATTGTTTTGGGTATGGTTGCCATCGGCGCCGCCATCGCAGCAACGATGGTATACTATTCATATCAGATGGGCATCGAGGACATTGTGAGGTATGCTATTCGCATCCATATGCGTAAACACATCTGCTAACTCTCCAAAGCTACTTATTCCGAGGAAGGGGAGTATAAACGTGCCGACGGAAGCAGATTGTAACTCTATGCAAGGCTGGTAGCCGTACTCCTTTCGCAGCTTCGGAATTCCTGTATTGCATATATTGCCGCCTTGTCGCTATCTGTCTCTCGGCCGGGTCTCGGTCTGCTTCCATGGGTTTTGATTTCGCAAGAGTCACGCGAGAGTAAATGTATAGGTGCATCTTCTGTGAACGTTTCCTCGACTGAGAGGAGATGCATTGCGCTAAGTGCGTTGTATACCCAACTTTGGCGTCTGAGGATTGAGGTAGTTTGTGGAGATTGGGTGAGCAGAGGTAAGATTGGGAAAGCGATGGGGAATTAGGAAATATCATGAGGCGGGAAGGCGCGAAGGGGGCCCAAAAGGTTTTCATTGGGGAGGAGTGAATGATAGAGGCAGTAAGAGTGAGGTGAGGAAGGTGCAAATAAGGACACTAAAAAACGTTCATTACATAAAGATTTCCATTAAAATGCCCATATGTGCAGAGAATATGTACGAGTACACGCTATATACCCCCAGGGCCCAGCAAAATAGTGCATATCGAAGACAAATCCGCCCAGCGCAATACATAACATGAATAAATCGTGCAAAAATGCAAAACAAAATCCCAAAATCCCAATCGGACACCAAACCCGGCGGGCCGCTTCTACGATATACGTGTGGCTCCGCAAAAACGGGGGGCCGTTTTAGCGCTCTGCTCTGCTCTCATCTCCGAAAAGATAAAAGAGAGGGAGAGTACGCTGATAAAATTATGATCCATGAAGGAACAAAAGAGAGTAGACTACAACGAGTGACCATGCGTCTTCGCCGCGGCATCTCTATATGCATCGCCCTTGTCGGTCACCTCCGCGTCGGGAGTCGAGGCATCGAGGACAGTCTCGCCCTTCCCAGCGGAGCTGTTGTCGGAGCTACGCACAGTAGTCATTTCGACCACCGCATCGTCCTCGTGCCAGAAATCACGCTTGCCGCGTGCTGCACGCACGACCCACGGTGGCAGAACGCCTCCGACGAGCTTGTACGTCCAAGGCTCCTTGTGCATCTTTCCGGGTGGGACACAGCGGCCGCCCGATGCCTTCTCGATGATCCAGACCGTGGTGTTGATGATGGCGTAGGTAACGATACCGCCGATGAGGCCGTAGGCAATGGAGTAGGTGAACGGCATAACGGCGAGGGTGACGAACGCAGGGATGGCGTCGCCGGGGTAGCGCCAGTTAATTGCGGCAGCGGCCTTGCACATCATGGAGCCGACGATGACGAGGGTGCAGCCGGTGGCCCAGGGTGGGATGGACGCGAAGATCGGGGCGAAGAAGATGGCGATGAAGAAGCAGATGCCCGAGGTTATGGCGGTGATACCGGTCTTGCCGCCTTCTGAGATACCGGCACCGGATTCGATGAAGGCGGTTACGGGGGACAGGCCGAAGAGGGAGCCGATTGTGATGCCGAAGGCTGAATGGGTTAGCATTTGTGGTGGGTAAGGATGAGTTGGGGGTGGGGCTTACCATCGACCATGTAAGCTACTGCAGAGCCTTCAAAATCCTGGGTGACAGGGTCGATCGCGCCGGCAAGATGAGCCATGGAGTAGAGCGTTCCGGTACAATCCATAATATCAACATAGAGGAAAGTGATGAATGCAAGGCCAAACTGCCCACTAGCGCCACTCAGGTTCCAGTGCAGGACATTAAGCGTCTTCTCGATGGGGTGGAAGGTGACCACTTGTTTGAAGAAGTCGAACATCTCATCTCCCGCAGGGGTGTGGGGGAAGTATGTGACAGATGAGTTGCGCGGCCAGGAGGTGATCGCGACCAAAGCGATACCAGCAATAATAGCGCCCTTGACTCTGTACATAAGCAAGAGGGCAGTAAGCATGCCACCGCAGAAGATCCCGATCCACATGGTTGGAGAGCGCATCTTCGTCGAGTTTGGGCATATACCATCTACCATTGCGGATGCAACGCAACCAGCAAGCTCGACGGGGGTGTCCTTCGCTCCAGTGATGAGGCCGATTCCCGCGCTGTAGCCCAGACCGATAATAGCTGATAAATTAGCATCCGCTGTATCAGTCTCAGAGGCCGAAGGAACTTACTCAAGTAAAGTCCAATGCCTACAGATGAGGCCAGCTTGATGGAGGCTGGAATAGATCTCGCGAGCCATTGGCGCAGTCCCAGCAGCGAGAGTCCCACAAAAACCAATCCCTCCACAAAAACTGCAGTAAGCGCGAGGTTATATGAGACAGGTCCTGATCCGTGGAAGCCGACAACTGTGTATGTGAAGTAGGCGTTCAGACCCATTCCAGGCGCCAGGGCAATCGGCATGTTCGCGCAGAGTCCCATCATGACGGAGGTGAGAGCGGCAATGGCAGCGGTACCGGTGACGAAGTCGCGGTGGATAATCGCAAGACAGGACTGATAGCCTGGGTCGTCGTCGCAACTCGTCATGCCCGCGGGGCACTCGCAGGGGCCGCCGCTGTCGGTGAGGATGGTGGAATTGACCTAGACACCGTCAGTTGTCGCTCCGAGGATGGCTGTAGAGAAGCATACCGAGATGATGTAGGCCATGGCGAAGAAGGTCGCCAGGCCGGCTCTGATCTCCGTCAGGAAGCGCGAGTCCTTCCTCTCATAGCGCTGTGCTGTGTTAGATTCTTGCAGCGCAGGCGCAGAGACCGGGTACTCACATGTCCCGAGCCCTCGAGGCGGAAGCGGCGACCGACGAAGCTGTTCGCAACGCGATCATTGATGATCTTCGCGTAGTCCTTCATGTTGGAAGTGGTGCGTCAGAGAAGCTGTCCGGCGCAAACTCTGAAGTGCAAGAACAAGATCCCAGTGCCTACGCAAGGGAAATCTGCTGTTTATGTAGAAAGTCAGCGTCTGAGAGTCGGCACTCGACGAACGCGACTATGAATATTCGGCGCGTGTGAGAAGGGAGAAGCAATCGCGGTTCATGTGGCCATGAGTAGAGAGGCTTGAAGAAGATTCTTGTGACGGTTCCGGCCGAGTTGCCTTATCTCGATCTTATGCAGACCATGAAATTGGGATTGGAAATGACTTACCACCCACAGGATGCGGACCTTCAAAGGTTATGCACGAAAAAGCTTTTAGTTTTCTTCTGACATGAGATAAGACTAACCCCGAAGAAGTATCAGGTCGAATTAAATGGTAGAGCTAGTAGAGCTAGTGCTTCTAGTATGGACTTCTTCGGGTGGATTTCGGTGAGGATCCAGCCAACTAAATGTTCTAGAGACAAATAGGGTCAGCTAGGGTGCTAAGTGCGGGGAGCAGGCACGCGAGGACCACAAGCCAATGGTTATCAGACCGCGCTCTAAGACCACTTAGAAAGCAGGAAGACAGTAGTCCGAAAATAGTAAGAAGGTAGTAAGAAAGTAGTGTGGAATGCGGAAAGTGCGTGTTAGAAGTGGAGAGTGGAGATGAGAGAAGATAAGGGAGATGAACGGGAATAGTAGAAGAGAAGATCGGGAATAGTTCGAGAGGTATAAGTGTCAAAAAACAAGAGTAGGTTGTGGGTTTACTTGTACCTGAATATATGGGTATAAGGTGAATAAGGAAGAGCGGCAACGAGGGGGTTGATGATTCACACTGATGTACTACACACTTTGGCGTGTTGTAATAGAAAGCTCTTAAAACCCATAGCCATTCCAACTAATGATCGCTACTGCCGAAATTCCATGCCGTGTACAGTACCATACATAGAAGGTGGTGCTGTACTCCATAACTTAACTTTTATAGATGTGGGTGGCGACCGCTCTCCCGTCGTCGTCTGCCGGCAACGCCGAAATAAAATGAAAATAATCAATTAAAGCAGTCAAACAATTAAAAGGGACGATAAAACAATAAAACCGACGTACCGTAATAAAGACTCCGATCTAGGCCAAACCTCGGCTCGTACCACAACACCCTGCTACCGATCCGCCACGCGACCGCCACCCCACCCATCGGCGAATCGGCGCTCCGCCCGTATCTCTCCCGACGCCGCCTTATCATATCTCTCCCACGCCCATCCCTATCACCAGTACGCCACCAGTACGCCACCACCACCCCATTGGCAACGTCAAGCCTCTATCATTTCCCCGCATTACGGACCCCTCCGCAGGATCTACGTTGGAGCCATGCTGATACCAGGAACTGGCGGGATGTGGCGAGCTCCGGGCTGCGTGGTTGTTGGTAGGATATTATCTCGTGCACCCCTGACGATGTCTGAGTTGCGCGGACGGGGTGGTGGATGAACTCGGGGTGATACGGCCATGGGGGACTGCGCGACTCGGAAGTATCAGATGAGTTCAGATCCGCCGAGCGTACCGAGCCTTTTCCTGTATTCGCCGAAAGGTGACTATATGGGCGTTATACAGAGGATAGTTGTCGCAGGTGAGTTGCACAGAAGCTTCCTCCTGCCAAGGCCCATGATTGCTTGCGGGAAAAGTAGAGACGGAGATGGTACGTAGTACAAAGGGGTTCTCGTTCCATGCGAGCCACTGTTTGGTGCTTGGTCATGGAATTTTCGTGCTGTTGCTCTTTCTTCATGCGAGTTTATGCTTGATGCTTGGTAATGCGGCCGTTCTTTTTTGGCTCTGTGGAGTTGTTGCCCCTTGCTTTGAGGCCTGGAAAGCTGAGGTGATCAGCTGGTGGCAAAGGGAGATGGAGTTGAGGAGAGACATGATGACAGGGGGGTTCAGACGAAGAGTTCAAAGAAGGCAGGAACAAGGTTCCCAGGGAAGGTGCGAACAAGGAGCCCAAGGAAAGTGTGAACGAGGAGCTTAGGGAAGGCGCGACCGATGATTTTATTGAAGGCTCAAACGACCTCAGAGAAGGTGCGAACGCGGAGGAGCTTGCCGCAGTTGAGATGTGGGCTCACTACCGCTATTCACTCCCGCCACTGTGCCCCATCTCCCGTCAGTCCCGACGGCTCAAGTCTGGGGCGGTTTACCCCCTCCGCATCCGCATCCGCATCCGTTCCACGAAGAGTACCATCAACATCTCCCTCCTCATCATGATACTCCTCTTCCACTCTCGCACCCTCGCCAATCAACAACCTCTCGCTCTCCCGACCCCCACGGGAATCCTCGAGGTCACCAGGCTCCGTACCACTCATGAAACGCATCCAAGCAGGTCGAGTCCATGCAGTGCTTCTCATCTGCGTGCTCAGTATAGCCACCTGAAAGGATTAGCAAGCTGCTACACAACCGCTACAAGCAGACGACCTCCACAGCCCAGATCTCCCCTCCGAGGGCACTGGAAGAATCACGCACCTTCACCACAAAAACCGCCACGGCAACCCCAACCAACACCCCCGCCATCCTCTTCTCCTCCTCCGCCCAAGCCCGTCCGCACGCAACTTCCCTCCCCAACACCTCCCTACACTGGTCCGCGCCGCTCTTCCCATGCGGAAACGGCCATGCCCGATCTACCACGCTATTAAACCCACAGCATGTCCACCGATCCTGGATTCTCCGTATCGCATCTGCGTTCTTTGCGCGGTATAGTGCTGACCAGCGCTCTTCAAGGCCACAGCTCGCAGGTAGATATGTGAGTGCCCAAGTCGCAAGGGCGGTTTCGAAGGTGGTGATGAGAGTGAGGAGAGTGGTGAAGGTGGGAAGGTTGGAGGGGCGGAGGAGGCGGGTGAGGTAGGTTGTCGTGAGGGTCGTGAGGATTGGGAGGAGGGTTATGAGGAGGGGAAGAGTGAGGGGAAAGGGGAGAGAGAGGAGGCGGATTTGGCTGTAGGCGTAGCTGGCGGACGGTGTTAGCATTCGGGAGCTGGATGAAGGCAGGATCATGTGGGAGGACATACCCAGCAAGTGCTGTTAGGAGGATGATGACCTGTGGTGATGATGTTCGTTAGCTGTATTCTCTGTGGCGTGAAACATAGCAAGAAGACTTACAGCAGCAACTGTTACTACCGCAATTTGTACGAGTGTCATCGTGAAGGTGTGTTGTTCGTTTGCAGCGGCTTCCAGGCTAGAAAGCAAGGGCCACGAATATATCCGGCTTTGAAGATAAACTGTGTCGAGGTTGTCTTAGAGTATGAAGACTCGAGCGCAGTGTAATCTGGAGTGCAAAATGTAATCCCTTTGACCACATCAAAGACATGTAGAGGAGCGTTTGGGGTGAGAACGTACGCAAGGCTGACCGCCAAGACATGTTGTTGGTGGGTGGGCTCCCCTGCTCGATCTACGAACCAGTTGATGCGCTGGTACCCATTTCCCCGTCGTTGTCGCCAGACGGTCTATTCTGGAACTATAGTAATCGAATAAGCTATGCAGAAAGTCTCTAAGGGCCATAGCCATATATATTTAAAGTTTTGTGTCCCTATGTTATTGATGGACGATTTCACGAAGGCTGCTCTGTGTATCGATCATCGTACAGCTAGCGTTAGCTAGCTGCGGTAAGACAATGTCATCTCGGGGGCTAATAGTGAATAGTGACAGGGGTCAACACCGTTCATCAGTGTTGGGCGCGTAGCTCGGCGGTGACCCCCTCGCCCTACCAATGCAGGTCATAATACATGAGGATCAAGATGTGCAGAAGCACTGTCTACAATTGCCTCTCTTACCCTTACCCCACCTGAGCATAGGTTATTATCATGCTTCGTGCAAGACGCCATTGATCCCAAAGCCACGGCTTTATATGTCCTCCAGCGAGCATCCCAAAATGGCAAAGATTTAATACACAGGGAAACTGAGCTCTACACCCTCCTTGAAGACTGGAAAAGGCTTGTAAAACGATGTCCAGCTCTCTCTAATTGCTCCCTTATAGAGCGTTGAATTAGGTTAGCTAAGATCTCTTTTAGTTACATCGCCAACCCAGGTATCAGCGGCGACGAAGTCCTTGGTTGCGGAACGTGATGGCGGATTCTGCTGCATAACGAGGCGACCAAAAGTATGGTGCGATGTCTTTGGCTGGAGTCGCCCTATGTCTGTCCGCATCGTTCCAACAGATGTGATTAACAGATGTGATTACGGGCCTAGAAAACAGCACTTGCAAGGTAGGCAATCTCTATCGTTGGCATGAAAATGCTAACCTAGCATTCTTAGTACACGTTAAGCTATGGGTTGGTCCGTCCTTTCGTTGGGATCGAGAACGACAAGGGGAAGATAGTCCGCTCTCTTGAGGTCGTTAGTATCTCTACAAAGGAGCCCCAGGGATTGCCTCTCTCAAGTGCCTTTCTCTTTAGCATCCATGCCCGTTTCTGTAACTCTCTACGATGGGTTCAAGTTCAAGATCAGATGCAGCGCGGCTGGCCAGGAAACGCCTTCTGGCACAGCTGCAAGACGACATTTCGCAAAATTATGAGCTGTACAATTCCTATGTTTAGGCGTCTGTGGCTTTATTTTCCCCGCCGGACTCACGCGCTCACATACCGGCTTCTTCTACAAGTTGGGAATAAAATGTATGGGAGGACGCTTGATTGGGTGCAACGTGTACCTTTTGGATTGTACATCAAGCATGGTCCAGGCAAGTTTGTCCCAAGAGGCGAAGGGCCTGCACTGAAGCTTGTCGAGCAGTACACAAAAGTTGTAGCTCCGAGGCTTATAGACTTGCTTACAACTGAGAGCAAGACCTATCTCGTGATGACGCGCATACCGGGAATTCCGCTACAAGAGGCTATTCAGAGCTTCTCGTACGCGGAACGGTCGCAACTAGCAGCCGATATACGGGGTTGCGTCTCCCAATTTCGCCAAATCCCAAACCCTAACGACGCAGCTATCTGTAGCGCAGATGGCGGTCCCACCTTCGACTATCGACTCGAAGACCCGGCAGGGCCATTCGACAGCGAGGAAGCTTTTAATAAACATGTTATATTTCGGAAGAGTCTAAGGTCGGCCATACACGACCATCGCCATAAGATATTCTTCTCTCACGCAGATTTTAGCCCGACGAATATCCTGGTTGAGCGTGGGAAGCTCTCTGGCATCGTCGATTTTGGCTGCGCAGGCTTTTACCCAGAGTACTGGGAGTATGCGAAGGGGATCTATGGTCACTTTGGGCTGGAAACTGCGTGGCCCGGTTCCTTGTCGGATGCATTTTCAGGGTTGTATAAGGATGAATTAGCTGCAGAAAAGTTGCTATGGGAGAATGGGAACTCATTTTAATACACAGCACATAAATTTAGAACTTAAGAAAAACTGTTCGGCATATACAATGATGTATCTCTGTACTAATTTATTATAATCTGCCGCCTCTAAGTGTTCTCATATTATGAATTCCAATATTGTGGAAAGGAAGTACGAGGATGGGGGCATGGACATTATCCCCGCTCCAGTCAGCGCCAACCGCTGGTACTGCGGAATCTACATTGTTGTATCTGACACCTACGGCATGCTTTACCATGTGAGCAACAAAAACGACGATAGCAAATGGATCTTCCAAGAACGTATGACGGAAAATGTTGTTGCATCCCACACTATCGTTGCTGCACTACATATCGCAACCGACATCCAAGAGCAACGCCTAGCGTCCGTCCACGATATCCTCGTTGCCACGCCAGCTATTGCCGATGGCGGCATGGACCCGAAGTCGGGATTGCATTTCGAGAGCAGCGTGTGGGTGATGGAGGTGTTGGATAGGCTTCGTGCCGCAGGGTTGATTCAAAATGAGCCGGCTAAAGATGTGGTTGAGGAAGCATATCGGCTTGCGAATCTGGCATCGCTTATTGCGTCAAAAGAGATGAGGAAATCGGATGGCCTCATTGCGTTAGGTGGTAGGAGTTGAGAGATTGTCTATTCTCATATTGCCTAGATAGTGTCCATTTGGCTAGTTAGTGGGTACATTTTCAGGGTTGTGGGGATGGATTGGTGGCAGAACAGTTGCTGTAGCAAAATGATAATCTGTAGTAGTCTGTTATCGATTTAGGGTTTGCCAAATACGGTTATTCATATGTGGGAGGTGTATTAATGAGAACTGTTCCGGCGCTTCCTGGCAAAATCGGATTTGCAGTGTCATAGAACGCTTCTTCATTATAACCTATCAAGATTCCCCTTGGGTTTAATTATAAAAAGGATCATAATCAGAATAATAACCGGAGGAGATAGATTCCTCCTCCTCCGACATCACATCGTCTTCATCATCTTCATCTTCGTCTTCCTCCCACTTGTTCAAGCCCGCTATCTGCTTCACCGAGACAACGAATCGATCTTCGTACGCAGCTCGAACCACCTTTCTCGTTCTCCATTGGAAAGTATCTGCATGGGAGACTATGAACATCACCGCATTATAAACATCTGTGCTGTCCTTCATTTCATCCTCAAACTCGCCACGCAATATAAAATACAGCAGCTGAAAGGCTGAGTCGCGCGCCTTTGACCTGTCGCGCTTGATCGAATTTGAGGATTTGCTCGCGCCTTTGTGAACTCTTCTGCCAGTTTTCAGACCGCCAATGATCTCGTTGAGAGATTTGCCACCAAGAACATCAATGCATAGAAACTCATACGTCTCGCAGAGAGCATGGTGTTGGGCAAGATCTGGGGGAATGGATCGGAAGCATTGGCGAAAGCCGAATTCCATCCCTTCTAGGGCTGTATCAAAATGGGCGATGGGACCGTGGACAAGCTCCTTTTGTTGATTTTGGGCTTTTGTTCTCTCAAAGTTGGCAAAGGCTGCCAGATATGGTATTTCGGACAGCTCGATATGGTAGTCGTTGCCCCCAATTTTGATTGAGGTGGTGGTGGTTGGATACTGGGGCTATCATATGAGGCAATATCAGTTCAATCGACCTTCATTAATTTATGAAAGTTTACTAGCCTCTGTCACCCTGAGGTCTTCGAAAAGTTCGTTAACCTCTTCCATTTTGAGATTCCTTGAATACGTCAATGTGGATGTCAAGTGAAGGCCACAGGAAGCGATGTAATAACCTTCAAAACATGCCTTCTCCTTTGGCAATTTCATAGGCTGGGTTTCGTTATTCATCATGCAACGGTGCTGTTCTAAATAGACGATCCAACGGAAATCCTAGTTGCAAACGGTAGTCATAATGTTTGCCACAGCGAGAAGTGGTTTGCTGTGGTTATAAGTCACTGGTTACTGTTAAATGAACAAGTACACCTTGTTCGTTTCAGGCGCTTATAATCGCCTCTACTATTAACTTAACTTGTAAAGTACTTGTTATAACCGACCAATACTGTACTACCTACACCATTATTACAGCCTTGTGATGTTATATTGCAAACGGGACGGCGGCCGGGTGAAAGGCGTCAACCAACATGGTTGTTTCTTCCAAGCGCGCGCGACGGCCTCCAACAGCTCGGTGAGCGATGACAGCCTCCGCACTGATGATAAAACTTCGTGGTGCCTGTGACCTACCCTGATCATGTTTGCTCACTCTAATATCCTATGCGCCTTGTGAGTCGCTTTCCAGCACCTGTTGGCTCCAACATCTCTGTGGTCTCGGTGTGCTGCCTCAAGTTGGTTCAGCCACGCTCGTGACTGGGAGGCCCAACATGGCGACCTCCTCGGTCGACCTCCTTCGTCATCGTGAGAATTATCAGTTCCAAGTCTGTGGCGCAGTTGGGATGGAATTTATTTATCATCTACGCTGTGTCTGTTCATATTTTAAAATGATCCAAACTCCTCAACACAGAACCTCAAGCAGCGATAACCCCCCTTCCGCATTCTCACATTTTCTCATAATATATACACCTACCTCACCACAAGCAACCACACCATGAACGGGCACTACTCCGACGGCGGACTCTACATCCTCCTCTCCCCCCTCGGCGGCGGATACTACCACCATGCCCTCTACATCCACGTCTCCCACCCCTACGGCATGCTCTACTACCTCAACCCCGCGACCGCGACCTCCCCGTCCACCCTATGCGACCAACTGACCGAAGACATTCCCACTTCCCGCACCATCATCGCAGCTCTCCTCATCGACCCCGACGTCCGCGATCACCGTCTCGCGAGCGCGCATGACATTTTAGTCGACACCCCTGTCCCTCCAGTCTCTACTTCTGCTAGCACTTCCGCAGATATCGCGAGCGCCAGCAGCGCTTGGGTCTTCTCAGCACTCACACGCCTCGGTGCAGCGGTGTTCGGCATCGATGAGCCCGTCGCGCCGTTGATGGAGGATGCTGTGCTCCTAGCTTCCTTTGCGGCCTCGAACGGGTCGAGCGAGATGAGAGAGTCGAGGACGGTACGGGCGAAGAGGAAGGCGGCGGAGATGTGGGAAGTGAGGAAGTGTGGTGTTAGTGGGTGTGAGACTTGTGCTATGCTTCTCCAGAGGGGGTGTATGGATGGGTGAAGGTCACGGTGGTGAGTTTTGAGGCTGCAAAAAGGTAAGCAGAATGGGCAGGATTGGAAGTTGGGGTCGGCAAGCTAATGCGATTAGGACATGCTGAGACGCATTCATGGCACAAATATAAACAGGCGAAGTCGGTAGATTGATGGAATTTGTGAGAGCTAAACGACTGAATTATATTTTCGAGGACCCAGATGAGGCATTTCTACGGACACGGGATATATAAGCAAACACACCATCAACACATATCCAACATCCTACCCTCATTCGCCCCATCCTCATCGGTTCTTCGACCCCGACGAAAGCAACGAAACCTTACTCACAAGTTCTTCTTGATGAAGTTCAGGACAGTCTGATACCCCTTCTCATACTCCTTCACCACCTCCGGGTTATCCAAATCGCCCCTCGCCGCCATCCACCCATGGATCATCTTATCCCAAGTCTCAACATGTTTCACAACCTTCAAGTTCTTATCAAACGCCTCCACATCCTTCTTACTCTCATCCATACTGGCCAGCAGCACATGCGGGATCGTGATCTTCGCGGCGTCCTCACCACTCACACCGGCCGGGTGACACTGCACACTGACCGCCCACGGGGTGTTCTCCGCAGAAGTAAGCGAAATGATCTTCCCGCCCCAGCAGTACCCTAGCCCGACCCATTTCTCGATCTTCGGCGACGCCTTCTTGAAGCTCTCTAGGAAGCGATGTGTCTTCTCGCAGCCCGCGGGGAAGTCGCCGTGCTGCTTAAACCAGTTGCCGAGCTTGTCAGCTGTGGCAGCGGTGGGGGGGTACCATTCGAGCGGGCAGGGATCGTTGTCCCAGAAGTCGGGGACGAAGACGCGGTAGGTGGAGTCGCAGGAGAGGATGTCGGCGCCTTGGAGGGTTTGGGGGTAGTAGCCGAAGATGTCGGCTACGACGAAGATGCCGGTGGTGGCGGAGGGGGAGCCGGTGACGTCTGGGCGTGTTAGTTGGAAGGTGATAGAGGGGAGGGGACCCGGAAGGGTGGGAGAGGGACGAACAGGTCTTGATGCCGTCGATGGTCTCGTAGGTGCCCTTTGCCTTGTACTCCTTCTCGGGGACGATCGGAGGGATGGTGCAGCAGGCCTTGGAGTGCCCGGAGATCTTCTCGACGTGCTCGACGGGGGATGGCTTAGACATCGTGAGAGGTTGTTTATGAAAGTATCGAGTGTTGCGGTGGTTAATAAGTGTTGTTGGGAAGAAAGAAGGGCGGATTGGGAGTTTTATCACGGAGGAGGGGTGATGTAGACGTAATGGCAGGGCTGTGGAGAGCCGTGCGGGCCAATAACACCACATTTGGCCGGGAATGGATTTGAAGCTCGGTAGTTTGGGGTTGGTCGGGATTAAGGAGATGGAGATCAAGAGTATAGGTGGTTGGGTTTAACTGAGCTCCTCAAACGACAGGAAAGGCTCAATTCAATTACTTTATTGAGGTCTCATTGTATATAATCATATAATTGAGCTACGAGGCTGACAACATGAGTTCTCATTATTCTTTGTTCTTTTGTAGGGCTTGTTTACATTCCATGATCGTCATTACCAGCTACCAGCGTCATCATCCCAGCCGAAGAAGGAATGGTGGGGGCGGGGTAGCTAGGTCACAAATTCTAGTCACGTGATTGTTCACGTGATTATAAGGGACTGGCTCCTCGATAAGGGTCGGTCTAGCAAGGTTACGTCTTTTACATTGATAATTCGATATTAAATACGATTCCCAGGGGTTATCCGTGTTGCATTCTACTCAATTTACACATCTATCCCCCCCGTATGCAAACTAGCGACCAAACGGATAAATAGCATGGAATAAAGAATATGAAATATGGAATGGTTGGGGATTATCATCTCGGTTCCGGCCCGAAACAGGCAAACACTCCGTAAATCCATCCCTACCGTCCCAATGAGCCCCAATCCCAGCTCCAACGACGTCAACGTGCAGGAACGCGAACGCTATGAACGCCATCGGGTCGTGAATTGTCATACTGTAAACAAATTATTCCGGGGAAGGACGAGGCTCTGCTCCTCTATTATCTATCTCCTTCATTCTCTCCACTAAAGGTGTCAAAAGTGTCACTTCTTTCAGCCTAATGGTGCAGATCCGAAATAGGTAAAGCTATAGGTATAGGTAGTCCCCCTCTTTGTCTTCTTTTACTTGTTTGTCTCGCTTCGTTTGCATCTGCATCTACATCTACATATTAAGCTACATTTCAAGCTTTTATCCAAGACTTCACTCATATATCTCCTAGTCTTCTACATATACCCAAGACTAAGATCCTCTCCCCCAACCCAAAGTTCAACGAGCCAAGCCAAGCCAGATCAACAAGTTCAATCAAGCCAAACCACCACAAACCTCACTTATGGCCTCTGATCTCTTCCTCCCAGAGGCTCCCCCCCTCAGCCCAGCCTGGCTAGCCTACGAAAAGTCCAAGGGCCACGTCGAAGCCCCAAGTCCCCAAGAAGACATCACCCCCGCCGACGCCCTCCGACTCCGCCAACGCAGCTACGCCAAAACCTGTCGCGACCGCAATGAGCGTCTAACCTCCCCCACCGGCCCCTCCCACGCCCTCCTCTCCAACATCCAAACCCACCCCGACTCCACCCAATCCCCCGACGGCGCCACAATCCACCTCCGCATCTACATCCCCACGTCCCTCACACACCCCCAAGACTTCATCATCTACTACCACGGCGGCGGCCTCTGCGTCGGCGACCTCGACAGCGAGGACCTCCAGTGTCGCCGCCTCGCGAAGGATCTAGGCATCAAAGTCGTCTCAGTCGAGTACCGTCTCTTCCCCGACCACTCCCCCGACACCGCCGTCGCCGACGCCTGGGCCGCCTTCATCGGCATCGCGAAGCTGTGGAAATACAACACCGACCAGGAACCCGGCCGCGTCTACATAGTCGGCAGTTCCTCCGGGGCCCAACTCGCCGCGCAAACCGCGCAGCGCGCGCGCGGGACTCCATATCTCATCTCCGGGCTCGTCCTCCGCTGCCCCGTCACCGTCGACGCGAGTAAAGGCGGTGTCTCGATTCCGCAGCGCTACGAGGATCGCCATACCAGTTTCAGCCCGTCGTTCGGGACGAGTCTGCTCGGGTTTGACGCGGATAACCATCTCCCCATGGCGAGGGATATGCCGTTGAACGCGGAGAGTTTCGCGGGGATGCCGCCGACGTTTCTGCAGCTGTGCACGAATGATATTTTTTACAGCGATGGAGCGTGCTTTGCTGAGGCGCTGGGGGAGGCGGGGAATGAGCTCGTGACGGATGTGATGGTGGGGTGGCCGCATACGTTTTGGTTGAAGGCGCCGGAGCTGGAGGAGGCGGGGGAGGCGGATGGGAGGGTGATTGGGTGGTTGAGGCAGAGGGCTGGGGCGGAGTAGAGGGGGTAAATGGGGGCGTTTTAGATGAGATGAGATACCAAGAGTGCGATAGAGGGAGATACCATACAAGGGGCTGGCACCATTTGTAGGTGCAGAATGAGATTTGTCCGATAGCCAATGCAATTCAATCATGAATCAATCCATTCGTGTCAGAGTGCATATGTAAATAGTTTGATAACGACCATTACACTAGCTAGTTACTTCTAATTCACCGTCGTGCCGCCGTATCGCGTCATGTCCTGCTGTTATGTTCGCTCACGGAGATATCAAAAAGCGCTATCAAACCACACACCGACAGCGCCAGAATCATAACCCAGGTATCCCCCCCAAACGCCCATCACCAACCCCCCACCAACCCACCTCATCCCCTCACCCAAACCTCAACACAATCTTCCAACTCAGCGCCCTCGCCTCCCGAATCGAGCACGCAATACAATTCCTCCCCTTCCTACTCACAAGTGCATTATACCCCTTCTCCGCGCACCACGCGCGCGCCAACATCTCAAGATCGCTACCGAAGCGGCGCTTGCGCGAGACGTGCGCGCTCTGCGCCGGGTGCGCGTCTAGAGCTTCTACCTCGGGCGGGTCGGGCTCGGTGCAGTCGATGACGAAGATCTCGGTGCTGGAGGTGTGGAGGGAGAGGAGGGGGGGAGGGGCGGCGGGGGAAGCGAAGACGACGGAGGAGAGGGTGTGGCGGGAGAAATTGTAGGATTTGTGGAGGGCGTGGCCTGGGTTTGTTAGTTGCGGCTTTTTGAGAGGTCAGGGGATAGGATAATGGGCTTACCTGTGAATAAAGTGTGTGGCCCCGAGGATGTACTGTCAAGCTGTGCGGCCGGCGATCCTGGGTTTGTCGACGATTGAACTAATCGCGTGTGTAACGATGGGACGCAAGGGTGGGCAGTGACGAATTGAACGTCGTATGTGAGCGCAAAATTCATAGATTTCGTAGGTTCATCCGACGGCTTGACGGTGAATTGCAGCATGGCGGAATATGTACGGACATTGGGCTTGTCTGCAGTTTCAACACCGGGTCCATCCTCTTCGAGTGGTGAGGACTCGGCAGAGTCAAGGCCAGTAAATAGATCGAGAGATTCCAAATTTACTTCTAGGTTCACCGGATCAGGAACGTCGGCACGTGGCAGCGTGAAGTCTCCTGGGAGAATCGTCCTGGCATCTCCATCTCCGAGAACATGGGACTCGCGCTCCACTGTAGATTTCTTCCAGATACGGGCGGCATGGGGCCCTTCTTCTCCATCTGAACGAGGCTCCAATTCCACATCGACACTTACCCAGCCTTCGACAACCCCCTTTGGCTTTACAGGCGACGATAGCCAGCCCATACACTCACTCGCGCCCTTTCCGGCAGCAAGGACTCTACCAATAATGCAAGCCGTGCTCCAGAAGCTTTGCCCCGAGTACACAAAGCCGCCATAGAGATTGGCGTCGCCTCCTAACCTTGCGACTGCAACCTCGTCGTTTTCAAGCAACGTCGACATCATTAAATGGCTCAATCCCTCCCCAGGCAGAATTAGGCCCGTCAGATATGATTTCGAGAGCCACCCCGAAGGATGGAACATATTCGGCTTTCCACCCATAGACAGGCCTCTTCGGATACCTGGTCGCCCAATTCCTGCGAAATATGACGATCGCTGCGTAGTCATGGAGAGGGATGTTCCAGCCTGTGAAGCGCGGTCAGAAAGAGTGCTTCCAGTGCCGTCACTGCCCTTCTCGAGGTCGATAGCAAATTTCTCGGCAATACGCTCAGCTCCTGGCCACCTCATCTTTCGAGAGAAGCGGATCAGTCCGTTGATTTGTCTTCTCTGGCGCCTGCCTTGGAAGTCTACCGTGTGTAAGGCGATAAGGTCAAACTCTTCATGCTGAGGAGTTACAGCCTGTTTAATTGATGACAGCCACCCCGTATGTCGTTTCTCATGCTCTGGCGGCTGTTGCTCCGATGGTTGTTGGACTGACTGTGTGATCTTAATATTCTCAAGCCACAACCTGGCTAGTAAAAGCGACCATTTCACAGGTCTTGTGACATCTCTTTCGAACCTCTGTATTTCTTCCGCTGTTATAAGCCCGGGATCCTGTTGTGCGCTTCGGCTAACCGCGTCAAGTCTGACAACAAGCTCGGAAGACAATAATATCTGAAGCAGTAGCCAAAATTGCTGGCTCTCGTGTCTGTGCTCTTCTTCTTCGCCATCGACATCAACTTCCTCTTCCTGGTCAGGTTGGTAAGACGGGCCCCACAGAGTCTGCCCAAGCCTTATCCGCCATTCCACATTGCTAAAATCGACCCAGATGCCAGGCTCTGTGAGAACGCTCACTAGAGTCTCAATTTGTACGTGGAAGCTGGTGGGGTCATCGTCATCAGTGACACGCGTCGGTGGGAACGAAACTTGTGTGAAGAGTTCTGTGTACATCTCTACTGATGTCTTCGAAACCGGGGGTTTTGCGTGGTATGCTAATCCCATCTCGGTCAGTTTCGACACAACTGAAGCTTCACTTAGTGGTCTTAGCCCACGCTTCTTCCCCTTCAAAAACTTGACTCTGAGTGATTGTAGAGTCTTTTCGTCCTCATGGGGTTTGTCGTCGTGAAGCGCATCCGCAACCGCAACTTCAAGTGCGGCCTGAAACCCAACGGTCCCTCGTTCCAAGCCTTGCATACTGAGCATATTTGGCCTCTCTTTACAACGAGGGACAAAGTGTGGGGTTTTATTTTCTTTCTCTTCGGTAGCCTGTTCTACAACCGCGTCTCCTTTTTGCTTCCGAATGATGTGCGGGGTCGTGGTGACGCATCCCCAAGCTTTCTCTTCTATTTGTCCATGGTCGCTCAGATCCCGTATCTCCAATTCCTCGTTCCAAGGGAAGGCAACTGAAGGGTGCGGCGCTCCGGCATGGTGTCCCTCTGACCGGACAAAGAATTGGGGTGCTCCAGAAAAGAGTTTGTGTATATCGGAAAGGGTGAGCGGCTGGATAATGCGCTTCAGCTGTATTCCAGATTTGACGGGCTGCTTGGTCGACTCAGAGTCGTTGAATGGAGGCGGAGGAGGCAATGGCTTGTTCGGATCGGATGCGGGAGTCGCCTTTCCTTGAGTTGGTGATTGAAGGGGCGTTTGCTGTACAGAATCGCTGGTTAAAACCGTGGTCGCAAGTGGGCAGTTGGGGCTTACACACCTTATTTTGAACATCACCATCAGCTCCAGGTCGCGGACCAGTGCTGGATCGAGTTCTGCCCAAAAAGCTTCGGAAGAAGTCGCCTCTTGTTGACAATCTCCGACTGGATCTGTCCTTCTTGTTGGTGTCAACATTGGCAATATTATCGCGGGTAACGTTATCGCGGGCAGTATTATCGCTGGTCTCGACTGTTTGTGGCGGTTGTTCAGCCTTGCGCTTCGGTCTTGAGCGCTTGAGCAGCGATGAAAATGACGGCATTCTCGCTGGAATGAAGCCCTGGCTATAACTCCATTGGAAAACAATAGGGAATACGGGGATTTCAATTACTAGACAAGAAGATGAGGAGAGAGGATGACGGAAGGTAAATGAAAGAGTAGTGCCAAGACTTTGACTCCGGTCCAGAAGCGTCGACCGACGGCTCCTGCAATATATACTAGAATGACTAGAAGGTGCATACAGTATTGATTGTCATTACCCACAAAATCATAGCGGTGTATGTATCCGAAGTTTGCAGACGTAGTAATTGTAATAAGTTGATTAAATGCACCAGGCACGAACCCTTCAGTTCAGGTGGTGTCATGAAGGGAAATTCAGCCACAGAAACACGGTGAGTGAAGCCACTTAATGGTTCAAATGAGTTCCCCCCCATAAAGTTTCGTGGGGTTCGTGATGGGGGTGATATTGATTGGTGGCATATCGATATACTGTGGGCTGTGTGGGCTATTGTGGGCTGAGACCCAAATTCTGATACATGCTTACTTTGTAGGAGGATTCTTCAGCCCCAGAATCTTCAAATTACCCGTGTTCCATGTGTGTTCCATAGGATAAATAACTGTGATGCACGGTGCAAGTACTGCTAATTTGGCAAAGATGACGCGGTTACCCCCGTCCCGAAATACACCCGAGGCGTTACAGCAACTAGGGGATCTTCAGAACAGTAAAATGAGCACTACCACTACGATAAACTTCTTCTATTCCGCCTCGGCAATCGAATATTTCCTTATTCCCATTCTTCTATGGGATTTGCGTTGGTTTCACATGTCCAGACAGAGAATCTAGCAAGGCTTAATTTAGCCCCTTGCGTCGCATCACCGAAGTTCGTTCAAAAGTCAAGCAACGTAGATCAGATATAGCGAACAAATATAGCGAGCACTTACTCACGACCCCCTATATCGTTCTTGCTATAGGGCAACGAGAAGAAGTATGCATTGAAGTTTGGCAATCTTACACGTGTAAAGTAGAGTTAGAGGTATTTACCCGATTTCCTATATACAGCCTATGGCAACTATGTAAAAGAAGTCAACATCCTAGAGACGAAACTCTCAAGTCCCTTAATCCCAACCCATAACCCCCAACATCGCCTCAGCCACCCCTCAGATCCAGCGGTCTATCCGAGATTCTTCAACGTGTCAATGTAGTACGAGTACCCAATACCACTCGGCGGCTCCATGCTGTACATGTAGTCTCCCCACCATGGGCCACCACCCCACCACAAGGCGCCAACCCACGCGTCGGTGTTCTTTGCCATGTACTGAAGCATACCGGTGACGGCGGACTTGCACTGGTCGTTGGCACCACCGGCGAATTCACCGATGATTCCCTTCTTCCCGTTCGCCTTCAGCCACTCGGTCGCGGCTTGGATGCGCTCTTGGCCGATGGTGGCAGAGACGCAAGCCTCGCTCGTTCCGGATCCGTCGGAATCGAGGTATTGATGCATCTCGTAGACGATCTTGTCCGAGGGGTCAGTCAGGGCGGCGAGAGCGGTGTTGCCGGATGTGGTCCTGAGATTGTTAGTGTGGTGCTCGAAGATTCAGGGGAAAGTGGCTTACCAAGTCCAAGCGCCGCTGTAGGAGGTCCCCTCGACGAAGATGGTCTGGGAAGTGGCACCGGCGGCACGGATACCGTTGATGCAGCCCTGGTTCAGCTGAACGACGAGGTCCATGGATGGCATGTCGTGGGGCTCATTGTTGCAGTCAAAGATAACCTTTGAGTCAGATTTGAACTCAGCAGCAACAGTCTTCCACCATGCCTCGAATCCGGCAGTGTCGGTGATGACTTCTCCGTAGTACCGCGCGAAGTTGTGGGGGTCGATGATGGCGTATGCGCCCTTGCCAGTGATGTAGCTGACAATCTTCTTGAGATCGGCGAGGTAGGTTGCGTCGAGGGCTCCGGTCATTGAGTTGGGGACCAGGCGTTCCATCATCAGGGCAATGCGGAAGATGTTCATCCCATCAGCGACGAGGGTGTCGACGGTTGATCTTTGCATGGTTAGCTTGAGGTCAGGCAAGGGATTCTATATGACATACGTGACTGGCCATGTGTAGTCAGTCCCCAACACACCAGGCAGGTTCAAGTTGCCGAACTCAGCTCCAGATTCATTGACACCGAAGAACTCGAAGTTTCCGGCGCGCTTCGCCTTCTTTGGCGGGGCCGCGGTGGCCAGCGCCACTGTGCCGGCAATAACAGCGAGTTTTGAGAAATGCATTTTGATGGCTCTGCAAGATATCAGAAGCTGAGCAAGAGAGGTGGGGATAGAGGTCTTTATATACAAAATCTCCCAGCCCACTTTAGAAGCAACATAGCAAGTTTCCATCCATATGAAGACACGGGCGTTGAATCTCCATGAACGAGAGAGGCATAGTCCAAACTTATTTTACCCACGCGCGCCTCTTCCCAGGAACAAATATATTGCCCATTTGTGAATTGCAAGGCACCAGGCGCGTATGGCGTTGAAGATTGGTCAAGACTTTAAGCCATGTGGACGACGATGATATGCATGGAACAATTATATATTGCTACCCCACACCTTCGAAACGCTAACTAGAGTTGTAAGCCCAAGGTCGACATGGCTTTGGCAATGCCACTTCTCGAGTTTTAACATAACGGATGGCCTTGACCTTACCATAATAGTCAGACCCTCTCAAGAATGAAGTCCACCAAGAACTATCATCTCCACGAATCTTCCAGGAGAAATAGAAACATGAATCCAATGTTTACTCGTTGTCTTCACTTTAAACGCCACGATCCGGGGAAAGCTAGGGATTAATTGCCGGCGTACGGGAGGGATCGGCAGTTATGCGGATGTGATATTGCCCCAGTCGCCTTTTTCCCGGTTTCAAGATTGTCCATCATTTCCATTTCCCATCACTACGATTTCAAGCTTCGCAGGAGTAAGCCACAAAAGGCTTCTACAATAGATTAAAGTGATAGATTAAACTGGGCGTGATGCTAGTACGGAGTGTTTTCTTCCGTTATAAATCAGTATGGACAATCATCTCACTATGTAGGTAATCAGGTAACGTACAATGCGAAATAATTTGCACTTATACTGGTCATCTATCTCAAGGGGATGCCATGTCATGGAGATAGCGACTCCAGACTGTATGCATGTCCGTCGCAGTTCAGCCGCTGCGTGGCGATATAAATTCAATTGGGATATCGGCAGTATGACGACGAGACAGGCATACTCCGAATTTCGCACAGTACCGTTGCCACCGCACCCAACAGCCGACATGAAACCCGATCCATCAGGCCGAGTCTTAGTTATAAGGACCCCTCTTATGACGTAACTCGGTGAAGGATTAACAGGCACGTCACGGCCCGGCGGGGCGTATTCATGCCGCAAGACCCGCTTCGGCGAAGCGTCATCACCAGCCCACAGGGTCCATTCAGGTCCATTTATATGTCTGACAACATCCCTCCAGTATAAGAACGTGGATCCCACCGATATATCCCGAAGATCAAAGCTGCGGATACTGGGGTAAGTCTGACGCGCATATCTAGGTAACTAGCGACTGTCAGAACTTGAAACATAAACCCCTCATTGTTCGTATCGTAGGCCGCCCCGGGCGGCAGCAAGAAGGTTCAGAAAGCTTATACCATGGGAATATCATTTATTTGCCAATGACGTCGATTGCGGGGTTCTCTGTTTGCTTCACTGCGCCTGCCTTGTTATACGCCCTTCGCTGTCATGTGCCAGAAACCGGCAATTACAAAGAAACACAGCCTCGCGATGGCGGCGTTTACGAAACGCCGACTGTGAATCAAAACTAGATCCTACGGAGGCTCAGCTCTCTCAAAGACACCATATCTTAACCTACAATCCTATCCTACTCCCCCACAACCTTTCTTGCGTATAAAACCCCACCAGTAGACCTCACAGATACAACACCGTTCCATCAAAATCAACGCCAAGATGCCTTTCTTCAAATCCAAAACCGCAGACGCCGACACAGTCCCCGAGGAGAAATGGATCCCCTACCGCGAGAACGGCGAGGTGAAGTACATGCGCGCCTCCGAAGCGCAAGACTCCGGGTCCTCAGGCGGCGCCCTGCGACACTCCAAGCCCAGCGCCTGGGGAAACATGGTCGCGCCCGTCGGCTTCGTTGCGCAGGCGCCGCAGCTGCTGCAGGAGAAGTACACGGACGAGAGCATAATCGTTGCGATCATCACGAATGTTGTGCCTGCGCAGAAACCTACGGTTGTGGAGGGGTAAGTTGTTCTCCGCCTTGTGTTTGGGTGGGGATGTTTGTGCTAACAAGGGGTCGGGTGGGTAGGAAGAAATCGTTTATGGGTAAATTCAAGAAGGATAAAGAGCCTTCTACTACTAAGGCGGTGCGGATGCCGAGACGGGAGTATAAGAAGTTCTTTGCGAAGGATAAGGATGGGAAGTATATTGGGACGGAGCCGCAGAGGGAGTGGACGCAGGAGGAGCTGGAGGATGAGTTTGGGCAGTATCAGAAGGAGGTTTGAGCGTGGGGTTGACATCCCTTTTACGACTTTTTACTCGTTGATGGTACTACGATTATGATTATCCTTATGATGCATATCTATGGTTATCGAAGATTTTGTTGATTTAGCAACAATTCAAATTCGTGCGTTTTGATGATATTTGACTGCAACATTCCGACAAACATCTCAATTCGGGCATACAAACATCCACCAACGTGTATTAATTGCGGGAGCGAGCATAGTCATATTGAAAACACGACCCAAAGCCTCATATAAACACACAATAAGCCATACATACATTATCCCACCTATTAATTCCCTACTCATCATACTCCAGCGTCAGCGTCGTCGGGATCGGCGACTCATTAGCATTAGAATCCAGATAGTGCCTCATCTTCACCCCCGCAAACTCATGTTCCACAATCGAAAAGTGCCCCTGTCGTCCATTCGCCCTCCTCAAATTCTTCAACTTAAACACCTCCTTCAGCGTCGCCGCGAGCGACGCCCCAACCAACCTCGCGCCGAAGCAGAAGTGCAGCCCGTGGCCGAGGAGGATGTAATCCTTGAACGGGCGGTGGGGGTTCAGCTTCTCGGGGTTGGGGAACTGGATCGGGTCCATGGCCGCCTTGGAAGTGGCGACCAGGATGGTGTGGCCGGCCTTGATGCTGATGGGGCCGCGAGAGCCGTCCATGATTGTGACGTCCTTGGAGGCGACGCGGGGGAGGCCGGGGACGACACCAGCGTGGCGCATACCCTCGAATACGAAACCCTGGAGTTCTCTCTCGGATGCGGCGTCGTCTTTGTGGGATAGCTCGATAATGCGGTCCTTGTACTCTTCGTATCCCTCGCTGAGGTAGAGATCGATGAGTAGGGAGGCTTGTTGGGTCAGGTTACCAGCAACTGGAGCTCCCATACCGATACAGTCGCCTACAAGATCACCAATAGGCAGCTTGGAGTCGTTGAGGGCGTGGTAGATTCTGTCAGCATCCGGGCCAACCTCGAACGCACTGCCCTTGGCGAGCCAGTCAACAATGCCTTCCTTGAAGCCTTGCTGGGTCTTCAGGTGGGCCTCGAAGATCGCTCTAAGGGCAGGGGCAGCCTTCATGGCACCCTCTCTCAACTTCCACTCATTTGCGGGAATGATGTTGAAGCTCTGGTACATGAAAAGGACAAGGTAAATCATGAACAGCTCTGGGACAGACATCAGGCCGTGTGGTGTGTGCTTCGTCTTGAGGGGAATGGCGAATCGCTCCGCAAGCCAAAGGATGGGGGTAACGTTGGTGACATCGCGGACAATATCAATCGACCTCCTCTTGCTCGAGTATTTCAACGACTTCTCCTTAATAAGCCTAGAGACATTGGTCCTGAAGAACTTTGTGAGGTTCGCCTCGAAGCCCTCTTCAAAAAAAACCTTGTGGAGAATGCTAGAGCGGGTGTCGTGGCGCTTAGCATCATCCCAGCCGATCATGAAATCGTGTCCATCGGTACACTTGCGGATTGCCGCCTGGTACATAACACGGAAGTTCTCACGGTCCTCGAATACCTTCTTGCAGCCCTCGTGTGTGTGAATGCCAAGGACAACCTTGTCGCTAGCAGGTCTATCCAGGTCGTATTGGTCAATGACCTTGTTACCCTTCAGGATACCCTTTGCTGCGACCGGGGTATAGAAGGGAAGGAGGACGTATGTAGACGTTCCCGTCCAAGCACCAGGAAGGGCATTGAACAGCAGATTAGGTAACATGCCGCCGTATGCTCCAGGTGGGATGGCACCGAGTTTGGCGAATCCCCAGTTGGTCAGGGTGGTGCTGTTGAAATCGTAGCTGAGGAATCGGTCTCCACGGACGAGCGCAACGGCGTCATCGAGGATACCACGGCCCGTTGTGTGACCAGGGCAGACACCACTACCAGGCATAGCCGGCTTGGTGACTTCGGCCATGAGCCCAGGGTATAATTCAAGGTTCTCAATGTGGCCATACAGGAGCTCAGCAGCTCTGGCTGTCTCCTTGTCCGGGTTCCAGTCCTCAAAGTCCTCGTACGGCTTCAAGTTGAGGTAACGACGGAATCTATCACAAATTTTAGTATGGGGTAACTGTGCCCACCTCCATGGAATAACTCACTCGTTCATCGTGCAAACATTAAACATCTCTCTCGCCTGCAGCTGTCCCATGATATCAACAATCTTCAAACTAGCGGGAGTGCCGTGTGCACCAAAGGCGTGGGCTGGCTCTTCGATACAATCCTTGATAATCTCCGCAAGGTCGACGTCGTTGAATCTTCCATCTGGCCCACGCTGGAGACCGCCAAACGTCCACTCCTTTGGCGGAGTAGACATGAGCTTGTGCCCCTCGGTCATCATGACCTTCTTGAAATCTGCAGCGCTGACATCGTCAATCGACTGGAGATCTGGGATGTGCCTGCGTATAACGTCTTCCATCCACTTGTCATCAGCGGCGCTGAGGGCCGCGTGCCAATGGTAGAGGACGGCGAATTCTACGGAGACCACATTTCCGGAGCCTCGCTCAAGTCGCTGTCCGCCATTCTTGATCTCACCACCGAGGTCTAGAGACCAGACCGAATCGGCCCGTGGGGTGTTGAGAATGGCCGCAACGTAATCCTTTAGCACCACCGACGCAAAGAAGCCTACATTGATGTTACGGGTAAGCTGGAAAAGATCCTCATCTTGCCTAAAATGCACATGTTAAGATATGTTCCATAAATGCCCGAGAATAAGAAGCTTACCAAGCCTTCTGCTCGTCATCAAGGCTGGCCCAGTCCTTGTACTTGCCGCCCTCGTTAACTGACAGCAGGTTCTCCGCAATATGGTTGTGGTTTCTCGAGAACATCAACAGGACGGCCACTACACCTGGTGGCATCATCATGATTCTCTCCGACGCCAATGAGTCGGGGAAAATCCTTCCTTGCTCATAGGTTCTCACGCGCTTCTGCTCGTTTGCGTTATTTCCGTAAATAGTGCTCAGATCAACGTAGCTCGAGGTCTCGTTGATCAATGGGTTAGTTCGCGAGGTTTGGAAGCACTCGTGGATGACAACCGTGGCGAAGGAGAAGAACAGCCTGTTCAGCCCAGAGGGGTGCTCGCGGAAAGGTCCCGTTCTCTTCAAGAGCTGGTCAAAAACAAGCTCTGGGTCTGGGAGATTAGGTCCCTTAGGCTTCATGGGAGGTACGCTGCGGGAATATGGCGACCCGGCCTTGCCCATCTCTGGGATCCACGGGTTGTTGCCGCTGCCGTCAGGCTGTCTGTAGCGGGCTGTTGGGCCAGCGGTTGTGGGAGGAGGATGTGGCAGGTCTTTCCACAGCATGCCAATGAAGTTATTGGAGATGGTCTCACTGAGGCCGCTGTTGGTTGGGAGGGATTGGAGCATGGCGACGCCCTTCTCTAATAACAGATCCTTATCGTCCATAGGCTCTCCCGACGCAAGAGTGGTGATGGCCTCCGCCACTGTCCTTGTGTTCTTGAGACCAAGGTGTGTGAGATCATGAATGATGGAGGTCTTCTCCTCCATGGGCCTCCCGTACGCCTGCTCGTCTGTCTTGCCATCGGGGGCGCGAGAAGGCTTCCTCCGAATTGAGCCCAGCAGTGTCTTGAACTGACTAGGAGCCATTGCGAGATTAGGGTTGAGGCAATGAACCTCGATTTGATATTAGGGAGTTTAGATGACGGATAATAGTAAAGAGGAAAGGAAGAGGGTTTAGAGAAGCTTCAGATGGACTTGGGGAGAGAGAAGGAGAAATGGTCAGGTTGAGGGAGAGAAGAAATGAAGGTGGCAGGGTCTGAGGATGCGCCTTGGGGACTGCGCTGATTGGGGGATGGAAGGGGGTTCATTGATGGGAAGGCGGGAGGAGGGGGGGAGCTTCAAAGATCGGCAGGTGATGCGGTGACGGGGTGACGAGGTGGGGACGGAGTTTGCATGGATGGTGCAGATGCAATGCAGATGCGGACGCGGAAGCAGATGCAGACGAACCAGGGCTTGTGACAGTCACTGGTAGAGAGAATTGGTGGTGTCAAGTACTGACAAAACACAGGACAGGGCAGGAAGGCCTGTAGCACGATGAGCAGCGTGAGCAGCATTAAAAACGTGAGCAACGCGAGCAAGATGAAGTGAGATGCTCATAGTGGCTGGCTGAGGCGGCTGTGTAGTCAGCACTGTATAGTACTCACTATATTGTGCTTACTTTAACACAGTTAGACACAGTCATATCACACCGTCATACTAGACACAGTAAGACTTTGTGCTGGCTGAAAGCGGCGAGGAGCGAGGCTATTCGACGGCATGGTGGTGTGGTGGAGTGTGGTGGTGGTGTTACACATATTTGATAGCCCTAGCAGAGTCGTCCAGCATTGTGAAAATACGACCGGGGTGATTTCTATTAGAGACTTTTTTATTGGATAGGGAGTATTGGGAGCAGCAGCAAGGGGGTTTCATTTGGGAAGGGACGCTGAAGGTTTGTAGCACCACTAACCCTACTTGTACTCCGTGTATTCTTTCCGTATTCTTTCCGTGTACAGTACTCTCCGTCGAGTATACTCGGTATAAATCGCCTACTAGAGTATATATTGTGCTCACAATGTGGTTTGTGTCTCTGCAAACCCTTGAACAGTGCTACAACTCAGTATTACAATTACACCGCTGAGACTGACTCCGGTGGAGATACCGAGCTAGAGCTGTGCTTGGCCCGAGTGCTTGTCACCGTACTACTCTCTGCCCTGCTCGTCTACCATTGGACCCTCCTCTATTGGGCGTCACGGAAAGACGGATATGGAAATGCAAATATCCGAAGCGAGGGCGTGCATATACTATATTGTACTATATTGCTCTGCATCCCTCGCCCCTGTATGTGTGTGTGTGGTTGTGTTTATGTGTGTGTATAGATGTTGTGCACAAAGAGCGAACGGCGGATACATACATTCCCGTCCTTAGGAAGCTTCAAATCTGATTTTTTCACCGAAATTATCTCCAGCTTCCGCTATACGAAGATCTTTTACTGTAAACAAACCTGTAAACAAACGAAACAACTACCGTAGCGTATATGATATGGAGTAACCACCCACTTCTTCCTAAAGGGGTAAGTGTGGCTTGCATTGTCGGGAGCTGACCTGTCTCGATTTGGCTCAGAGAAGATCCGATCCAAGCCAATTACGTCTTAGCCTACCTCGGCGCCATCCCTGGTGCGGATCGCAACCTTAAACCTTCTTAGTCCCGCCTGGGCCCTTCAAATCCCTAGTAACCCCTTCTAGTCCCAGCAGTCTAGGCAGTTCAAGCACTTCTCAGCCCGACCGGACGGGCCCGAATATCATCCTAATCAAGTAATTCAGCCGTTGATTATCTATAATTTTGCTACCTCCGAACCCCTCTACTTCATCATGAAATTTCTCAATGGGACAGGACTTGCCGGAATGAAACTCGTCTCTATACGATCGACGCGCCGAGCACAGCGGCATAAACGACTCACAGCGAATCGGAGCTTCAGTATACAGACCTGCCTTGCTTTTGTACCACGGATGTACTGACGTACCAAGTAGACTGACTGATTCATATGATTCACTCCGTGCGCGTAGCCCTGTTGCTGAGTGGACACCGCTGCAGGTGGCGTCGTATCGCGCCCATCGATATTGGATTCTTCTCAGCCCGCTCCATGCGGGCGACAATGCCCGTTTCCGACTGGATGGGTTCCTCATCAGACGGTGCACCCTCAATACCCCACCGACTCGGGGTGTGATGGAGCTATTGCGGGGCTCATCTCTCCTTTGCTCCATTGGAAGTCACTACTATGCTAATCCACCGCCTAGCTCTCGCACTTTGGTCGTTGCGGCAGCACGTGCGGGTACGGGCCGCATTAACTGAGACAAGATCGCTGGAGAGGATCATAACTGGTTGGCGATCCTACTCCGAGTTTGTCAAGACATGAACTCCAATTGTACCGAGCGAGCGAGCGAACAGCCTTGCTGACAACGCGATTCGGCGCGAAGAAGATGCTCCTCCGCAATCGCCCCCCCGCGACTTGCCCCAGATCATCATAACATTCCAAGGAAAATACAGGCGCTTCTTCTTGTATGCTCCGTTCAGGCAACCGGCTGGCCGATATTGTTTGGTGTGGTGCTCTGTTTGCCCCTAGAAACTTTATATTGTCATTTTGAGCCCGAGTTGAGTTGTACAGACAAAGCTCGCCGGCACCCACTATCATCTCTCGTCCAACCACTGTTTATCTTAAGAAGGGCGACATCCTACTCGTCTTCCTCAGTCGCACAGCACAATGAACGGCCACGCTACGAATGTCCCCTGGAGGCAGAAGTTTTACCCCTCTCAAACATGCGCCGAACAGGTGCTGAACTATAAGTCGCTGGCGCCACCGGTTGAAGAACCAAGACCGGACCTGCCGCCTTCAATAAGAGCCGTTCGAAACCCAGACCAGTCAAGCCCGGGCGGCCGTACCATCATCATCTGCCTTGATGGCACCGGCGACCAGTTCGATGGCGACAACAGCAATGTAGTCAATTTTGTCGCGACATTGAAGAAAGATGACCCCAACCAACTCACATACTATCAATCTGGCATTGGCACCTACGATGGGCGGGGGCTGAAGAGTGGAATCTCCGCGCTTATCGACATGGCAGTTGGCAGTGGTCTCGGGACTCACGTTAAAGATGCGTACCGCTTCATTATGGAGAACTACCTTGAGGGAGACAAGATATGCCTTCTGGGGTTTTCGAGAGGCGCATATACCGTGCGCTGCCTTGCCGGTATGCTGCACAAGGTTGGCCTGCTGCCAAAGCAAAACAGCGCCCAAGTCGCCTTCGCCTATCGCTTCTACAGGAATGACACCGCGGAGGGTTGGAAGATGAGCGCTGAGTTCAAGAAGACATTCTGCACCAATGTCCAGGTGCATTTCGTGGGGTTGTGGGACTGCGTCGCCAGTGTCGGTTTCATCCCGAGAACGCTACCTTTCAGCAAGACTCCAACAAATACGATCCGCCACTTCCGCCATGCCATGGCCCTAGATGAGCACAGGGCTAAATTCAAAGTATGCCAGTGGCAACATCAGGATGTAGTCGTCGATCCGGCCAAAATAACGGTCAAGGTCGAGTCGAGGCCGAATCGGCCCCGCCAGATGCCCACGGCTACTTCCAACCCAGAACAACTCACCTCCCTGCAAAACGGTGTTCTGAAGCGGTCATCGAGCACTCCCGACTTCAAACTCAAGCGATCGTTGACTTCGCCGATTGACTTTATGGGGAAAACACTCAAAGTGGCTCAGGATGACAAAGACCAGAAACGGATCCGACTAGAGAAGCAGTTTGAAAAAGACGACCGCTCTGTGCACGAGCATATCAAGACTGACACCCTCGAGGTCTGGTTCACAGGCGCCCATGCCGATGTTGGTGGGGGCGCAGTACCGAACGAGGAGCGCCATATGCTCTCGCGCATCCCTCTACGCTGGATGATCCGACAGTGCTTCGAATGCGAAACTGGGATTATCTTCAACACGGCTCCGCTAGCAGAAACCGGCATTGACGTTCTGACCGTCTGGCCCATCTACAAGACGCCGACGAAACCCGTCGTCGGGCCTTCGCCAATCATGGTGGGTCAGTACGAGGAGAAGAAGCTCCCTCCTCTCAGACGCCGCTCCACTGCTCTTGGGTTGGAAAAGGATTACGAGGACATGGGCAACGACGAAAAACGAGAGATTATCGCTAACGACATCATGAACGAAGCCGAGAGACTGCAGTACCAAGCAGACATGCTTCCCGAGCACGTCGAGGACCACTTCGATGCCATGGCCGCCATCAACGACCAGCTCGTGCTAGCGAAGAGTTGGTGGGTTCTCGAGTTCTGGCCTGTCAAGGTGCGTTTACAGAAGAAGCATACGGAGGAGTGGGAGAAGGTCGTAAGGTGGAACCTGGGCCGGTACAGACCGATTCGAGAGGAGGAGCCGAAGATGCATTGGACGGTGCAGATGAGGATGAATGATAAGGCTTATAGGATTAGGAATAGGGTGGATATCAATGCGATTTGGCAGGTCGCTACATGAGAACTTCCAGGGTGTTTTTTTTGTATTTGTTGGGGGAGTAACGGATGCGGACATAATAAAAATACGAGAGAAATAGTTAATTCAGTTCGAAAGGTTTGCATAATATAGGAGAGGGTTCTCAATATAGTGAGCATAGAATATAAAACTTCAACCCAATAAGAATGACCATCGTTGCCATACCAAGTATGTCATTGTCCCTAGTACCGGCAGTTGTGGTTATATAGCCGGCAAATGTATAATACGACTTACCCGGGATTGAGGCGTCACTTGACTGTAATGCTTAATTTTCCTTGGAGCGGAATGTTAAATTCGGCTGATCTTTTGATCTTCTCAAGGAATCATGGCTGAAATCCCACCAATTCCGTTTAGAGATGCGGGGAAGCAAGAACTGAGCCTGGCAGGATTGACCCGAGTATAGTGTTAATATTTGTGATGTTTCAATTACATTGGCAGATACGATGTCAATTTGAAGCAAAGACATGTGCTTGCTTGCTTGCTTGCCTGTCTATATATGTATGGCTCTCTTCTTGATAGATTTGAGTTGTCCCTCGATGAAGGCCAACCAAAAATTATAAATCCAGAATTAATCATGTTACGCCTAACTCTCACCGCAGCGCTCCTCCTCCCCGTTTCTTTCGCGGCCTCCTTATTACCTCGCGATGGCTACAAAATCCCAAGCACATCCTTCGACTCACAAACCACCTTCAACACCTACTGGGCCTACAACTACCCTTGGGGAACCGATCATAATGGCGCAGCACGCATGGCAAGCTCGCAGGTCAAAGTCGGAGGCGGCCAGGTAACCCTAACCGCCGCCCCAACAACCGGCCAAGCTCCCACCAGCGGCGGCCTCGCAATCCACTATCTCTCCGGCACCATATACGCCAAGGAATACTTTACCGTCGCTGCGAATGGGGGGTACGATTTCACTGGTGACTTCCTCGCATCGACGGCTAAGGGGACGTGGCCTGCTTTCTGGCTTACGGGGGCGAATTCATGGCCTCCTGAGATTGATTTGGCGGAGTGGAAGGGGAGTGGGAAGATCTCATTTAACAGTTTGGGAATCAATAATCAGTGGATTACGAAGGATGTGGCGTATAATTCTGGGAGCTGGCATACGTTGAAGATGGAGGTTAGGGATCTGAATGGTGTTGATGTGCAGACGAAGTTTTATATGGATGGCGTTTTGCAGGCAACGCAGACGGGTAATGCGATGGTTGGGAAACCGTTTTGGCTGTATGAGTTTCTCCGTGGTGTGGCTTATGTTTTCATTGCTAATTTAGCTTTTAGGATCATGGATTATCAGATGGAGGGTTCGTCTGGATCTCCTGGACCGACGTCGAGTATGATAACCTCCCCAAAGCTTGTAGTTCAACTGCTGATTATTCATAGGCACCACGTTTGCACTCAAGGGGTTTACTGCTTATAGTTACAACGATTAGTCCTATTTTATATCCCAAGTTAGGAACGAATAACATGACAGACTGTGTGTCATCCAAGTGGAAGCTCTAGCTAATGAGACACTCGTTGTGTAACGTTTTTTATCAGCTTAACTAGAACCAACTTCGCGCCGTGTACGACGATGCACAATATTCATTTTTGTTTTGTGAAATGTAAATCCTGCAGCAAGCATTGTGTGACTATTATTTATCATGAACTGGTCTCACTCATTGTTTCAACTCACCCCGTCGATTCGCCATTACGTGACCTACATCTCTCACATTCTTCAACAATTAAGATGTTGCCTAACCACCTTAAAATAGCTCTAGTATACGACTCACGCTCGACATACCGTGAGCTCGGATACTCAGAAATAGACTGCGCAGATCTTGGTCTTGACGAGGAGACGCCAGTTATTTCTGCTGCTCTTGAACACCATGACCACCATGTCACCCTAATTCCAGGCATCAAGCCGCTGGTCCAGCAGTTGGCCATTGGGAGGGCTACAGAATGGGACTTGGTCTTCAATGTATCGGAGGGTTTTTACGGAACTGCAAGGGAGTCGCAGGTCCCAGGGCTCCTCGAGGCATATCAGATTCCGTATACATTTTCAGATGCGGCAACATCAGCACTATGTTTAGAGAAAGGGAGAACAAAGCTACTGTTCTCTTCAATTCTTTATTAAGTTATAGGCTAACGCAAGACACAGATAATTCTAGAGCATCACAAGATTAAATCCCATCGCAGGTCTCACACCAGGAGACTATTCCTCATTACCAGCGTGTGCTGCAGCAAACGGCATTTCGTTTGATGATTTGATAGCTCAAATCGTCGATAGTGCGATTAAAAGGACACATAATCATAAACTATTATGATCCATAGTTACAAATGAAGCGATTCATTGATGGGATTTTTATACTCAAGCTACAACTTGATCTCTCCCAGGTGTGGTATTATATGACAACCTGGCATCCTGGTACTCTTGGGGTGCATGCCTTGCCCCTTGGCCTGCCCGCTCACCCCAAAGTGTTTGGTATCGCAGCGTTTCATGCAGACCCTCACCGTTGGCACATTATCTACGCCATACAGTCAAATCTGCAATAAACATCACACTGGCTTTGCCAGATGATAGAACCGAGGTATCGAACCGGTTTCATGCCGCCACTAGTCCCTCCCTCACCGCCAAATGGTCCTCTTATAAAGTCAAATACAACGCCTGAATGTGCCTGGGTATCATACGCCGAATTGTTACGGGTGTGCTTCTTTCACGCCGAAGGTGTCTCGTGTACCACCACGAGCAGGTATTTCGAATCAGGAACAATGACCAGCTCGTACTTTTTTGTTCGTAATCGTAGCAGTTTAACTTCGTCCTGTAGTTCCCCGTCAGCAGTAATCGCTTGGTCATGAGAGGCCATCCTTACCTGTTCATCGAGGCCTTGGACCAGATCTTTCGTGGCGTTCATGTAGTTCCAGACCATGCCGGCCAGCTCGTCGACCCCATTTTGGTCCTTAGGGCCAGACGAAGCGTCGTCAGGAACGGCTGCTGGGACTGATTGGCTAGACCCTGAAGTAGATCGAATCGAAGACAACGTGCCAGATGTGTTCAGTATCGAGCCGCTGGTTCGGTCCAGGACAATAGTTGCCAACACTCCCGTCTTCTTCGAAAGGCGGTCCAGCGATTCTATGAACTGGTCCGAGGAATTTGATCCCTTGCGCTCGTCAGCTTACAGCCAGATAAATTAAGAGGTAGAAGGCATTTACAGTGCCCAATGGCAGTGATTGCGCCATTATCCCGGGTGTGAGGTGGTGATGTTCGGCGAGGCTCTGGAGCTTCTTGGGACTCCACTCCACCATACCCCAAAATCAGGCTCACAGACGAGGCGCAAGGCAGCAACATCGCAAGGCTGAAAAATATAACCACCACGAAAAGCAGGACTTGCAATTATTACTTGATCATACAACAAACAAAATGGGTTCCAGTGCTAGAAAAAAGGCCGAAAAGAAGAAGGACTTCAAGGTAATACTTCGGTATCCAACTAATAAATACTGAGGAGAGTTTCCTAACGAAATGCCGCACAGAAACCGAAGTTGCGTGTTGGAAAAACCAAAGCAAAGCCGGATAATTTCACAGACACCAGCTTCAAATCCCGATGTAAGCTCATATTTTATTATTAAACTCCATTTTTTGCAAATCGCAAACGAATTATGCATTCTCGGCATTCAGAAAATGCACTTCTTTCCTGATCGATGCCGCAACTTCTCAACATCAGGATGCTTACCATGTAATAGCCATCACTATCAACCAGCAATCCCTCACGACCTCTGCACCCGCTTCTTCCGTCCAATTCGAGCATTACCTCTCTCTCGCCTCTTCCTCCAAGTCCGACGCCCAACGGCGAGATGCCTTATCCTACCTCATCACACAAGTCTCGTCCCAACCAGTCAACGCACCGATACCAGTCTCTGCCGCGATCATGCTCCCAAAGCTATACCCCTTGATACTCGACGGCTCACAATCAGTACGGACACAGCTGCTGAAATTCTTACGTCTCCTCCCAGCAAAGGATGTTGGTGACCTAGCCGAGTTTGCGCTTCTCTACGTCAGAGCTGGCATGACCCATCTCGCCGTGGAGATCCGCAACGACGCCCTGTCGGTACTAGAATGGCTGGTGGAAACAGCGCCAGAAGCCATCGTCTCTTGCCCCGGCGGCTGGTACAAGACCCTCGATTCATTCATGCGGATGATGGGCTGGGCCATCAGCGTGGGCTCAACGAAATGGTCCGCAGCAGCCAAGGTCACATTCGGGAAGGGCGGGAAGTCGTTTCCAAGGCAGATTACGGTTCTTGCTCAGTTCCTGAAAGCCGGTCTGGCCAGGATGGCCACTGAGGAGTTGTTCCAGCGCGGGAGCTGCTTTCCGTTATGGGATGCAGATATACATGTCATCCCCGTGCAGGCGAGTCCCTTTGCCCACTTGAACCTATTCGGGCCGGGACGAGATGAGGAGAGCGAGATGTACACGGAGCGGGAGAGCAGGCAGCGGGTTTTCCGTCTGCGTTTCCAGACGTCAGTCGATAAGGGGATTGAGAGCGCAAAGAAGGAGGGGGGAGAGATGGGGAGAGCGGGGTCGATCCTTGGAAAAGTTGTCACGGAATCAATGGATGATTATGATGAGATGGGCAATCCAACGGATCACTCATGAACGTAAGCTAAGGGGTTGCATATATGGAGTACAGGTTTGGGAGTTTAGATACCATAGGGTCATGGGTGGAATGATATGGGTGGTTTATAAAACAAAATATGAAGAAATGATAAGAGTTATACTTTATATTTTAAATGTTAATGGGTTCCTTAATTATGTATAGTTCTAATTATTATAAATGCTACTTATTTCTCCTTAAATGGTTAGTATTTATAGAATATATACTATAAATCCTGTTAGTTATTCTTTTTATATACTCTAATTATTTAAATTTATTATTTTAAGGTATAATTATAAATAACTATTAGTTAAAATTACTATACTATATATATTGTACCCTATTAGACTTCTTTTACTACCCTTATTAAAATTAGAATAACCTACTATAGTATTAAAATCTTTATAGGATTACTTAATAAAACTAAATACTATAGTACCTAACTTAGGTAGAGTAAGGTAGTAAAAAAGTATATTATTATAGTTATATAAGAGGGATATATTTTATATTATGTCCTTACCTTATATAGTATTAATGATAGAAGTAAGTAGTATATATTTAAAAAATAATATATATTCCTAACTACTAAGATTTAAAGTACTTTTATATACTAAATTATATATAAAGTAGCTAAAGGTAATAAAAAAAGATAACGTATTTCATAAGCGAATGAACAACCTAAGCAAGTGAACAACTAAAACACTGAAATTAACTATTACTACCTACTACTACACCACCACCCTACATAATAACCCTTATTCAATTGCAATTGATTCCTAGCGCCTCTTGCACGTACAAGCATTATGCCCCATATTACCACATGTGCCACATCGCCGCTGTCGGCCTGTAGAACCCACCTGCTAAGTAGTCTCACTTGCCACCTCCGTACGAACTTAAGCATTAACCTTAGCAGTCTGAAGGATATCCTCTGCATCTCGTACGGAGAGACTGCCCCCTTGCATTATACGTCTCTTACGCTTCCTTTCCCTCCTCTTTTTCTGTTCATTTGCTGCTTGTAGAGCCTTAACTTCTACCTTTAGTAGAATAGCAGAATGCATCATAACCTAAGCTCCCTTTATAAGCTGGCTTAGTGCATCATTAATTAAGCTAGGAGAGCTATTCTGATGTTGTACGACACAGTTCTTAATATGCTCTGTTTGAAAATCAAGCTCCCTTATAGTTTAAGGAGTCTTTGAAGTCTAATTGCTACTCTTAACTATAGGAGGAGTTAGAGTTCTTAAGTGTAGATTTAAGTGAGAGAGAACATTCTACGGTTCGTACGGAACTAGTCCTATAGCTTAGAACCCACTCTTAATGTTCTACTCTATAAATGCAGCTTTGAATGTATAAGGATGCCTCCTTACTTAGGGTAGTTACAGCCGTCATGTAGCGCCATTAAGACTTAGGGCCGTTACGGGTTAGTCGCGACTAATAGCCTTAGGCACATAACGTAAGGAAGCCTTAGGCAAACAGGGAGCTAGCTAAGTCGGAGCAGCTTCGGGTATTTTAAGGGAATAGCTATATAGGGTTACACCTTCATCTTTTTTATATCCTTTATAGTAGACCTATAGGATTGCACCGACTACTATCTAACTCGCACTCCTATATGCAACTTCTTGTGATACAGTGCCCTACGTCCTTACATTATATAAAAAAGATCACGCCTACTAGGGACGGCTGTACGTAAATAATATCCTATAACTAGAACGACTTAGGAGAACTATCGAAACACTACCGACTGCAACTTAGTAACATTTCGAAGTAGAGACCTAACGACTTCAAATAGCCGTGACCCTAGAGAACTCACAGACAACTAGTAGATTAGGGTTTGATCCTATAGAGCAAGCTAGTAAAGTCGCTAACGCGTTAGCGCTAAATAGGATACGAGATCCTTAAGAACCCCCTTAAGCATAGAGGCAATTGTGAATAAGAGTGTTAATAGCTATAAGCTACTAGAAGTTAAACTCTTTTGTATCGACACTAATACACCCCTAAACTAATATGAGGAAAATGACCTTAAACATCCCCTAAGACAATGATGGTTAACTGTCACGAATGTTAACGAGACAAACTACTGCTATAGCTACAACTGCTACACCTACTAATGACATACTAGATTGAATGGCAAACCTCGAGATCTAGATGCAAGAGATTAAGGAAATGATAGCCAACCTAGCAGCAACCTAGACTAGAATTCCGTCCATGCTACTAGTAGACACCGTTGAAGTTGCAGAGTAATGAACTTCCCCTATGCAAAACACCCCTAAGATAGTTTAGTTACTGCCTCTTTAAAACACTCGTTCTCTATTAATTCTAAGGATGTATTCTAAAGACCCTCTAAATTGCTATAAGAAATCCACCATCTCTAAGAAGATTACGCCGCTTAGCAATAGGATAGAACATACCTTTATGTAATGGAGCGCGTCTATTTAGGACTACCTCGTAGTTAATGAGGATCACTACCCTACTAACGTCTTAAGAAGAGCGTTAATATGGGGGACTACGACTAGCCTAGCAAAGAAATACCTTGAACCCTAATACCTATCTGCAACCTATGGGTTTTAGAGTGCTAACAAGATAATGGACCTATTAGGTTTATATTACCTTACTAGCAACGAAACGGAACAGGCCTAGAACCTCTTTAACAACCTCTAAATAGGAGAGAAAGGACATATAAACGAGACTTTCTTAGAGTTTAAAGCTCGCTTCTAAAGTGCAGCTATTATAGGACAGGTTACTAAGTTAGAATGGTTTCGGTATATGTAGAACAAGTTAACCCCTTAATTCCGTAGCTGCGTAGCGGTTATTAAAAGTTAATGGAAGGGAGACTACTACACTATAGTCTAAGAACTTACTGCCTTCGATTAGGAGCAGTAGCGGAACAACGAGTTGAGCTTCCTATCTAAGAGTAGCAAGTTAAGCTCCTAAGGACCTGCCTGCCTAAGCTCATCTAGGTTTACGCCTATAGACCCTAGAAAGGCCTAGCTACTAAGGTAGACAAGAAACCCTCTAGTTTCCTTTTAGAGGACTCCCTTTACGCCTACGGCCCCTAAGCTAGATATGATAGGCTGCGTGCAGACTGCTGTGCCGGCTACGTCTAGGAACTGTTTTAAGTACAGTAAGCCGGGCCATTTCTAAGACAAATGCCTACTTAACCCTACCGTTAAGGAGATTGATCGCGAAGCCCCTAAGGACGAAGAACCATAGGAGGAAGTAGTCGCCTACTAGTTAGATGCGTCCCTTAAGGAAAACGACGAGGCCTAGGGAAAGGCTCCTTCCTAGGTCTACGCAAATGTGATCTATAAGGACTAGATTTATGAGAACTCTTAGGAGGCTCCTAATTTCTCGTTAATACAACCCTAAGTATGAACGGACTTAGGGTGTAAACGAAGTCACTTATAGACATAGGAGCAAATGGCTACCTCGTCATTAATAAGCCTTTTGCGCAACGGTTGTTAAAAGCGCTCTAGAGCCCTATATGGAAACTGCCCTACTCTATACCTATATGTGGATTTTAGCGAAATATCTAAAGCTACGTGTTAGAGTACATTCAGTTACACTTAATAGTCAAAGGACGCTAAATCTATAACTGCCCCTTTATGCTCCTAGATCTTAGAGCGCAAGATGTAATAATTAGGAAGAAGCTTTTTAGCTGCTTTCGAATCCTACTCGACTCTGTAAAGAGCTAGCTAGTATAGCTAAAGGAGTACCTGCCTACTCCTAGCTAGAGCAAAGAGATTACCTTAGCCTACTACTTACGTGAACTATCTATACGTCACCCTACCTATTAATTAGATGCAAACTAGTAGGACGATGCCATTAACTATGACGACAGACGACGTGAGGGTAGACGCTTAATACTAATGAAAGTAATAACGGCCTATTATAACGCTATTATAATCACCCTACTAAGCTTAGTACAAGACGAGGGAACAACCTACCTATACCCTAAAACCCTAAGGACACGAGCCTTGCCTATAGAAACCTATAAAGACAGACCCTTAGGACAAGTAGAGGTAAAACCTCTAAGAAACGGACCATCTACATATAAAAGAAAGAACTATAGAAGGAGTAGAGTTGTCTCTCCCTCCTAATGCTAGACCCTATTACGCAGCTTTACGCTAGTCTAAATTTGCAAGATTAGTGCAAACGCTTTCTACTATGAGATGATGCAAAGCGACTCTAAGTTCTTTACAACAAGCATCTACGAGATCGACTAGATCATCTAGGAGAGGGAAGCGGCTAAGGACGAAGAAACGCTCTACCTTATTTAGGACAAGCTTCTACATACGCACTACAACTATTCCGATGTCTTCTTAAAGTTAGAATCTAATTAGCTTCCCCTACATTACATATACGATCATAAGATACAACTAGAAGCCCCTTTACTAAATGCCTTTTCGCTACTATACTAACAAAGCACTAAAGAGCTTAAGGCGACTAAGTAATACCTATTAGAGAACCTTAAGAAGGGCTTTATAGTTAATAGCAATAGCCCGTTTGCCTCCCCTATACTGTTTATGAAGAAGGCAGATGGCAAACTAAGATTTTGTATCGACTACTAGAAGTTAAACGGACTTACCTATAACGACCCCTACCCTATCCTACGTATTAACGAACTACTAGGATAGGTGTTAAAAGCAAAAATCTTCACGAAGCTAGACATTAGGTAAGCCTTCCATCATATACGAATGGACCCTAACTCTAAAGAGTACACGACCTTCTAAACTTAATATAGATCCTATAAATGCAAAGTGCTGCCGTTTAGTCTAACGAACGGCCCTACAACCTATTAGAGGTATATAAACGACGTTCTTATGTAATACTTAGACGACTTCTATACTGCCTACCTAGACGACATCCTAATCTACTCTAAGGACCTATTACGGCCCTTAGGGAAACTATGGACTGTGTAGGTTTCCGATATTAGAACAGAGTATCTACTGTTAGAAACCAGATAGCGTACGACCTTGTTAGGTCGAACGACTAAGCCGAGCGCTAGAACATTAGTGGCGCTAGACCTAATCGGGCCTAGGGACTAAGCTGAGCGTACAACCTAGGAGTGTAGGAACTAAGTAGCTCCTATGCCCTACAGTCTTAAGAGTAGGGGACGTCGCAGGATTAGTTAGATCTAGAGACCTCTAGTCCTTAGACCTAATTATATTGCAAGACCCACGTAATGGATAACAACGATATGTTAGATATTTGTTATCTATGATATCTTCGATATCCTTTAGCACAACGCCACTATATAGGCAGATAGTTAGTTCTTAGATAGGAGCTTTGTGCTTAACTTAATATAGTATTTGTTATATACTATAACGTGTTTTACAAAAGCCTTTGTGTCTAATCCCCTACCTCCTCTGTTAAGTAAACCAACGCAACGAAACCTCTATAAGTCTTATAGTTTAAGACCTAGCGTTATAGGACCCTACGGAACATATGGACTACGTATATAAGGTCCTCTAACGGCTTTAAGAAGTAGGACTACAAGCTAACATTAAGAAATGCGAGTTCAACGTAACCTAGACAAAGTATTTAGGCTATATCCTAACTACTACTAGTGTTGAAGCGGATCCTAAGAAGATCGAACCCCTCTAGAATTGGATCTAACTAACAACGGTCATAGGCATAAAGTCTTACCTTAGATTCTACGGCTTCTACTGCTAATTTATTAGAAATTTTAGGAAAATAGCTAAGCCTCTTACTACTATTACCAGCCCCTTAGAACTGTTCCTATAGACTAACGAATGTAAGAACGCTTTTAAAGAAATGCGCCGACAGCTTTTAGCTGTGTAGGCGCTCTACTACTTTAACCCCGAATTACCTACGAAGCTAGAAACAGACTCCTCTAACGGAGTCGTAGCTAGTGTTCTTTCTTAGGAACACCTAGATAAGCAATGGTATCCTATAAGCTTCTACAGTCACGTCCTATCTAGGCACAAGATTAATTAGGAGATCTACGATAAGGAACTGTTTGCTATTATAAAAGCGTTTGCAAAATAGAGGCTAGAATTGGCATTAGTAAGCTACTAAATCGACGTTTACACTAATTACCAATTGCTAGAATACTTCATAACAACGAAGGTTCTTATAGCGAAGCAGGTTCAGTAGATAGAGCTACTCTCTAACTTCAACTTCTATATTATGTATACTGCTAGCAAGAACAATCAGAAGGTAGATATACTAAGCTAAAGAGAGTAAGACCTAATTATACAACAGAAGGTTAAACTTAACAGCTGTGTAAGGGTGCTGTTAGGCCTAGCCTAACTACACCCCTAAATTAGTGCTAAATTAGCACAAACGTACGTGGCCTCAATTAATGCAATAGACGCCCCGAACACCTAGGTCTGCTTTAACCAAATAGAAGCGCTCTACGTGGATAATAGGAGGTCGTTTACTAACACTTGCGCAAAAGACCCCCTACCTAACGGGTTTATAATGAAAGACTAACTCTTGTTATATAAAGGTCGACTGTGCGTAAACTAGGACACTAAGTTATATACGAAACTTATATGGGAAGTACACGATTAAGTATCAGTAGCCTACCCTAGTAGCAGGAAAACTTATTAGTTACTAGCCCTAAAGTATCATTAGGTTAGAATGGAAGCGGATTGCCTCTAATATGTGCGTAACTACGTAACGTGCTAACTTTCTTACACTAACGTAACGAAGCAGCAAGGCTTCTTACACCCCCTACTAGTACCTAAATACCCTATGAAACACCTAACGATAGACTTTAAGGAATTCCTAAAGGATAAACACAGATTCAACAGCATCCTTATGTTTATAGACCGACTTAGTAAGGGTTTAGTGTCTATACTGTGTTATAAGACTACTAATGCCTGCTAAATGGCGCAGCTATTCATCGAATGGATATATCGATTTAGACACACCCTAGAGTCGATCATTAGTAATTGTAGACCCTAATTCATATTAGCTTTCTAGCGAGAGTTCTACTGAATCATAGGGGTTAAGATTAAGCTGTCGACAGCCTATTATAAGCAGACTAACAGGCAGACGGAAATCATGAATTAGTATATCGATTAGAGACTAAGGCCCTTTGTATTACATTATTAGGACAACTAGAGCAAGCTCATTCCCATTATAGATTAGGTGTAAATGACCCTTCCCTACGCCTTAATTAGAATGACCCCCTACTAACTTAAGTATGGGACTGATCCACGCACTAGTTAGGACTAGGAAACCCTAAAAGCCACAACCCCTAGGGAAGTTATGAACTAGAAGGAAGCTAAAGCAGTAGCAAACTGCATGCACTCTACATAGACTTACATAAAGGAGAACATAACTAAAGTACAGGAGGATATGTCTAAATACGCAAATCGACGCCAACGAGCTATTAACTAGAACGTAGGAGACAAGGTTTACCTATTAACTAGGAATCTAAGGAATCACCGCCCTAGCTATAAGTTGGGGCAATAATGGGTTAGACCTTATATGGTACTAGAACAAATCGGACACGCCTTTCGATTAGACCTACTAAAGGGTTCCTAAATACACAATGTCTTCTCTCTAGACGTACTCATTAAGGCTCTAAATAACCCGCTACCTAGTTAAGCAGTACCTAAGCTAAGTAGCGAAGTCGTAGACGGCCTAGAGGAGTAGGAGGTCGAAAAGATCCTCGCTATAAGGATCTAGCGAAAACAACTTTAATACTAGGTATCCTAGGTTGGATACGATCTAGACCTAGAATGGTACCCTACCTTAAACTTTAAGAACTCCCCCTATAAAATCTAGGAGTTCTATGCTAAGTACCTAAACCTACTAGGACTGCTGTAGGACCTACCTAGCTAGATTACAGAATGGGAGATAGGCAAACTAAGTGTAACGCTAGGTCTTAAACTATAAGACTCACAGAGGTTTCGTTGCGTTGGTTTACTTAATAGAGGAGGTAGGGGATTAGACACAAAGGCTTTTGTAAAACACGTTATAGTATATAACAAATACTATATTGAGTTAAGCACGAAGCTCCTATCTAAGAACTAACTATCTGCCTATATAGTAGCGTTGTGCCAAAGGATATCGAAGATATCATAGATAACAAATATCTAACATATCGTTGTTATCCATCACGTGGGTCTTGCAATATGATTAGGTCTAAGGACCAGAGGTCTCTAGATCCAACTAATCCCGCAACGTCCCCTACTCTTAAGACCGCGGGGCGTAGGAGCTACTTAGTTCCTACGCTCCTAGGTCGTGCGCCTAGCTCAGTCCCTAGGCCCGATTGGGTCTAGCGCCACTAATGTTCTAGCGCTCAGCTTAGTCGTTCGACCTAACAAGGTCGTACGCTGTCTAGTTTCCGACAGCAGATACTCTGTTCTAATATCAGAAACCTACACAGTCTATAGTTTCCCTAAGGGCTGTAACACTAAGCTATAATCATAAGAGGCATAGCAAAGCAGAGGAAAACAGCGTCGTTACTACCTACGACACTAAACTAAACACCCTCTAAGCTAGGGCACCCTTAGAGCCGTAGCCCTTATAGAAGCTACCCTTCCTAAACGTCTTACTAGCGTTACAACAAGTAGCTACCACTATAAGAGACGAAGGGTTAAAGTGACCCTACGCGAAAGACTACGCCTAAGTTCCCTCTAACATAGGGCCTATTACCTAAGGTCGACGGCTACCCCCTCCTCCTCTACCCCCTCTACCTCCTCCGCCCCCCTCTTCCTCTTCTTCTACCTACTACCGCCTACCTTCGTCGCCGTAGTAAGGGCGTTAGGGATCCTCTCTACTAACTCCCCTACTACATCTACTATAGAAGCTACCCCATTAAGGGCAGCGATCTCCTTCTCCTAGTTCACTAGGATTAAGGCCGACTTCTAGCCTATAACGGCCACGGCCTAGCAGACCCGCTACGGTCGTTAGCGCAAGAACTAAAAACATATAAGGGAAACGGAAAACTTACCTCTAGACCGTCCTTAACGGCAGCGTAGAGGGCGCAACTCTCTATGTAGGCTAAAAGCTCGGCTAGGGAGCGGAACTTTAGCATATTAGCAGTGGCTAATGTAACTACACACCTAATCTCCGCTATAGCGGCCTTAATGGCAGCAGGGACAGGAGGGGTTGCTGCCTTAGCAGCTAGGAGCTTCTAGTACTCTAGGCTAGCGAACTAGGAGATCTATCTCTAGAGGTTAGCGACGGGCAGCTAAGACAAACCATAAAGCTAAAAGCTAAACGAGAACCTACTAGAACACACGTTACGTGTTAGACTACGTAGCGCTTATACTTAGAGCTTTCTAAGCTCTACATACACGAGACAGCGGGATCTCCGTCCTTCTTGCGCCCTTTAGCACGCACGTAGTGCATATACTACTAGTAGAAAGCCATAGTAAGGGCGCTAGGAGGAGGGGGAACCGGCATCTTTAAATTAGAAATCTACAATTTCCCATTAGCCTAGCCTAGCCTAAGTTATCACCACTGCGCTAGCGCGGTCCTAGCACCTACTAAATCGTTCGTTATGTGTTTATATCTAAAAACAACCTGTTAGTATCTAGCTATACCATTAGAGGGGCCACTTACTAGTCTTAGGAGGGGGGGGGTTAGCGTCGTTATGAAGAAAACAACAAGTTGTAGGCGAAGCTCGAATTCATATTCTAGCTTATAACAAAGCCGTCTAAATCGGGTTAGCGCTAAATTTCCCCTTTACATTGAAATTCTACAACAACATACATACTACGTAGACTCTATTTAATACTAATATAGACCCTCGCCTACTAATCGCCACATACACAACAAAGACGCAACCTTACGTAAACGGATTTAGACTACTTCTACTACCTATACGGCTGCCTACCATTAGCCTTCTTAACAAACAAAGGGCATTCTAGTCTTTACGCCTACACCTTACCTAGCAACCTACACAAAGGCTCGTTATAGTTGCTCCTTAGTCTTAATTCCTCCTCTACACCACACAACCCATATAACAACTTACATACAGTGTAGGCTTATATGCTTTAAGGATAAAGCACCTTCTAAAGGCAGGGGGTAGTATAAGGATGCCTCCTTACTTAGGGTAGTTATAGCCGTTACGTAGCGCCATCGAGACTTAGGGCCGTTATGGGTTAGTTGCGACTAACAGCCTTAGGCACATAACGTAAGGAAGCCTTAGGCAAACAGGGAGCTAGCTAAGTTAGAGCAGCTTTAGGTATTTTAAGGGAATAGCCATATAGGGTTACACCTTCATCTTTTTTATATCCTTTGTAGTAGACCTATAGGATTGCACCGACTACTATCTAACTTGCACTCCTATATGCAACTTCTTGTAATATAGTGCCCTACGTCCTTATAGAATGCTTCTTTAAATGTAGAGAGAAACTTAAGCTTTATGATGTGGTTTAGCTAGTTCTATACGAAAGCTTTAATCTACTTTCTATACGAAAGCTTTAGTAGCGCAAAGTAGCTTACATTAAGAGGCTAAAGAATATGCAACGAGTGTAGTAGCATATAAAGGGTAATTATCTTCTGTTCTATATAGTAGTGTTGAAATTAAGCAGAGAGGTAGCTCTTATGTCTATTAAGAATAAGAAGGTAATAGGTGCCAATTGTACGAGCATTTGTATGCTAATTAAAGTGCTAAATCTACTTATACCTAATTGAATTTAAAGTCTACCCATTCTTACTTAGTATAATCACCTAATCGTCTAGTAATCCTAAGTTCTCGTACTAAGTAGAGAGGTGATTCTACGCCTTAAAAATAATAAACGGCAGGAGTGCCTATCCGTACGAATTAACACCTTAAATAATTAACACCTACTCTCTATTTCTAGGCTATATAGTCTTTAGACGGCCCTTTGCTTCTAAGCTTATAACTACCTTTGTAGTAGCAATAACTCCTATTATAAAACCTGCTTTATTAAAGTTATAGATATCCTACTCTAAGATTCTGTATTTTGCAACTATATTTTGTATAAGGGAGAACTACTCTTTAATTATCTTAGGATCTTCACATTTTACTCGTTTATAATCGTACTTCTAACTAAACTTTGCTTTGATTTCCATATGACGCTTAATGAAGTTAGTAGTCTAGTTCTTCCTAATAGGGCTCCTACCTTGTTTAGAGAGTAGTAGGTTAGCCATTTCTTATACAGCTTACAGCTAGGGTAGAAATCCACGTGAATTAAGGTTAAGGATATACTAAACGAGAGCTAACTCTTTGTATAGAGTCATCTTACGTGAGTTAGGAGTACAGTTGCGTTATAAAGGCATGCTACGAAATCGTTAATATAGAGTTGAATATAGTACGTTATATGTTGTTGCAGCTGCCTAAATACTTTAAATATGCCCTTGTTTAATTGCTTAAATAGCTAGAACAATATTACCCTCTTAAATAGAGGGTATAGCTCGTTATAGTAGTGACATTATAGTCTATTAGTTAGTTGACGCGTTTTAGTGTTTTAGTTGTTCACTCGCTTAGGTTGTTCATTCGCTTATGAAATACGTTAGATAATATATATATACATATAATAGTACTTATACTAGAAGCATCTAAATTTAGAGTATTATAAAATTATTAATTACTAAAAACGATAGAAAATAGTAGACATAGAAAATAAAGAAGCTATAATTCTAATTAATTTATTATGTAAAATGTTAAAAATGTATATTACTTTATGCTATAATTATATCTAGTAACGTATTTCACAAGCGAATGAACAACCTAAGCGAGTGAACAACTAAAACACTAAAACGCGTTAACTAACTAATAGACTATAATGTCACTACTACAACGAGCTATACCCTCTATTTAAGAGGGTAATATTGTTCTAGCTATTCAAGCAATTAAACAAGGGCATATTTAAAGTGTTTAGGCAGCTACAACAACATATGACGTACTATATTTAACTCTATATCGACGATTTTGTGGCATGCCTTCGCAACGCGACTATACTCCTAACTTACGTAAGATGACTCTGTATGAAGAGTCAGCTCTCGTTTAGTATATCCTTAACCTTAATTTACGTGGATTTCCACCTTAGCTACAAGCTATATAAGAAATGGCCAACCTACTACTCTCTAAACGAGGCGAGAGCCCTATTAGGAAGAACTAGACTACTAACTTCATTAAGCATCGTATAGAAATCAAAGCAAAGTTTAGTTAGAAGTACGATTATAAACGAGTAAAATGCAAAGATCCTAAGATAATTAAAGAGTAGTTCTCCCTTATACGAAATACAGTTGCAAAATATAGAATCTTAGAGTAGGATATCTACAACTTTAATGAAGTAGGTTTTATAATAGGAGTTATTGCTACTATAAAGGTAGTTATAAGCTTAGAAGCAAAGAGCTATCTAAAGACTATATAGCCTAGAAATAGAGAGTAGGTATTAATTATTTAAGGTGTTAATTTGTATAGATAGGCACTCTTGCTGTTTATTATTTTTAAAGCGTAGAATCACCTCTCTACTTCGTATAAGAACTTAGGATTACTAAACGATTAGGTAATTACACTAAGTGAGAATAGGTAGACTTTAAATTTAATTAGGTACGAGTAGATTTAGCACTTTAATTAGCATACAAATGCTTATATGATTAGCACCTATTACCTTCTTATTCTTAACGGACATAAGAGCTACCTCTCTACTTAATTTTAACACTACTATATAGAATAGAAGATAATTACCCTCTATATGCTACTACACTCATTATACATTCTTTAGCCTCTTAATGTAAGCTGCTTTACGCTACTAAAGCTTTCGTATAGAAAGTAGATTAAAGCTTTTGTATAGAACTAGCTAAACTACATTATAAAGCTTGAGTTTCTCTCTACATTTAAAGAAGCATTTAAAGCTACATTTATAGAGCAGAACATTAAGAGTAGGTTCTAAGCTATAGGACTAGTTCCATATAAACTGTAGAATGTTCTCTCTTACTTAAATCTACACTTAAGAACTCTAACTCCTCCTATAGTTAAGAGTAGCAATTAGACTTTAAAGACTCCTTAAACTATAAGGGAGCTTGATTTTTAAATAGAGCATATTAAGAACTATGTTGTACGACATTAGAATAGCTCTCCTAGCTTAATTAATGATGCACTAAGCTAGCTTATAAAGGGAGCTTAGGTTATGATGCATTCTGCTATTCTACTAAAGGTAGAAGTTAAGGCTCTATAAGCAGCAAATGAACAGAAAAAGAGGAGGGAAAGGAAGCGTAAGAGACGTATAATGTAAGGGGGCAGTCTCTCCGTACGAGATGCAGAGGATATCCTTTAGACTGCTAAGGTTAATGCTTAAGTTCGTACGGAGGTAGTAAGTGAGACTACTCGGCAGGTGGGTTCTATAGGCCGACAGCGGCGATGTGGCACATGTGGTAATATAGGGCATAATGCTCGTACGTGCGAGAGGCGCTAGGAATCAATTGCAATTGAATAAGGGTTATTATGTAGGGTGGTGGTGTAGTAGTAGGTAGTAATAGTCAATTTTAGTGTTTTAGTTGTTCACTCGCTTAGGTTGTTCATTCGCTTGTGAAATACGTTATAGATTTTATAAATTAAAATAGAATGCTATAGCCTCTAGTACTTATTATATATATATTCTAGATTTAAATGAAACATTACTACCTCTAGTACTTATTTTATAGATTAAAATGTAATGTTACATTACATAGTTATAGAAAGAGGGGTAAAGGCTAAGTATTATAAATACTTAGCTCTTGCCCCTACTTTTATTTTTTGGCTTTCTTCCTTCCTTATCCTTCCTTATCCTCAGCTAACCCTTATCTAAAATTCCACAAAGCTGCTACACTGCTTTCTACCCAACCATTTGTGTCAACCCTCTTGCACACCACCTTCTACACTACTTTTTACATAACTTTCTACTTCCACCTATATTTATACCAAGGCACCACAACTGCACCACTGCTCTAGAAGGTGAAGTGTATTCCTACCAACCTTGCTGCAGACAACCCCATAGGTAAGACAAGAGTCCATGCCTCACTTCTTGACCCTCAAGCCCTTGTAGCCTAGCCCTTTGGGGACTTTTGGTCTGCACTATAAATTGATCAAAAGCACATCACATGCTACTGGCTTCCGGACTCTCAGAGGCAACAACCTCACATCATTTTGTATGTAGGTTGCAACACAACTGCAACCAATGGGCTATGGCTGACCCTCCGTGGGTTATCTGAGCGATTTCACTCTGTTTCGAAAATGAATTTCATTGGGTTCTACAGTTCAATCCACCTTCCAAGTCAACCTCGATATGGCTTGTAGGGATACCACGCAGGCTCATCTGTGTGCATCCCTTACACCAGCACTCGACTTCACTTGTCTCTTTCAGTGCTCTGTTTTCAAGGCTTTTTTTATGAAGCACCAATCCACTTAGCGGCCAAATGCGAGCCCTCTGCTGTGTCGGTGCTTCGTCTCCCTTTGTTCAAGGCGTATTCTTTTCAACCCTGTTCACGTGCTCTTTGTCGGAGCACCTACTTCTTTCCTGGGATGAAGATCTTACATTTAAGATTATCGGTCATAAATAACAGCGACTCTTGCTTATTCTCCTGCAATACAATGGCTAACTTGGATGAGCAGGTCAGTCTTGGGACAGAAGGCACAACTGTGCCCAAAGGCCAACCATGCCGCCACAAAGACCCCTAAGCTCATCTAATCCGTCATCTTCCTTGATGGTCTCTCAAGATGACTACGTCCCGCCAGTCAAATATGACCCAAGCGTCCGTGTCAAAGCAGAGAGGGTAGAGAGCCCCACTGCCGTTGGCGATAATGATGATGATGATTTCGAAGATGTCGACGATGAGGCAGAAGGGCTTCTTGCCGATGCTGATGGAGTCCCTATGTACTCTGATGCCGACTTCAAGATACGCCAAGTCGCATCCCCATTTATCGTTCAGCGTACACTCGTGAGTCTATATAGTATGTCCCTTGCCATATCCATACTCCATGTAATACTGACACGTAAGCAGACTTGAGCAAGACGAAATACCTGAAGCTGGACCCTGAGTATCAGCGAGATGTGGTCTGGGATGAGACGAGGTCGTCAGGCCTAATTGCCTCTGTCCTGCAAGGCTACTTCATTCCCCCCATAATCTTCAACGTGCTTGAAGAATGGGAGACGTCGGATAACGGCGAAGAAGTAATGCGACATTGCCGGATTTGTGTTGATGGAAAGCAACGTCTCACGTCACTTCAGAAATTCATGGAGGGCAAAATCGGGGTGTCTGACTCGTCGCATCCACCGAAGAAGTGGTATTTCTGCCACCCAAAGGTCGGCGGTGTTGAAAAGCAATCAAACCACAATATCCTGCCGCTGAATACAAAGAAGTTTTTCGAGTCACGAATGTTCTGCTGCTATGAATACCAGAAACTGACGCCTTCTGTTGAAGAGACGATGTTCCAGCTCGTCCAACGCGGGATGCCACTTACCCCAGCTGAAAAGATGCGTGCCATGTCGACACCATGGGCAAATTTCGCAAAGCAGTATGAGAGCGATTACCCAGCCGTCCTATCTCTAGGTAGACAGAGTAGGGCCTCGGGCTTCCGTCAGATCATGTCAATATTCTGCCAGATCATGGAAGTCATGTCTCCAAGCGGCGACAAGAAAAAGAACAGAGAAGGAGCAGGATGGAAGCCAACTTACCAAGCCACCCCATCAAACCTTACAAAGCTTCTTATGGATACGCCATCCCTAAACGAAAGCGTGAAGAGAAAGTTCAAGAGGGTTTTCGACAAATATGCCGAGCTCATCGCATCGTGCTCAGAGCCAGATAAGGGTTCTCCCACCGGACTCGCGATCAAGAAGGACAGTTGCTTTGCACCCGCTCCGGAGGGCCTAAGGAACAGAGGGGTCACCCATGTCAAGACCTTTTCACCGCTCGAGGTTGTCGCCACCTCCATCTTGCTCCTCCGCCATATGGACGATAGAACTAACCAGATGCTCCAAGGCGACATCATGGAAATGCGCGTCTACCTCCGTCAGAAGAACAAAGACCTGCGGCTGAACAACACATGCTGGGCTGATTCCTACCAATTCATCGATGTCGACTTGATCCAGCTCCGCGGTGGAGCAGGGGCGTCGAGACGACGTGCGGCGGCTCCTGTGCCACAGGAAAACCTTCCAATTGAAATCGATAGCGACACTCCCGATAATCAAGCGGGCCGACGCACCTCCGCACGCAGAAATACAGATGCGTCATCCGCGCTGCCAATGCGTGGAGTAGATCAAAATGATGGTGTAAGGTCCACTCGGTCAGGGAGAGTGGGCATGAGCTCCTTGACGGCTTCGATTGCGAACGGCAGTCCGATAATGACGAACGGCGGGGTATTCAGTCCGGAGCCTGGATGGGAGGCACCGATGGCTCCGATGGCTCCGATGATACAGACGATCAAGCCTCGGAAGCGTCTCCATGAATCTGATGGCAATGCTGCCCCTAGTATGAGGCGTGTTCGGCCGAGAGATTAAGGTGTTGATCTTTTGATCTCAGCCTGCGCTGCTGTTGGGAGTTACGAAGTTATGAGCCACATTCGAGCTATGATATTCATGGACTCCAAGCGCTATATCGCGAGCCTTCGCGCTGTCTCGCGGTCCATTGCGCTATCCCGCAATCTTTCGCGATCTTCCGCGGTTTTTCGCGGTTTTTCGCACTCCTTTCCAGTCCTGGAACAGGGTTTTCCTTTCGCCTGATCTTTTCAGCACTCTGCAAATAATAATCACATAAAGCCATAGACACATACCCAATCTACTTTCCCGCTTTTTGGTTTAGCTTTTGCAAATCCGACATAACCGCCTTTCTATCTACATACTCAGATTACAACAATGCAACGATTTACGAAAACGATTACGTTGCCATCGGAGTCCGCCGCGATACACAGCTTGCATGTGCAAGACATTTATGCACCCTCGGGCTTTTCATTACTTCCATCTTTGGTTTCCCGGTTCCTCATGCATGTTTGCCTGGTTTTTGCTCGAAGAGAGCCGTTTGGGTGCTTGATGGCTTGTTGCCATGGAATGATCGACGTGTTGGACGCTAATGGAGAGAGAAACGTTGCGGGTGGGGTGGAAGGAATAGCTTATTATCGCGTTGCGAATGCATGGCTTTCAAAGATAATACTCCGTTGTAATATTCTGTGTGCTTCTGAACATGCCGTGTCTTTCTTGACAAAACTCCCACAAATCTCCCAGGTATCTTAACTCCATTTGCCACCAACCCCTCCCCCAATTTCGCCCCCCTGTAGGCAATGGTTTCTCCCGCACCCCCAACATCCGCCCCTTGTGTAATGATTCATCCCACGCCCTGGGCTCAGCTATCCCTGACCGCCACTTTGTGATATCAAATACACCGTGGCTCACACACCTCCCATCACGTCGGCGTCGCACAGCCATCCCTCTATTCATTGTCAACCAGTCTCCCGGGCCCTCCCTTTACTCGAGTATGAAATATCCCTTCCATCCCCTCCCGCTCACGTATCCCCCGCCTGCGACCCCTCCTGTCCACCCCCCGCCACAGTCTCCTCCCCCAACACCTTCGAGGCAGCCATAAATCTATCACTTATATTAGCTCCCATTCCAGCCTCCTGCGCCCCCCAACAAAGAAAATAGAAAAACTCACAACCCCCCATGCCACCCCCCCAGCCCCCGTACACACTCAGCCTGCACACTCGTCATGCGCACCAGATTCTCGAGATCCGCCAGGTTGGCGCTCAGCTGCGCCAGTTGCGCGTGGAGGTGGGACTGTGGCGCGGGAATGTCAGCGAGATGCTAGTGCTAAATACTACGCGCTCATTCCAGACGAGTCGGGGGGGGTTCGGAGGGGAAGATCGGGGCGGTGGGGGGGGGACGTACGAGTTGACGCGGCTTGATGCTGCTGGGTGCTGTGCTCAGGCGCGGGGGCCCGCGTGAGGAGGATGCCATTCCTTGCTTCGATTGGGGTGCCCTGTGCGCGTCGTCGTAAGTGTTCGATATGTGGTTTTAAATGTTCGTGCCTATGATATTGACGGTAGTGGTGGCGGCGATCGTGAGGCTCTCGACTGTTTACTCCGAGAGTTCGTTCAGTGCAATGTGGGGTTGGGACGCGATTGGAGCGTGGGTATGTTTGTGGTCGTTCGTCGTTGGCGGGGCGGCAGGGGTTGCGTTGAGCTTGCTTGGGGTTTGGAGCTGGCCCGGGATGCTGCAGTGGGACAGACATGTAACCTTCGGTTAGCCCCCTCTCAGCTTCGTAGCCTTGTTGGTTGCGTACCGACATGATGGCAAGTTATACAAGTACAAAACGATGAGTTTGAAGCAACGGATATATGAAGCACAAGAATGAAGTATGGGCGTATGAGTATACGAGCATGAATTACGAGTACGAGCAGCGTACTACAAACTACTCGTGCTCGTGCTCGTGCTCCTAACTCGCGGCAGACCGATACTCTACTCTACTCTACTCTATGTTTAGAGTGCTTTTAGACAATGTCGTGCACCCCTCTCGTAATGCTGCTCTTCCGACTGGCTGCACAACGACGTTTCGAGGAGAGTTACATGCATCGGACCGCCTGGTGATCTGGGACGAGTCCGATATGCGTTGAGAAACGAAGGTGCAGTAATACTGCAACGTCCTCGCACTCGCATTCGGGTTCGCACGAGCCGGCCGATCGATATGCGGGCTAATATATACCGCAGGTATCTAGACTACTCTATCTAAACCGTCCCCGCCTGGACAAATTCGGTGTCACCCCGAACCAATGTGAACCTCGTCCTGCCGTCTTCCTGTATAATTTATGGAATTATGAAAATATTATCCTCCTTGGTCTCGCGTGGACGATGTTGTGCCTCCTCTCGGGAGAGAGCCAGCCCGAGTCAACTAAGGGGGGTTGAGACATATTTACATATAGACAGACATATTGACATATTGACACGACCACGGAGGCAAAGCAGGATTTTGTGACACAACATCTCATATTGCCCATCTCATCCGAATGGGGGCAGGTATTGTTTGGTTAAAGTGCCTCCGCAGAACGAACTGCACTGGCCAAGCCAGCCACCGGGCACTAGCAGCGCCCACAACGTCCACTAAAGGAATATCGCGGCGGATCCCTACTTAGTAGATGAGCCATTCTCGACGGGGCTATTACTCCGCAGAGCGTCATCTGATGGCGACTCTAGGATGGAGAACCATGTGTGGCATGCAGATCTGGCCCAAATGAAACCAACGATGTTCAAAGCTGCTCTGTCGCGGATTTCGTACTCGGACATTGCCTGATCGGCGCATTCTTGCGAGGAAGATGTCTGGGCAATTAGTGATGGGAGGTAAGACATATTTAAACAGCACATCCAATGTGTCTCCTTATGAAGCGTCTATTGTCCCTGTTCTCTGTCTCACCTCGTCATCGATCTTGTGTGTCTCATCTCATACTTTCTTGCTCATCCCTTATCTTGCCCCGTGGCCGCTGGCCCTACCATAAAACTCTATTTTACTCTACGCTGTGGTGGAGATTAAATATACACAGATCTGCAGTTGTGTAGAAGGTCAACTCACACCCTTTCAACATGTTTGTCGATGCCCTCAAGGACTTCGCGGCTGAGTCCCCCGCTGCAGCAAGTTTTGCATGCGTTCTTCTCGTCGTCTCTCTCATATACTATTTCGTCCAGCGCCCGCAGCGGCTTAACTTCCCTGTTGTCGAGCTGGGCGATGACTTAGGCTATGATCGAGCTCTTGATGAGGGCTTCTCAAAGGTAAGTCTACACAGAGCTATCAGACGCAGGATTGGGCATTGGTGCTAACACCTCCATGAAGTATCCCGATTCGCCGTTTGTCCTCCCAACCAACCCGCCGATGGTTATTCTACCACACGCATGTGTGAATGAAGTCAAGTCCCTACCAGAAAACAAAGTATCATTCATGAAAGATGTCCAGCATATGTTTACTAGCAAGGTAACTGGCATTGGCGAGGAATCACATGAGATCCTCTCTGCCGTTAAGATCGACCTTACCAGGCACCTCGCCAGCGTCCTCGATGGACTCCAGGATGAGACTCGCTATGCTATCAACTCCGAATTTGGCCCATGCGAAGACTGGACGCCGCAGCCCGTATATTTCAAGCTCACCCGGATAGTCGCTCTTCTCAGCGGCCGCGTCTTCGTTGGTCGGCCTCTAAGCCGCGATGAAGCGTGGCTGAAAGCAACGATCAACTACACGTGGGCTTGCATCCAGGCCTCCGATGCCTGCAAAAGATACAGCCCATACATCCGCAACATCGTCGGTCCCTACCTAAAGGAAGTCAAGGACCTGAAGAAGCACCGACAGGACGGTGCGGACTTGTTGCAGCCTCTCCTTAATGATCTCCTCGAGAGGGAGGCCAGTGAGAAACCCGGGTTGAACGGATTCGACGATCAGCAGGGAACGTTCTGTTCATGGGTTCTGAAGTACACTGCTGAGAAGGACCGCGCGAGCGCACTGAACTTGGCCAACTCCCAGATGTCCCGTGAGTATATTGTCCCCCACGTCCGGCTGCCCGTTTACTAATCGCCTATCTAGTATCATTTGCAGCTATTCACACCAGCTCTATGGCACTCTCGCAAGTGGTCTTTGATCTCGCTGCACGTCCTGAGTACATCAAGGGTCTCCGTGAGGAGATCAAAGAGGTCCTCGCCGAAGACGGCTACGACATCGATGGCGATGGATTCACGAAGCTAAAGAAGTCCTCCTACACCAAGCTCCGCAAGCTCGACAGCTTCCTCAAAGAAAGCCAAAGACTCTCACCTCCCGGCATCAGTTTGTCCCCCCACCCTCTCAAACCACTCCCATTCTAACAAAACCCCCAGCCTCCATGCAGCGCGTCACCACCGCCCCGCTTACCCTCTCCACCGGCCATACTATCCCCACCAACACGCGCTTCGCCTTCGCCTCCGAAGCCATCCACCGCTCCACCCGCACCACCACCTTCTCACCCGAATACAACCCCGCCTCCTACGCCCCGCCCTCCGTCTTCGACGGCCTGCGCTTCTACAAGCTGCGCGAGATGCCCGGCAAGGAGAATCGTCACCAGTTCGTCACGACGGGGGAGGATAGTTTGTCCTTCGGTCACGGGATTCATGCGTGTCCGGGGAGGTTCTTTGCTAGTAATGAGATTAAGGTTGTGCTTATTGAGTTGTTGAGGAATTGGGATGTGAGGTTGAAGGGGGATACGAAGAGGGAGGGGGGAGATAGGCCGCCGAGCTTTATTAAGGAGAGTGCGTGTGTGCCGAATATGCAGGCGGTGTTGGAGTTTAGGAAGTTGAGGAGCGAGGAGTGCGTGTAGGTGGAGGGGATTTTGGATATGTTTGAATTTGGGAATTGTATGCGGCGCGTTTTACGCAGGCAGAGACCTGGGAATCTACGGATGTGTGGTCTGATCTATCTAGCATTTCGATTTAAACGATGCAATGAAAATGATGATATTTTCCACACGGTATCTTCTGGCTGCATTGTTTCACTCTCACTGTTGTGACAACAGATCTTAGTGATCAATGGCTTATTTCCAAATAAAATAGACTTGCAGCTACATGGACTCGTAGTCGTCTGCATTTGCAGGACTTTCTAACACCGAATACGATTCTCCTTGCCGTTGATGACGACTACAGCTACTTTCTTCCGCTAATACGCGTACAGTGGTCGGTATTCACCTGCCGCGTACTCTATTGATAGCGTGCCTCCACTGCTCTGCCGTCCCATTCCTACGGTGTCGATCATCTTACCGTCTACTCCCACATCTAGAACTAAACCGAACTAAGACAAAAATAACAAAACATGGCGAAGGGCATCTAAAAAACTGAACTATTAAACAGTGCGGCGACGCGCGTAGGATTTCGAGACTCAAACTTTTTACCAGGAACCCAGGAGACAAAACGCGGCAGGTTACAACGGCATTATACGTCTCCATCGCCCATTAGGAAGTTACATGTCGGCCACCACCAAATTCTTGCTGATGGATGTAAAAGTGGAATATATATTAATGGATTTCTATCCGCTACAGGTGGTATTCGTATATCATATCTCGTATAACAACCCATACATGCCATAGCCTAGCCAGGCCGTGTGTGGCATGCAGGTAGGTTATCCCATTAACGCCGACCCGAATGTCTGTATCCTAACGCCCAAGCAGCCCGTTTTCAGCCTTCACTCAATGGCCCTCGTAGTTCGTGGTGTACCGCCCTATCGCTAAGCTACCCAGGAATACGCCGGCGAGGACGGAGAGGAAATATCCCACGTTCATGGTCATAACCGCCAACATTCTGCGATCCGTTAGTATCAATCCACAATCACATGAGTGGGAAAGAGTGACACATACAGTAAGTATCCCACGCCCGCAATAACCGTATCCACCACCGCCCTCAACGGATCAACGCTCACCCTCCACGGTCTCGTCATCTCTCCCTTCCGCTGCACAACCACAACCTCCTCCTCCACCCCATTCTCACTCAGCACCACGGCCTTCGCATCCTTATGCAGCGCAACCGTCTCCTTCAGACCCGGCTTCCCCGCAACCGCGACATAGCGGCGGTGCATCTCAGCATCGAGCCAGCGAGCTTCTTGGCGCGCCTTGAGGGCTAATAGGATCCGGAAGAGGACAGCGAGGATGATGAGGAAGATGCAGGTCCCCGCGTAGGAGCCGGTGCCTGTGGGGGTCCATGCGGTGCTGAAGAGGGGCGTGGAGGGGTCGTTTTGGAAGGTCATGACCATCGACATGGTGGAGGAGGAGCCGTGGGACATGTCCATGCCGGACATGTCGCCGGAGGAGGAGGAGGTGGGGGTGCCAGTCGCGAAGGGGTTGTCCGCCATTGTCGCTGATTTCCGCTGTGGGTTGAATTGGAGGAAGATTCGGTCCGTCGATTCCTGCTGCGACTTTGCTGATTCGTATGAGGTATTCGAGCTCGAGTCTTTGATCGGTCTAGTCCAGTAACCACCAACTTTCCAGAGTCCGCCGTTCCTTATAAAGCTGCTGTGTGAGCAAGATTGCGCTCCAAAACGTGCTCAACTCGCTTATGTAGGGGGAGGGGAGGGTTGCAGAAATGTCTTAATGGGTTGCAGAAATGTCTTAATAAACCGTACGAGCAGAATATAATCAGAAGGAGAAAAGGAAAACGTGAGACGATAAACCCTCTCCCCTTGACCACGACCTACCTTCGTGGGACCGGCCATGGCGCCGTCGCATGGCCTACGCTACCCTTACGTCTTTGTGCGGTGGTTGTGCAAAGTGTATCTCTCGCAAATGTGCTCACTTAGTATCCAATGGGAGGAGCGGGATTGTTGTGGGCGGGGCGGAAGGGGCGTGCATCAGGGCGGGAATTTGGCGGCGGGTGTGCGCCAAGGGGGAGCCGCAAGGCTTGGCGCGAGGAGGGGCGGAGCGGAGGGGAAGAGGGGTTATATCAAAAGCACGGTTCTTGGTGGATGATGGATTAAGTTCTACAGCTATGAACCTTACAATGAATACGGAAAGAGCGATTGATATGACCCTTATAATGAATATGGAAGGAGCGATTGATCATCCCTTACTATGAATATGGAAAGAGCGATTGATGTGAACTTTCAACAAATACGGAAAGAGCGATTGACACCGCTACATATCGCCTCTAGGCTCACGAGGACAGTTAGCAGCAGGTAAGGCAAGTAAGTGTAACTATCGTTCTTGATCATAGGATATATTTCAAACTATTTTAAATAATTCCCAAGAGCGCTCCATCTCCGTCTCCTATCAAGACTGTTCCTACAGATATCATCGCTGGAAAGCAGGTCATAAACAAATACAGACGCGCTAGGTTGTCCCCAGGCGTCATCACGATGCCGGTAACAATCTACAACTTGGAAGCTGGCGATCCCGTGCCCACGCTGGTGATCTCGTTGTAGAGCAACGAGGTCAAGAAGTCGGCGTAGTCCTCACCAGTAACCTGGCCAGCGAAGTACTGTGCCGCGAGGTGGTACTTGTTGCCCTTCGATGCCTTGGAGGCCAGCTCCTCGGTCTGCTCCTTGAGAAGCTTGAGCGCGTACGCCTTGTCAACCTTCTTGCCATCAGCGGTGGAGACACCGTGGCGAACCCACTGCCACAGCTGACTGCGGCTGACCTCGGCGGTAGCGGCATCCTCCATCAGGTAGTTGATGGGGACACAGCCAACGCCACGGAGCCATCCCTCCATGTATCCGAGACCGATGTTCAGGTTCTTGCGGATACCCTCCTCGGTGATTTGGCCGGGGACGTTCATGTTGAGCAGGTCGTTGGCGGTGATCTTGACATCCTCGCGGCGGACGAAGTACTGGTTGGGTGTGGGCATGTGCTTGTTGAAGACCTCGGATGCGATGGATGCGAGGGCGGGGTGAGCAACCCAGGTTCCGTCGTGGCCGGCCTTGACCTCGCGGAGCTTGTCGGCGTAGACACCCTCCATGGCCTTGTCGTTGGCGGCCTTGTCGTCCTTGATAGGGATCTGGGCGGCCATTCCTCCCATGGCGGCAACCTGGCGCTTGTGGCAGGTCTGGATGAGGAGCTTGACGTAGGCGTCCATGAATGGGACGGTCATGGTGACGGCCGAACGGTCGGGGAGGATGAAGTTGGGGTTCTGGCGGAACTTCTTGATCACGCTGAAGATATAATCCCAGCGTCCGCAGTTAAGTCCGGAGCTGTGATCCCTCAACTCGAAGATGATCTCGTCCATCTCGAAGGCGGCCAGGATGGTCTCGATGAGAACGGTACCACGGATGGTGCCTCTCGACATGCCGATCTTATCTTGGGCAAGGTTGAAGACGTCATTCCACAGGCGGGCCTCGAGATGAGACTCCAGCTTTGGGAGGTAGAAGTATGGTCCATGGCCACGCTTGACGAGCTCCTTGGCGTTGTGGAAGAAGTAAAGACCGAAGTCGAAGAGGGATCCCGAGATGGGCTCACCGTCAACGGTGAAGTGCTTCTCCTCCAAGTGCCATCCTCTCGGCCTGACGATCAGAGTGGGCAGGGCGCGGTCGGTGCGGAGCTTGTACTCCTTTCCGCCGAGCTTGAAGTCCACCTGCCTGCGGATGGCATCGTAGAGGTTGACCTGGCCACCGATCATGTTGGCCCAGGTTGGGGCGCTGGAATCTGAGAACAAAGCATGTTAGTCTCGCAACTTGGCATCGGGAATAGCTGGGGCTACATACCTTCCAAATCGGCCATATAAGTCCAGACATTCGAGTTCAAGGCGTTGATGATCATTTTCCTGTCAGTTGGGCCAGTGATCTCAACTCTGCGGTCAGCCAACCCTGGTGCTGGCACTGCTGCCCTCCATGTCGCATCGTCTCTGATGTGCTTGGTCTCTGGGAGGAAATCTGGGAGAGCGCCCCTGTCAAGCTCTGCTTGCCTGATCACACGGCGGTGGAGAAGCTCTTTCCTCCTTGGGTCGAAGGATCTGTGGAGGAGGGCAAGGAAAGCGATGGCATCTTTGGTGAGAATCTTCTTGTTGGACTCGTTGATGGTGCCAGTGATGTTGACACCCTGGATGATAGAATCAATGCTAGCCATCTTTGCGAAAATATGTGTATAGATTTGCGGTGATGAAGTTTATGGTATACCTCGGCGGGGAAGGCAAGATATATGAGGGGAAACTCAATGCATATATGGGGAGAGTGACTTGGAGAACGGGTGAGGAAGTCCGCGAGCGCTCCGGTACCAAAATGGTGACGATTTTGATATTACGGCTATATGAGTGGCCACAAGTGGTACAAAAGAGGAAACGGCTCCTTGATATTCGGCATCTTTTTAAAATCTACAGTACAAACCACTCATGTCCACCCATGTCTCCGAGCGTATACGGAGGTAGGAGGGTGGTCCAGGTCTTTGCATACATCGGATTCGCTTGTGATAGTGTGGGGAAGCTCAATTGGAGGCGGCTTCGGCTTGCAACTTTGCAATCATCGCAGTTCGAGTCCCGCGCTACGTCATAAGATAAACTGATAACTACCCATGCATCAGTTCTACGTAGAAGCCGATCTGCAATACACCATTTCTGAGAGAATCGTGAGTCTTTCGAGGCGCAACAATGAACGATATGTTGAAGATTCTGTATATCTACAATTTAGATACAGCTGCCTTTGTCCTTGAATGACGATAGGATCGTTATCGGCAGGGATCCGTACCTCGGCACCCTCAACCTTATCGTAAGACCGATTTTCCCCGACGCCAACCTATCCCGCACCCCGTGATATACCGAGGCTCAATTGTTAGTCACATCATGTGATGAAGATCATGTGATACATTATGACTAATTCATGAGTAAGCACATAAACCAGTCATGTGACTTAACGGGGTTTGAAAATTGTAAACCCTATCAACCGAACCAAGAAGGAGCGTTAAGCGAGAGGCGTGCAGAGAGAGTCACTGGAACCTCGACGACGACAACTTTCCATCGCAACGCCATCAACAGTCGATCTCATCCACGAAATCGATAAACCGCCATCATGGGAAAAGTCCACGGATCCCTCGCACGTGCCGGAAAGGTCAAGTCTCAGACACCAAAGGTACGATGATCTCTGAAACTGCGTTGCTTTGGAGGATGGAAATGAGGGTTGGGAGGAACGGCGAAGCTCGCTCGAAGGGCTCAATCGACGACACGTTTTCTGTGACGACGGGACATGTCAGCGATTTGAGCGCGACAACTTCGGGAGCTTCGACGATATTATGGATGGACTACGACACGAATATTCGAACCGGACGCTGATATTCTACGATAGGTCGAGCCGCAAGAGAAGAAGAAGACCCCTAAGGGCCGTGCCAAGAAGCGCATTCAGTACACCCGCCGTTTCGTCAACGTCACCCTCACCGGAGGAAAGAGGAAGGTTTGTCAAACCTCTGTCCTTACGACCGCGAACCCAAATACTGACCTGCGCGCAGATGAACCCCAACCCAACTGCCTAAACGACCAGTCATGGACGGGACGGGATAGCTGGGGAAGTCTTGCACACGGAAATTGTGGAGGATGTGCCCGGATCAGATGGACGGTGGTTTTAGGAGTGGAGTTTTGTCGCTCCTGGATGGCGCCGATTGTCTGTGGAGGATGGGACGCATACCATAGGCGCATTTGTACATCGGACGAATCGTTCTTGCTTCTGCTTGACAATGACATTGAGCTCCCTCCATTTTGTGGACTTCTGATTTGCTCTGGAGACAGTGACGAAATCATGTGCAACGAGCAGGCTATGATAACGAGTTATGTTTTGAAGCTGTCTTATTTCATTTCTATGAGACTATACTTCAACGACATCTGAGAGCCTATGGCTTTTAATGCATGCAGTGTATATCTGGGGCAACCATCCCTATCACACCCCCGCCCCCCATCCCATAGTTTCAGCGGTGGCTGTCATGCCAGCCAAACCAACGTCACCTTTACAATCCAGTGGCTGAGCCAGTTGGGCGGCTTTGAGCAGTACCTTTGTGGCACACTCTTTTGTCAGCCTGACATCTTACTCTTCTGCACAGCTGATTGAGAATGCTGACTGGCTTCCATCAGTCGGTTTCCCGAAGGAGTCACCGTATGAGTCGCCGTAAGACTCATACGGTGACTCCTTCGGGAAACCTTGCGGAGGTCAACCTCCGAGGGCATCTCATAGCTGGCGCGGCCGATAATCGGACAGTAATCGTATTTCCTGGGTATTTGATCCTGTATCAAACATCCCCTTGGCATCCTCTCAGCCGACTTGGGTCGTAGCTTTAGACACCCGGTTCGGCCGCCGCGGTTGCCTCTCCACATTGACGGGGAATCGCTTCTCGCAGCCACAGTTGCCGCACGTGCGTACCAGCACATCAGCCCAGGGTTTCCTGCCATTTTTGCTTTTGTTCTCGATCTTGGTCACGCAGGTCGAGCCGTCTTGTACGAGCGCGTCGCAGCGTTTGCATATCGTGTGTTTCATGCCTGGAGATAGGCGGATCTGCATTTTCATTGAGACGGTGCGGAGGTCGGAAAGTAGTACTCTCGTGAGAAATTGAGAAGAGGCTGGCTGGGGCTCAGCTGGTGCTTGGTTGTGGCTGCTTTCATTGCTAGCATTTTGTAGGTGGGGTTGAGAGGGAACTGGTGGAGGGGTAGGAATAGCTGGAGCTGTGGAGGGCTTCTCCTGGGCTGATAGATAGGTAGCCGCCTGGTATAAATAAGACAGCCTGCTATGCAGAGCCTTGTGAGGCACGTTGGCCCCCTTTGCCTGCTTTGCTTTAGCCATAATATCGTTCCAATTGAATTTGAGAAAGTTCCCTCGTAGATATATAAATTACGGTGCCAAGTTGAGCCGCATCCGAGCTAGCTGTACCTGGCCTAGCGTGTTAGCGCACAATTCGATTCGGTTGCCTGTCAAAGAACACGGTCCTCTCGCCAACATCAATAACAACCTCACCTGAACCCCATTCTATCGAATTCGAACCTCGACCACTTTATAGATCGGGACCATCGGCATCAATTTCGCGTCATAGAACATACGTCCCATATAACTGGCATAGCAGTTTCGCATATCGCCTTGTTCCAAGACCTTCCATAGAGGTCGCGATTGAACATCGAAACCAACCTTGCCACACCTTCGACTCCGGTCGTAACCACCACACATCATGTCTACCGAAGAAGATCTCATTGATTACTCCGATGATGAGCTTGAGACAAAGACCACAGCGCCAGCTGCTGCCGGAAATGGAGAGGCCAAGGAGGGCGATCTGACCGTATCTGGAGGTAACCCCGACAAGAAGGGATCATACGTCGGCATCCACGCGACCGGTTTCCGCGACTTCCTGCTGAAGCCAGAGCTTCTCCGGGCCATCACTGATTGCGGTTTCGAGCATCCATCGGAGGGTTAGTTTTTCATCCCTAAGCTTCGTCGTTACCCTTCTTGAACCGTCCGTCCGTCCATCTCGCAAGCAAAAAGAACAACCAAATCACGCTGGAGGAGCGTCCAACAACACGAGCGATCCTGGATGTCTCTGCCAATGGCCTATCTCAAATTCTTGAGAATCTTTCCGAGGTTTTCTCGAAAGCAAACTTGGGGGTTGCATGTGCAACGTGCGGATGGAGAGTGTCGTGGTGGGAGATATAAAACTGGCATCACGAAGAGACTCCAGGATCGACTCGCTTGCGAATCTATGACTTCCAAGGGATATTTATATTTGAGCGAAATCTCAGGATATCATATATCCCGACTATGGCATGAACAGATCGAGCCCAGACGAGGCCGTCGCGAACGTTAAGCTTTGGCTATTTGGTGATGCTGCGATGATGGACGGACGCTGCGATCGTACACATCCTACTCATTTTGAGAAAACTATATCTGACTCGGCCCGCTTTATTCTACAGTCCAGCAAGTGTGTATCCCTCAGGCAATTCTCGGAACCGACGTTCTCTGCCAGGCCAAGTCCGGTCTTGGTAAGACTGCCGTGTTTGTCCTGACCACCCTCCAACAAGTCGAGCCGGTTTCCGGAGAGTGCTCAGTTCTCGTCATGTGCCACACTCGCGAGTTGGCCTACCAGATCAAGAACGAATACGCCAGATTCAGCAAGTATATGCCAGAGGTCAAGACCGCTGTCTTCTACGGTGGAACCCCGATCCAGAAGGACGCCGAGATCCTGAAGAACAAGGACACCCACCCGCACATCATCGTCGCCACCCCCGGTCGTTTGAACGCCTTGGTCCGTGACAAGCACCTCCGCCTCGGAAGCGTCAAGGTCTTCGTCCTCGATGAGTGTGACAAGATGCTCGACCAGATTGGTATGGTATATTTCCTCACTAAAGTCAGAGGTACTGACTCCTCTTCCAGACATGCGCCGCGACGTCCAGGAGATCTTCCGCGCCACGCCAACCCAGAAGCAAGTCATGATGTTCAGCGCCACCCTGTCCCAGGAAGTCCGCCCGATCTGCAAGAAGTTCATGCAGAACCCCCTTGAGATTTACGTTGATGACGACACCAAACTCACCCTGCACGGTCTTCAGCAGTACTATATCAAGCTTGATGAGAAGGAGAAGAACCGCAAGCTCAATGAGCTTCTTGACGATATGCAGTTTAACCAGGTCATCATCTTTGTCAAGAGCACCCTGCGTGCCACTGAGCTCGACAAGCTCCTCCGCGAGTGTAACTTCCCGTCTATCGCAGTTCACTCCGGTGTCAGCCAAGAAGAGCGGTTTGTACTTTCTAGCCCCTTTATCCTTCATGCATCTAACAATATCCTAGTATCAAGCGCTACACTGAGTTCAAGGAGTTCAACAAGCGTATCTGTGTCGCTACTGACGTCTTCGGACGTGGTATTGATATCGAGCGTATCAACCTTGCCATCAACTACGATCTCCCCGGTGACGCCGACTCCTACCTCCATCGTGTGGGTCGTGCCGGCCGTTTCGGATCCAAGGGTGTCTCCATCTCCTTCGTGAGCAGCGAGCCCGACCAGCAGGTCCTGAAGGATATTGAGAAGCGCTTCGAGGTTGCCCTTCCGTAAGTTACACCTTCCTAGTGAGATTTATACATAAACAAAATTCTAACCCCTTACAGTGAGTTCCCAGAGGGTGGTATCGACGCCAGCACCTACATGGCGAGTTAGGTGCATTACCCCGCACTTTTCCCGTCGGGCCTCTCTCAACTCTTGCAAAGTCCCCTATCTCGCGCTCTCAGCACCTACCGGTTGAGCGCTGAAGGGATGGGTAGCCACGCAGTTTTACGGGCCCTAGTTAGCCTAGTGACGGACCTGGAGTAGGAAGTTTTACGCGCTTGGCAACTTTTGTGTTTTTTTTTTCATGGGACTACTACTGGATGGACTAGGCGAGGGGGGAGGGTAAATTTCTTGTCTTGTCTTGTCTTGTGTTTTACCAAGATATTAAAAAAAAACTTGTGATTCTTTTTTGAAAGCTCTGTTCCTTGTTGAAGGCCGTGTTTGCCGGTGTCGTCGTGACTAACGCGTGGTTTAAGTGATGTGATGACAGGAGGGAGGCGCATGTGCATATGCATGCAATGCAGCCAGTTCTCGTGTGGCTTTTCTTGCCGCCATGGCAATCATCGGTCAGTGCCTGCAATGCCATCTCCAGCTACTCTCAAGATTTCAAGCTATAGAGACAACCCATCCCATCCGGCCTTTCCATTCCTAATCTTCGATATACCGTATACAGCCTCCCGCCGTCTCCTATCCCGAGATAGATGCCCAACCCGATCCAATCCCAGCCCCTTTTCATGTAAATCACCCAGGCACATATTCTCAGCCTATCCTTCAAATCTCCACACATCTAGTAGTATTTGTTAATTTACCAACCACCCATATGTCATTTGTTCGATGATATTGTTCACCGTCGTACAGTGGCTGACCTCAACAGAGTTCAAGAAAAGGTTTACATTTCGACCAGCCCCCAGTCTCTGTCTCAGTTCAGCTCAGCACAAACGTTTGTGATAACCTAACACGGATGGTTTAGCCAGCCTGGACTACCACCACAAGGAGCAAAAACGCCACTTCTTTATCAACTGGGTCAACTCTGCACACATTAAACTCTTGCCTAGTTACTGTATTCTAGGGCTCATTGCTGTTGCAGGAAGACAAGATTGGTAGGTGAATGCCTACTTGTGATAACTTGGATACGGTTATAATCATAGACTATAACAGACTCAGCTTCGCGAATTAGGTTAGCATACGATGTGATACTCGCCTCTAACCGTAGGTAAGGAGTGATTTTGTTTTAATTGAGCTAAAACAGATCTTAAATTTATAGATTGAGGTTAGGGCAAGTGTTGCTTCAAATTTACTATAAATATAGGATAAAAGTCCCTTGGTAGTTGTTAAGTATTATAAACCAAAACAAACTACAAAAAAGTATGATTCTCAAACTTTCCCACATTTAACGCCATCTACAACCCTTAATTATAAAACTCGCACAGCGCATTCCTCACTCAAAATGCGGGTGTCTCTGTATTCGATTTCGATTGGGCTCTGCCTTTTCCACACCGTCCTCGGCGGTAGTGTGACACTCGTAGGCTCGCGGGGCGCAAAGGGGGATGTCGGGACATGCACCAGCAACGCAGACGACAACTACGACGACAAGAAAGTTGCTGATTTACTAGAAGAATTGGGCACAGCAGGTACAAGGGTTGGAAACAATTTTGTCCTTAACGATACTATTTTGTGCTGCGATGGTGAATTTGTTTCTCAGTTTAGGGGCTTTTGCGAAGGACCACCAATTTTTGGTGTAGCAATGTGCAAGACTGGCGCTTCATCCATCTGAGAGCAAGAAGGGGAGGATATCAAGAAGTCAATGAATAGTAGATCTAGCTATATTGGTAATAATATTATATCTTTATATCGTTAAATCGTGCAATAAATTTCAAACAGAATATACTGAACCCAACCTATTTGTGTTCCCAACTCCGTCTCATCTCACAATGTTGCCGTAATAAAATCTCACCAATAATGGCCCGTTTTGAATGAATATATTGCGATTTTCATGTGCGTGCAAGTGCCACTGTCCCATTTCGCCAGCACCAGTCCCGAGATCATGGAGGACTTCATTGCTTTCCCTAACAATCCTGGCTGTTTTTTTTGTCGGCCTTAACCCCCTTCTCCCCCAAAACTCCTTCCCCCTATCAACAGCCTCATGCTCATGATCAGCAGTATGAACCCCCTTCGTCTACTCTTAACCAACCACCTCTCCGCCTCAACCTTGGACTCCGACTCACTCGTGGGAGTCGCGCTGGCGAGGTTATACAACATTCCCCCTGCCACACCATTTACCCCTACCCCAGACGCATCCACGTCCTCATCGCGCAGGACCGTCCAATCCGCGACATCGAGCTAGATGAGTGTCTTCAGTGGCGGAAAGGTAATATAAAAGTATGCAGAGGGGAGTAGTAAGGCCGAAGGGGTGATGGGGAAAGGATGGTGGCTTGGTCGACCATTTTAAAAGGGGGGGGGTTGAGTTTTTGTGTTGGTGAACTGAAATGTTCGGAAATAGAGATATATTTGAAATATTGAGAAAAATTGGAAGTTGGCTTTGGGTTTATTTAAATTTGACGTTATGGAAGCCCCTTGAGCGCACACCGACTATGATAGAAGGGATGATAAAAGACGCCCAGTGGCCTGAGAGAGGACAACGAGAAGTAGATAGTTAAAATAATGACAAGTGAATCTTCCTTAACTTTGGACAAAGACACCCTCCCTGCCTTGATGTGAACCCCTTCCTCGCAGTATAGACAAAACAACAACAAAGAAAACCATCAACGAACTACAAATTAAGAAACAACTCACAGCCATCAGTCTCAAACCCCCACTACCCCTATCCCCCATCCCTCATCCGACCCCCATCACCAAACGCCATCCCATCCCCTTTAGCATCCAATATCCGCCCCCAGGATGGGAGATCAACACCCACTAGCAACATGCCACAACGTCTATCCTGTCTTGGCCCTCTTCATTCTCCGCGGAGGAGGACCCCTTATGGTAGATCTTCCCCCTGGTGATCTGTCTAGCAGTTCGTTAATTGTCTAGGAAGTTAAGTTGGTGGGAGATCACTTTTCTTTCTTCTCCAGCAGCAATAGCAGACAGGGGATAGGAGGTAGGAGGTAATGGGGAGGATGGTATTTGTTTTTTGCGTTACGGTATACTCGAGCGGTGATGGTGATGTGGGTGGGAAAGGGGGAATGTCTTAGGACGCCACGCCGACGGAGACATTGACAACCGCCGCCCAGCTCCCATCGATCACCCCCGTCAGTCACCTAGGCGTCATATCCTACAGAACAGCAGCATGTGCACGCAGTCCTCACCACGACACTACTCAGTCATTCACCTGCATCCCCAATCTCCACACCCGCATACCCTCACATCCAGACACGTCAATTCCTAATTCCCCTTCCTCCCCATCCAATTCCCATCACAACCCCCCCACACAACACACCGGCAACCCACCCGAGATCGACACCCGCACCTCTTCGCCTTGGCACAACCCCCTACCACCCCTCCCCGCTCCCCGGCGCGGCGTCAGCTCGGCAGGGGTTGTGGTGAGGTGGTCGTGTAGGGGTGTGGGTGGTGACCGAGCAAAGTTTGGAGGCGAGGTGGGTGTGTTGGCGGTTGTGGTTGTGGTTGTGGGTTTGGGCTGGGACGGGAGCGTGGGCGTGGCGTGCGGTGTGCGGTTGTGGTACGGTGTGCTGGGGAGGGGGGATGGGAAGGGGGCGGCAGGATAGGATAGGAGGGGAGTGCGGGTTTGAAATCCGTTGGTTGTTGCCTGGCTGGCTGGTTGGGGATTGATTACATACATACGAGGAGGCACAGACCGACAAACCACTCGCAAACCACCCACAAGAAACGCGCCGGGATTTATTTGATCCGTCCGTATTCCCTCTAGGCCACACTAAACCAAACCGCAGTTCAGTGCGTGCAGCATGGTGCGGCAACGCAAGGTCCTGACATCAGACGAGCGAGATGGAGTGTACGTGCGCGCCCGATTCTAGATCTTCCTAGCGAAGGAGCCGGGGCTGTGGGGGGGTTGTGGTTAGGGGGAGGAGGGGAGCCGAGCCGGGTGGTTTCACGATGTTGGATGGGAGATTTGAGGGCTGGGGGGGGGGATTGGTGTGCAGTACAATATGTACAGGTAGGTGGTGATTTATTCGATAGGGGCTCGTGGCGTTTAGGAGAGCAAGTATTTTGGGGGGGGACAGAATTGACGATGGGTGAATATGATGGGAAAGTGGATGATACGCATCCATTTTCCATATTTTCTCCCCAGTCCTGTTCCTGACCTGTTTTCTCCTATATCGCCGGATGTAGAAATGTTCTTTTAGTGGCGAAAGGCACAAACAAGCAAGGTACGCGCGACAAAACCACCACCGTTGGGGTACGTACCGTGACACTAGCGATTATGACGCAGGAGGTTGAAAATGTTGAACGTGTTCCTGACGGCGTCGGTGGTGATGGGAGATTGGAGATTCGGGGGTTGGGGATTGGAGATGGGCGCAGCGACGGGAGGGACGTCATGATGGGCGGTTTTGTTGTAGGGTGTAGGGTGAATTGACAGGGGAAGAGGAATATCTTTTGCAGGCTGTTTTGTGAGAAAAGGGGGGATTTTATGAAGAGTAGAGTACTTCTCCTAGGGTTGTGTCTATTCTCGGATAATATAAGTGCATGGGTTGTAATAACAGCACTGTATAATCGAGGCAAGTATAAGCAAGCTAGGGAGGAGGACAGGGATACAAGGAGCTTGGGTGATTTCTGCTTTCCCAGGGGAAACTTTTTTGCCTAGGGAATTTAGTAGGGAAAAAACATGATGCCGAGGAAGCCGGCGCTGTTTCGATAGTGGCTTGTCAGTCAGTCTGTGATACCTAGTAATTAGCTCGGAAGGAAGATTTTCTAGGCTGGTGATACGGGGTTTCAAAAGGGTTGGCAGAGCTGAAAAAACTGACTGGACTGTGATGACCAAGATGCAGAGCGGGAACGGGATCGATCGTGTGGAAGGTGATTGTGATTGTGAAGGTTTGTTGAGGTTGAGTGATTATTTTTTCCACGTTTTGCTGGTTACCTCATTTGCACATGCATTTTGTGTACATGAGAAATACTTGTACTGCTTTTCTATACTTTCTAGACTCTAGACTTTCCGTATCTCAGCTCTCTCCAGCAATGGCGATGGATGGGATTCTCCAAAGTCCGCTCAAGTCCGCCCATTAAATCCGCATTACCCGCTCCTCTACTCATCTTCCAATTGCCGCTCCCCCTCCAACTGCCGCCCGGCCTCCAATTGTAGTCTCTCCTGCTCCCCCAACCGCCATATCCTATCCCTCTCCTCGGCCACCTCATCAAACACCCTATCCATCTCGACGCTATTCATAACCCTCCCATCAAGTGCATCAATAAAGATGACCTTCTCCAGCTCGCAAGGCCAGAAGTGATCCTCCGCAACCCTATGCCAAACCTCCATCCCATCCGCACAGATAATACAAATCTCCTCTGCATTCTCAAACTGACAAACCTCTACTAACTCCTCAAACGTCACCCGCGTAGTCTCCCTCTCAATCTGCAGCCGCCTGATACTACCTGCCACTGCTTTAAACCAACCGATCCGCGTCGGCCCAAGAGACACGATATCAATATCCGGATTCAACCAGACATACCGCGGCTCCGCGCCCCCATCGGCGCACGCGACTTCCTCTACCTCCGCGAAGGCCTGGGCGTACAAACCCAGGCCCCTGGCTTCGCGGCAGGTCTGTAGCGGCGCTGGCACGGGCGTTGGGGAGACGAGGTGCCGGACCTTCGCCTTTCCCTTCCCTTTTTCAAGGGGGAGCATGCGGACCTCGACGGTGCGGGGCTCGACTGTCGCTTTCCATATCAGCGCGCGAATCTCGGGGGGGAGAGAGCTGAATGTAGGCATATCTGTAGAGCGAGCCCTATGCTAGTCAGGGCGGGCCAGAGCATCGTGTGTGGGCACTTCTAGATCATCTGGGCCAGGCTGGTTGCTATCTATCTATCTATCTATATCTATCTATGATGTACGGAGTAGAGAGCGCAAACGTGTAGTAGACACGCCAGAATCGCCTCTACTAGGCCAGGTACAGTACCAGAGTTTGTGGTATATCCGCCGGACGTATCTTTCACGGACACTAAAGCTGCAGCAAAACCACGGTTTCAAGTAGCGCGTCTGGTACCTGACTTACATCGGCACCGTCAATCAATCAATCGCCCATCAATCACCCATCACCCAACGATTCGCGCCGGCGCGACGACAGGACAGAGCAGAGCTAGGCTACATATCACAGTTCCCTAGGACGGATAACGGAGTAGCCGGACAAAAAGCTTCATCATCATCGATCGAATCCAGGTCGTCGGCCACCATCAGGGTCGCTAGGGTCGTTTTTTTCTAGTAGTGGTTGCAGTAAATTATCGATAATCGCACCCATAAGATCAGCCTAGGAGATTGGCGGGATTGTCTGTTAGGTGGGGGCTACGGCTTGCGAGGATGGTCGCTCTAGAGTGCGATGGACGGTGATCGCTTCCACCCTCGGTCGACGATGACGTTCGCTCATTAGGGAATCCTTAGGAACCCCCTAGTACTGTACTGTACAGGCGGAGTACGTGGGAAGTTGTCAACGGCGTGGCCAGCACACCCCCCTGTCGAAGTTATGTATGATACTCGAGTACATCCAGCCACCCACCCCCCGGTCCAGCCACTCGCTCGCTCGTGCCTGCTCTTGGGCCAAAAAACCTGTACTCGAAGACAATTTTCGCCATCTCCGCCGCCCGCTTCGACGATTGCCCTTAAGCTAGTGGAAAACACTCTATGTACACTGTACTAGCTGGGTGCAAGTGCATGGTTTGTGATGCCATAAATAAACTGGCCGGACGCAGAGCGAAATGGCCGGAGCTTTCGGACGACGCGGGGGGATAGGGATAACCTTACTTTTCCCTTTCACTTACTCAACTCACTCACTCACTTACTCGGCCCCCCTTCCCCCTTCCTTCTCGCTCGGTGGATAGATGATGGGGTGAGCACTAGATCGGGGCTGTGGTGGCAAGAGGTACTCTTTCTAGGGAGTGATTGATGAACGACTGGTGCGATACGGGGTTGGATACGAGTATGGCTGCTGTCAAGATTAGGTGCCAAGGCAGGATACGCGGATGGCGGATGCGGAGGAGGGACAGGCAGCGGCGGGTTTGTGGCACAGCACAGGAGATGGGATGGGGATGGGATATCTTCAATCAATCTGTGGCCTATGATTTTCGGCGGATATGTGTATGGCCGAGTGGGTGGAGGCATCGCATCGCATGGTATGTGTATTGTATATGCAGGTCACCCAAATCTGGCGGCCATCGGAGCAGCGGCCATAACAATCAATCAATCAGCACTCCCACTCCCACTTCCCTTTCTCTTCCCTGTCCATCATACCCATCCCCCAAAGCGGCACCTAGGCGAAGTGGAAATGTGGGAGGAATTCTTGGAAATCAGACCACTACCACTGCCAGTCCCGGTAGCTCCCCTTGGAAGTCCCTAAGTCCCTCTCTCGTGGGGCTGGGTGGTGGGTGGTTGGTTGGTCCCTTTTCCCTTGTACTGCTGTAAAGTACAGTACTGTGGTATGGTAATTGGTATATGAAATTCTTTCGGTTCTTCTTCTCCATAGTAAGTACAGTATAATCGAGCAGCGCACGAACAAACGACGCTACTGTGCCAATCTCAAAGTTAGCACTGCCCAGTTCCCGCAAGCATCAGAGACTTTTTCATCTCGCAGCGAGGAGCAAGCAGCAGTGCAAGGTACAGCAGCGGGAACAGCCAACCCAACAAGTTGTGCGGTATATGATGCATGCACTGTACTGGATTCGCTGCTACTGCACAGTAAAGGGTCGATCGAGGTTCTGCGTTGTCTCTCCCTCCTGCCTGACTGTTGATCATTTAATTTAGCAAGTATACTTCTACCAAGTTAACAGGGCCAGTTAGCAGGCAGGCCGGTTAGCAGCCCTAGACAAAAAGCCGTGACCGGATGGTGGTGGGTGGTGGTAGCCACGAAGTGAGACATTGTTACGGAGAAGGGGCATGCATGCAGTGCGTTGATACGATTTCATACGACGATGGCGTCCAGGGCATGAGAAGTTGGATGTCCATCGAGTCCATCGAGTCCATCCAAGATCATCCCATCAGCATCAGGGCTCCATTTTCCAACTGTGGGATCGCCGGGCGTTCCCTCTTGCTCCATTGCTCCAATTTGCTCCACCCGCGCAGCCTGCTCATCGTAGAAAAATTGGGATGCGAATTTCTTCACGGGAAAGTACGAGTGGTTGTGCCTTCCTTTTGCTGGTTTGGGAGATGGGATGGGGCGGGGATGGGCTGTGGGAAGTGGGATATGGCGGCGGTACTTTTGGTGTAGAATACAGTAGTGGAGATGGGAGTGGAGTGGGCAAAGTAGGCAGTGGGCAGTAGGCAGGTACTATAATAGTGGTTTGGAGTAGTGGTAAGTGGCAATCAGTGGGATTGAGCATCTATGTTGTATTTTGCTGTGTGGAGGTTTATTATACTGGCTGTGGGCTGTAGAGTACATACTGTGAATATCTACGGAGACTACAAAAACAAGGCCCCCGAGAATCACTAACTAAAAGGTACTTCTGTCTTCTACTATATCACCACTATAAACCCAGGTACTCTTTGCCTGACAATCACTAACCAAAAGATACTTCCTTCCTCTACCATCCCACTACCATAAACCCAGGTACTCTTTGTCTAACAATCACTATCACTAACCAAAAGATACCTCCTCCACCCACCACCGCACCACCACAACCACAAGTACTCTTTGCCTAAAAACGCTTTTTATATTTATGCAACCCCATCCCATCTACAAAATTCAATCGAAATTCGCTACTTCCCCCATTCACGCCATCAACCTCCAATTACCCCCAATCACCAAAGTACCATTCCCTCCACCACCACATACAAAAGATACCTCTCATCACCAATTCCCATCCTATGCATAAAATAAGTACCACCCTACTATCCTAACCGTACTACTGTGGTCCCGCCGCCAAGTCCAAAAAGCCACTGGCGAACGCCTTCGACGCAGAACGAAGTTATTGTCATCCACTCATCCACTCTATTGTATCTCCTCCTTCGACAATTCCACAACCCCATCCTAGCCACGTCAAACCACGAAAAAAGCCACCACCGTTCGTTCTCCCCAATAATTTACCAACTACAAACCAAAGCTGTAATTCACACAGCTGTAGTTGCCGACACTCGTTCACATCTATTGGCGGAAAGAGAAACATCACCTTCGTTTTTGATCTTGTCCTGGCGACCACCTCCGACCAGAGACATACCAACCTTTTTTCCGCGAACAGCCTCACGATCACGATCCTACCAGCCCCATCGTCAATCCTCATCCCATCATCCACACCGGCGCACATACACACGCTTCTCCCGCTTCAAACGATAACCACCCCCGCCAGCCACCCCCTCCGAACACACATACCTGCCCTTGCCGCATACAGTGCAGGTCAGACATCCCGTCACAAAAGCAAGCGCCCAACACGCCTCAAATATCCACCGAAACTTATACTATCCTAGCCCGCGTCAAGTTACAACACAGCGTCCGTGTGCGCGGGTGAACTGGCGCCATTGGCACCACACGCCTCCTTCCATTTGCTGCCACCTCATCTGTCGTGTCTTGGAAATAGTGCGCCGACTTCTCCCATTTGGGCAAGATGGCTCCGACAGCTCCTCGACTGAGGATCCTCTCAGGTCCGTCTATCCCTCTAACCCAATTGATCTCCCATACCGTTCTTCACCTCAACCCCCCCCCCCCCCAAAACCCTCAACCCCGGTCCCGCCGACTCTGTCCCGTCCCTCCAAGTTAGGACAAATGCAACTGCGCTTCCTACCTTCGCTTTTTTTAAACTTCCCGTCCCTGTTGCTCTCCGACTCACCTGCGCGTCTGCCGATGAACTGTCAAATATGGGCGACGCAATGCTAATGGAAGTCTGTGTAGTGGGCGGAAATGCAGTGTCGGCCTTTCTATCATGGAGGCTTCAAGCAACGAATGCTTGTGATGTGACGTTGGTATGGAAGTCTGGTTTCGACGCGGTCTCTCAATATGGCATTTCATTCAAGTGAGTCTCGCGGATGGACAATTCCTCAATGCCAAGCCACAAATACTGACAGCCTTCCTCCAGATCGACAGCGTTTGGTAACGAGCGCTTCAAGCCGCGGCATGGTAAGTTCGATCTGCCAGATCCTGCGAATTCGTTGCTGACTTCAATTCCCTAGTTGTCCGGACACCAGAAGACGCTGCCGCCAGCAAAGAGGGCGCTTTCGATTACGTCCTGCTCTGCGTCAAGGCCCTTCCCGATATTTACGATCTCGCGGCTGTAATTGAGTCGGTGGTCACTCCTCAACACACCTGCATTCTCGTCAACACGACACACACTCTCGGCGTCGAGGCGCATCTCGAACAGCGATTCCCGACCAACGTTGTCCTATCCCTGGTATCCGGCGCGGAACTCACACAGCTAGGAGTCAGTGAATTCGAGCACAAGGCATCCACAGAGGTCTGGGTGGGCGCTGCGAATAAGAACGCGGCTATACCGGCGTCGATACAGCAGGATATGGCCGAGGCGCTGGCAATGACGCTGAGCACCGGACAAGTGGACTGCAAGGTGTCGCGCAACATCCGCCAGCAGCAGTATGAGAGGATGATCGGGTATGGATATTACAGTTCCTACGAGAAACACGCTAACTATTTTCTAGACCCATTGCTTTCCACCCACTGAGTGTGCTCATGGAGACTCCGTCCCACGCGGCCCTGCTCGAGAAAACGGCTGTCTTGCCGATGATCAAGGATGTGATGGACGAACTACTACGCATCGCCGAAGCACAGGGGTGCACTTTCCCGAAAGGGTTCACCGAAAAGACCCTCGAAGAAATGGTCCGCCCATCCGAGTCGAATAGCATCATGTACCAGGATTTCATGGCGAGGAGACCAATGGAGGTCGAAACTTACTTGGGGTCGCCTATCAAACTCGCACAGTCGGTTGGCCTGAAAGTGCCCCGAATCGAAACGTTGTACGCGCTGTTGCACAGCGTCAACATTGTGAACCAACAGAAGCCCAAGGAAGCCCCAGTGACCCCTGCTGTGAACGGGAATGGCCAGTTTCCGACACGGTTATCGTCAGCCCCGATACCGCGGCCGATGAACGGGCCGAATGGTGCGCCCAATGGTATGCCCAATGGTATGATGAATGGTATGGGCAGAGGACGAGGAAGGGCTCCATCGATGGGACCACCACCCGGAATGAGGCGTGGAGGACCAATGAATGGCGCTCCAAACGGCTACGGACGGCCGCCACCAAATGGCTATGGGTCGAGCCAACAGTCGAGACGCGGGTCTATTGACAATGAGTTGGCAGACGAGTTCAGCCATGTTGTGCTCTACGATGATATCCCAGAAGGCGTCTCTAATATGGGCAACGGGGGTGACGATATGGCGCTTCGCGAGCGTGAACTGATGCTCAGACAGCGTGAGATCAACATGAGGGAACAGGAAATGCGCATGAGGCGTGGACCACCACCAGGACCCAGGAGAGGCGGCGCGACCCCATCCATCCGGAATGGCGGCTTCGACGATGATGACGACGACGATGACGAGTACTTTGACCCAACTAGCCGTCCAGCACCACCGCTCATCGACCCGGATAACTTCGACATGATGAGCGTCACCTCGCGACGCAACCGCAAGGCGCCTAGCATCAGCCAGAGCAAGATGCGCAGCAATCCCGAAGGCGACTCCAGGAGGGGATACGGCCAGAGGCCCATGCAACCCGGCAGGAACCGATCTAGCGCCAGGTTAATCGGCAACCTACCCGGCACGCACGACTCCATTATGGACGACCCGCTGATGGGCTACTCGTCGAACCGCTACGGAAATGTCGACCGCCAGTCGCTAGGACAGGATTCAAGGGCCGCCTCGTTAACGTCAGCACGACTTGATGAACTGCAGTTTGCTGGCGGCCACATGAACGGACCCTTCCCTCGCCGGACAAGCCAATCCCCTGGAAACCCCTACAGCCCGCAACTCGGCCGCGGCAATGGCCGACCATCGCCACCCAACGGACACATGGGATACCCACCTAACGGACGCCCATCTCCACCCGGAGGCATGAGGCAGCCGATCCCACAGTACCCACCGGGACAGGGCAATATGGTTGCGCCGCAGCAAGTCGAGCAGCATGCAGGGGTGAGCGCCCTCCACCTGCCTAAAGGGCCCGTAAACAACCGAAGTCTGACTGGTAGTGCGAGCGCCAGCGCGGGGAGTGGTGATAGTGCACACATCGACTCTGAGAATTCGGCACACAGCAGCCAGAGCAGTCTCGGGCCGCGATTCCCTGTGGGGGTACGGTGAGCTGGTTGGGAGGTCTCCCGAGGCGGAGGCCCGGCCGCGTCAAGCGTGGTGATATAGGGGAGGAAGACATGAAGATGGCGCGGTGACGAAAAGCGCATGTCCTGCCAGCCCCCTTTAGCAACACGAGAGCGGCACCAGACCACGACTGTTTTACCCGATTATAACGCAATACATATACACAAGTCATCGAAAACTACTACTACTACTCTTCTCACACGAAAACAACCTTTTTTTCCACCAACTCGACCCAATGAGGCGAGGGCCACGGGAAGGAGGCGCTTTAATCACGATTACTGGCTGCGGGGTTTAATAATGAATATTGGGCTTCTTTTTTTTATTACTATAGAGATTCGATTTTTCTCTCGACTGGGGGGATTTGCGACGGACGGACGCAGGGCACAAAAGCAACCATGCGAACGGACGGATGTTCTTTCCCTCTTCTCTCGAGAGATATTGAATGGCGGGGCTGGGATGGGGGTTATCTATACTGGACCGGGGTGGACTTGGTAATACGTCTAGTTGTCTTTGGGCATTTCTGCATGGTTCCGCGGCGTTCGTTCGTTTTTTCGACATCCGTTTTTCGTGCTTGTCTTTTTTTTTTTGTGTCTGGGAGAGATGGATGGGATGGGATGGATTGGTTGGGGAAGGAAAGGGGGGGAGGTATACAGATCCCTCTTTCTTTTATTACACCCGCCTTACTACTACTACGCTACTACTACTACTACTACTACTACTACTACTACTATTACCGTCCTTGTTGTTCATCTTCTTTTTATTACTTTTTTACTACTACTGGAAACGGAAACTCTCTCTTTTGTTTGGGTGAGATGGATGGGTGGTGTTGTGGAATGGGATGGGTCTGATTGTGGGTAAACAGGTTGTTGGAGGGGATTTTGTATGGGTGGGAGGGTGGGATTGAGGGGATGATAGGGGTAGATGGGGGAATGAAAAAGGAGTGATGTTATGTGCTGTTCTATGCTGCTGTGTGTGAATTGGCTGTAAATGAATGTGGTGATGTGTGATGTGATTGACTGGGTAGGTGGGTGAGTGAGTTGTGCCAGCCCCAGTACAACAACGCCATCGACAGGCAGGCTATGAACGATGCAACAAACCCAAAAACACTATCGATCTATCTCCACAAATCATTCGCCGGAACAGGCAGCAGCGAACACATCCGCTGTGTTCTGCTCATAGTATCGAGCGAGCTTACTCACTCCCATGACCGCTTGACATGCAGACGAGCTTCGAAGCGGTAGAGGTGCGCGAGGTAGCTGGGGGGGAGAGTGCGCGGGTGGGTATGGTATTGATGACTCTGGTGGTGAGGGAGGTGGTGCCGTCTCCAGGATGGCTAGACTGGGGGCAGGGGGAGGGTTGGGGATTGGGGGGAGTTGTGGATACTGAAGAGGAAGGAAGTGATGTGTTGGTTCGCGAGTACAACGTCTTCGTGATGGATAGTCTACACAGACTACAAGATTTCCAAAAATAACTTTGATCCACCACCTAATTTGATACTTCTCAAACCCCTAATCACCCCCAAATCTACCAATCATACTCCCACCCAACCGCCAGTGGCGTCCGCTTCAACCTCCCCGGCGGCGACGCCAGGTTGAATTTTGAAATCAGGAAGATACAATCCTCCTCCACTAGCACAGCGTTCAGGGCCGCAAACCCGTCTTCATCCACCTTACTAGGCAGAACCTGCATGGCTGAACCGAAGAAACTCTGTTGGTAGATGGGGAGTTCGTGGTCGTAGATCGAATAATGCGTCATCTTGACCAGCTGCCTATTCTTCAGATCGAGGGTAATCATAACTCCTATTCAGCCAGGCCGCATAGCCACACAGCGAGACGTGCTCCGTGACATCGAACACGCGCCGCGGATTCTGGGGAATCTGCGCACTAATCCCGTCGCCGGGTTCGGGACCGTGTCGTCTATCTGGAACTCGTTGTGGATCAACCAACTAGAAGCGGATTCGAGCTATACCATGGCGGAAGGGCCTCGGAGGGGAGTATACGGCAGACGCGCGTGATGGGGGGCTGTTTGGGGCGGCGACGGCGGGGGTTGGATTTGCTTTGGGGGTAGACGGTTGTGGAGCGGGGACTGGCTCGCCTCGTTTGGCCTTGAGGTTTCTCAACCTCGATGGCTGTCTCGGTGTGGTTTCCATGTGCGGTATAAAATCGTTGAGAGGACGGGGTTGTGCGTGTATTGAGCCTTTGGAGATTTGGCGGGGTGAACGAGCACGAGGTTACAAAGATGGATGGGGTAAGGAAAGGTGCGGGACGATGCTTTGGTTACATATGCCACAATAGATTTAAGCTAATTATATTTACGTATTAAAGTAGATTATATTGATAGAGGTGTCATGAGTATAAAACATAAGAACATTTCCTACATCCTATTATAGGTACTACTAAATTCTCTTCTTGCCTTCCATTCCATTCTCGGTCAAAAACTGTAAGGGATCTTTGTGCTAACGAGCGAATTAGCTGGCCATCTAAGAGAACAAGAAACTGTTGGCTTACCAGTCGATACAATATCAAGAGCTTTGACAAATACATTCAATGGCTGTTCTAGCATGAAGACAGCCCCACGAGCGATATCCTCACCTTCCAAAGGAGTAAATCCCTCAAAGAACTTCTCGTATTGCGACTTATCATGTCCCACCCTCAAGCTGTGGAAGTTGGTCGCCACGCAACCGGCTCCTAGCACCAGGACTCGAATATCAGCCCCGCTGAGCTCATTTCTCAATGCGTTGCTGAATGCCTCTTGAGCCGCTTTACCGGCGTGATAAACAGACTCGCCCGGAAATAGAGGAACTTCGAGACCAGTGATAGAGGAAATGTTAAGAATGGTACCAGCTTTCTTTTTCATGAAAGAGGCATTAAGTACTGCATATGTCATGAACATCATCCCGTTTATGTTCGTGTTGTTCATCTGTAAGATATATGAGATTGAAAGGTCTTGGAATGCTGCTGGGGCTCAGAGCGCAAGACCGGCCTGGTTATTAAAACTTTTAGTGAAGGTTCGACTGCTTAGATTGGCATCTTACGTTATTGATTAGAATATCAATGTCACCCATCTCCTTGAGTGCATTCTGTACTCCCGCCTTAACACCTTCATAGTCCTGAATGTCCACAGAGGCACAGTAGACTTTTGTGCCAGGATACTTGCTTTTGATACTTTCCGAAAGCTCTGTCAGTTTAGACTATTTTATGGGAGAATTTCTCATGTTAGATTGGTAAAATGGCTGCTCACTTCTGTTCTAGAGAACAAAATCAAATTTGCCCCGTTCTCAGCTAACGCCAGCGCGATCTGCTTTCCGATACCAATCGAAGCACCAGTCTTGTTATAAATTTAGAAATGTAATAGCTAGGGTGACATCGGATCATACAACAAGCACATTTTTCCCGTTGATTGATGACATTTCTGTTTGTAAGAGCAATAGTTACGGGATATCGAATCGTCTTGATCGAAGAAGAATCCGGTTTGAGAGAGTGGCGGCGACTATACGGGTTGAAGTACAGATCAAAGTGCCTTACAAATACAAATATACTGGTTATGTAGATCAAGAGCAATAGCGTAATATGGATTAGTGTCCTAGTAGTGTTATCTGGTGGTGCATACAGTACCAACAACAAGTGTTCGGGTTACTGCGATCTTTAGCGGGGAGACCCCACCCACCATTTAGCCAAGTCAGGACATACCGGTTGGACGATATTCTAAAGTATGGGGAACACAGCCAATATCATATGTGGTTCTCTGGCTGCCGTAATATCTCACATGGCACACGGGGCAAGAACCACAGAAAATATAGCATATAGAATAAATAAAATCAATTGAATTACTACACTATCTGCGACTCTACGTATCATATTTGTAGGTCTCATAGACACCTTAAACCCCTCTCAAGCTAAGGAGCTAAGGGTCGAGCCGCAGCTAAGCCTAGTGGCTGCATATCAGGCAACCAATTGAGGAACTAGACTGGATGGTTAGGGATATTGCCATTCTGGAGGCAAAGGAACTGCGCACGTCCCCTTTCCCCTCAACAATACCCATTGCCATAGGCACAGCGTTTAAGGAATTCTTGTTGATTTCGAGTCACTTTCCCATCATTTGGGTAATAGTCGGAGTGTTTGGCCGTCCTGGTTTTTGTACCTTGTTCAGAGTGCCTTGCTCTTATTTTCCGTCGTCCGGCATACGTGATAACGTTTAGAGACCTTCCAATATTTGCGTCGCACGGTCATTCCTCAAATCGTGAGATAATGCCGAGCTTCAAGTGGCTCCGAAAGAAGGTGTTACGGAAAAAAAAGAGAGGCAGTAGGAACAAGGACCTGCTCCCTCTCCTCCCCGCTGACCGACCAAGCATTTTGACGCCGTCGACGTCGTCAGAGAACCTCGTGTCTTTTGACAACTACGGTCTCTTTCAGCGCCTTCCATATGAAATCCGCCGCAGTATTCTTATTGAAGCATTTGGTGGGCGCACATTACACATGGATTTAGAATTCAACCATCCGCTTGTACGGAAGTCTGGGACACAAACGGAGATCAGCCACTGCGACCTTGATTCGAACCTAATCCGGGACACTGATATCCGCAAAGGCTGGCAGTGGTTTGGCTGCGTGTGTCATCGGCGAGAAGATGGTCACTGTGGCAGTTTGTTTCGCTCACTATTCGGTACGAGGGAGGGCGAGCTGATCCCGAAGGGGAGACCATGGGAGGACACATGTTGGAGAGGCATCCCAAATCCTAGCGAGTGTGGGCTGCTGCGGGGAAAAGACGGACCTTCAAAATGTTTTATTGGCATCATTGGATGGCTATTGGCATGCCGACAAGCGTAGGTGATCTCCAAGACCTCTCATGTTTTCTATTGGCATCTAAGAATAACAATGACTTGAGCAGTTATGCTGATGGCATTGATGTCCTTTTTGCGACTAACACGTTTCATCTAAAGAGCCCTGATCTACTGGAGCACCTCCAGCGCATGGTACTTCCCCAGCGATTACGCGCTATCCCGTTTCTTGAAATGTGCTGGCTCAATAAATATAGTAGATCCCAATTGCGGGTTCTCTGGGACGATCCGACAACAGAGGACTCGGAGTTGCATGCACTATGTCGGATGGTCCCTCAGGCGTTTCCTAATGTTCTCCGTCTTGACATTACAATCATATGCGATATCAGGCCTACTGGAGATGACTTCCCAGACATCACTTGGGCGACTCGACGTGTTCGAGCAAGGACTCTGAAGTTGTCCGCGTTAGCGATGGAACATTCCATTTTTGGCCCTATTGAGAGAATGCTACGCACTCTAGGGCCTGGGCGAGAGTTCAGTATCACCATCTCGATGTGTGCTTGGGAAATCTTAGCAGATAAGCATCGTGTTTTATATGGCTCGGAACTCAAGATCGAATGGTACTGCTCTGGGATCGAAGGTCGGTTTTGGAAGGTGCTTGACCCTGTTAATGAATTGGGCTACTGGATTTGCTGTGGTGATAACCAAGAGATGAGGATGCGATATCTTGATTGTGGTATGGGACAAGGTGCGGAGAATGTGCGGAACGCGGAGATCCAGGAGGCCGCGCAGATCGTGGAGGATGCGCAAATTGCGACGGACGCGGAGAGTGCAGAGAACGCGCAGAACGCGGCCTGAAATTGTCGTTATTGACTATTTCTACAAACTGGGAGATGCTGCTCTTAGAGCTAAAGAGATTAGTTGCAAGGGGGAAGTTTGGCTGGGGCGGCACATCTGTTACATCAGAACACAATTGTCAACACTTATAAATAGATGGCTATATGAGAAAGACATACGTATAGTTTATACCTCCATAATTGTACGTAGCAAACCCAGAACCCTGATAAGTGTCTAGGTACCTGGCATATGATGACATTGAAGAGTTTGAATGTCCAAGGTCGAGAGTCATACTCCCAAGTGGATGAAACGCCCTTGGAGAGTATACAGTACCTGACATATTTGCGAGAACAGACTGACCCGCTCCAGTGAGATTACTAGCTGAGAGCAGTGAACAAATACTAGACAAAGCACCAAGAACATTGGAACTGGCGCGGTTAGTCCAGTGCCTGCTCTGTAATGATAGCGCTGAGTGGCACATGAGAAAGAAGAATCTTTCGAATCTTTCCTAATATACGTAAATGTGACCACACATATGTATGAATTAGCTTCACCTGGGGCTACTACTCCTAGGATTGATAATCTAGAGCGACAGTGCATAATCACTGTTATTAAAACACGAATAGTGAGACTGGACTCGCATCTTCTTACCTGACCCTAAAATAACGAGCGTATTCTGGAACAAGGGACTGGGAGGTGGTCTAGGAATAGGGATTCTGTTGAGGCGGTGAGTGAGACTTCTGACAATTAGTGAACAATGTCTTATAGAGCTCATCAGTGCAAAAGGCACCTCATGAGATTTATCCCTAATTACCATGTGTTATAGAGACTTTAGATCCATTCTATTAATAAATATGTCAACCCCGCGCCTGCCGTTTCCAGAGGACCAATACGCTTGAGAGGAGCCGGTTGATTCGTCAGGTCGGGCATGGTGGATAGAGACGATGGGGAGGGTGTTTGGCCCATTCGAAAAATAGCTGTATCATTTGCTAAGGAAATTGACTCTTAGTTATAGTGGATCTGTGAAAAGCGTCCAAATATTGCTCATTGTCCAGTGTGTCTGAGTCTTCATACACCTCCTCCCCGTCGAAACGGTGGACTAATTTATGCTTATTGAGGAACACAACCTGTTTTGCTCCTCGCTATCAGTGAAATACAGATAAACTAAATCTACAATCCCTCGCGTTCCTCCTGTTCTTCTATGAAATAAGGGAGATCATTCTCATTTGAAGCCGTGTAGTTCCAACATATCCACTGCCCCTGTACCTGAGAAGGCACACGCTAGCAGACTGCCATCTGGTGACAAGGCAATACCCGAATCGATCTCACCAGGCCTAACGAGCGTATCGTGCACGTTTCCCGTGGTTGACTCCCATATCTGTATCGTCTTGTCTAAGGAAGCTGATAAAAGCAGCTTCCCGTCTGGTGAGAAGGCGATGGACACAACACTCCTAGTGTGCTCTGCAAATGTTTGTCGATTTATTCCTGTAGCTAGATCCCATATCTTAACCGTGGTATCTAGTGAAGTTGATGCTAGTAGTTGACCGTCCGGTGAGAAGGCTATAGCAAAAATGCAGACACTATGCGCCACAAACGATCTTATCTCATATCCTGTGTGCGGATCCCATAGTTTGATAACTCCACCCCCACAAGCGGATGCGAGTAGCCTTCCATCTGGTGAGAAGGCGACAGATTGAGCACCGCGCTTATGTATGAGAATTAACAGTAAGCATCCCGTAGTAGGATCCCATATACGGATCTTCTTCTCGTCAGAAGCGGATGCTAATAACTTTCCATCTGGTGAGAAGGCGATGCAATTAACAAAATCGCCACTCTCCATAGGACTCTGCATTTGTAGCTCCTTTCCTGTGGCCGGGTTCCAGAGCTTGACCGTCCTATCACGCGCATCACCGACTCTCACGGCACACGCTAGGAGATTTCCATCTGGTGAGAAAGCCATGGCACCAACCCCTCTGTTATGTTCAAGTACTTGCAACGTCTTTTGCGTAGCTACATCACATAGCCTAACTGTCCCGTCAAGCGAAGCTGTCGCTAGCAGCTTACCATCTGGCGAGAAAGCGATGTCAAAAACCCTGGAGGTATGGCCCCGAAGTGTTGTCATCCGGCTCCCCCATATTTTGCCGCGATGTAAATCCCCCGAGACTGGTAATTCAGGGATGTGGATTTCTTTCATTGAACCTGACTGTACACACTGTAGAGCACTGGGGTATATACTCAAAGGGAACTGTTCAATGTCCGCTCTATAGTCTAGTATGAAGCGCTTTGCATCGAGCACGAAGCCCCTTAGCTTTGCACTGCATATTGCCTGCATATTTCTTAATTTAGCATATATTCCATTCCCATCCAGGTTTTGTCGTCACACTCACGTTATCAACGAGACTTACTAAAGACTCTAGTGAATTGATACCATCCTGTAAATGCCCTAACAAACTAAGAGCCTCGAGCCAGCATAGAAAATGGCCTGTGAGGAAGTTGTAGACTTGGTTTTGCAGATCCACGTCACCCAAAAACTTATATTTACCACGGCAGAGATGAGGTACCCAATATCTACAGGCGTACCGAAGCTCTTCAGGAACCATGTGGTTTATGTGACTGCGATGTATTGCGCCTATCTTTGTGTTTTCTAAAGATAGTTTGCAAATATTTCTCTGTAAGCCGCTTGATATTTGCTGTATGCACTTCTCGGCAAGGGCACAGTAGGCTCTTTCTTCGTCTAACGTACGTTAAAATCATTTCAAATCTATATTGTTAAACAAGGGAGAACGTACGAAGAAGATTTTGAGCGTTGCTTGCTAATAATGAGATATTATCCACAGCTAACGCATCAGAACCGGCCCTATTCTTCTTCACAGGCGCCGAGCAGGTAAATCCTTTTGCGTCACACCTTTGGCATTTTTCGCCTGGCCATTGGCGCTCGGAGGGTTCACACTAAGCGCACCGAGTTGTAAGTTACATCTCGGGTGTGTAGACGCGCAGAGAGGAGAGGAAAGGAGAGGGAAACGTTGGTTATGGGACGGTCAGGAATGAAGAACTGAGCGAGTAATGGAGAGAAGGAGTGTGAGAAGAAGGGGCTGTAGGGAAGGATAAGGGGATTGAGCCGCATATGATAGTGCAAGACACTGACCTTCTTCTTGGACCGCCGGCAAAAGTCACACTTGACGTATTCTAATCGACGTTTCTGTCTTGGAGGTCCAAGTTCTATAGCAGGACGCGTAGTGGAGTCGGGATAATCTGACTGCGTTATGGGTGCTAGACTGCCGAAGTTGTGACGATCTATTTCGATCAACTTGGCCCAGTTGGCCTCATATGGTTGTTGATGATTGACGATGTTTGAATTCATACTTTGACTCTGCCACGGACAAGGGCTCGGGAAAATAGTAAAAGCTGGATCGGACTTTGTTGATGATTATGAAGAGCTCTCCCAGACTATGAAGGGCGTTCGTTACCAGACACCTACATGGATGCATAGAGCCTTGTGGTGTTTCCGAGACCTGGTTGCCTTGGCACGGCTCAGCCCCTCGACATGCCATTCAATTGCCCCGAATGGCCTTCACGCAAGAGAGTGGTAAAGGACCCCAGGGGTCTAGGATCCCCATCCCTCAGCAAATGAAGAGCGAGCGCACTTGGTCGCAATGTAATCTATCCGCCTCATAACTGCGTACCTAGTCTGTCGCACTGAAGTACGACAGCTACGATGAAAGGTTAATCGCGGTCCTGTGGGCCCAACAAGGGAGCACCAAATGCACGGTGAACATCCGGCGGGTCGGAGTCTCAGTCTCCAAGAGACTCCGACCCGCCGGATGTGCGTGCACTAGTCACAGTTCTTGCCCACAACTGTCGAATCTATTCGCCTTCAGGCTCAGCGCACTGAAGTGCGACAGCATGGATGGAAAGTTCACCACAGTCATCAACCCAATTCACCCCTGTTGTAAATGCAGAAGAAACCCCGTTTGTTAGGCTTCCCTCCAATAAGACCAATGCGCACTAGTCGCAGTGCTGGAGCACACTCGTCGCAACGCTCGCGCACAGATTGTCGAAGGCGTCTCTCCGGATTTCAAGATCAGCGCACTAACGTGCGACAGCTAGGATGGAGGGTTAATCGCGCCCAACAAGAACCTCCCCCCAATAAGAATAATGCGCACTTTGTCGCACTGCTCACACTGCTCACACAGACTTGTCGCAGTGGTCGCAGTGCTGCTCCTGGTAGATTTTCAGGTTGCGTATTCTAGACACACACTTGTAGGTGTGCTCCCACTTCGTCCACAGCCTTACAAGCCGGTGGTGGCCAACCAGCACAAATGCGACGGATAGAAGAATAGTCCATGGCTCTTTACATGGATTCCCTATCCAATAATAATAATGCGCACTTGTCGCAGTGCCCACATGCTGCCACGGATCAACTATCGTATTACACATGACGCCTACCTTTACATCTATCCAACGCCACAGGCGCTCACTTGTATAGCACGTTGCGGGCTTGCACTTCGCGTCGCACTCTCCAAACCAAAGTGCGATATCAGAACCGACCTGCGCTCTCGCCGGAATGAAATAAGCTAAATAAGTTATAAAGGCTCAGTTCCCCCATTGTAAGTCATCTCTCATCTACAGTCAGTTTCAGTACAATCAAAGACGACCAAAGCAAACATATCAAGAACCCACCGGCGCCATTGTTTCCTGGGTCTAAATACGGCATCCCGACGTTTCCTCCTATGTCCAACAGCATGTCGCTGGCCATGTCCTCTACCTCTTCGCTCACACTACTCCTTCCAACTCTCAATTCCATGTCCTCCACGACCTCACCCACCCCCGTCCCAACCCTCCTCGACACCACCCCCACCGCAACACCTTCCATCTTCTCCAACCCCTCTTCCGACTCCTCCGCTACAATCCAAACAATAACCTTCGGCATCCTCTCCGCCGTCCTCGCCATCGGCTCAATCATCCTCGCCTACCTCCAGCTCGTCCGTATGCGGAGGGAAAGGCTTGAGAGAGCTAGGGATGATTGTGAGATGAGCCGCATATCACGTTATCGTGTGCAGGGAAGCCAGGGCCCTTCTTCCATGGCTCAAGTTTCGACTCCGCCGCCGCTATACGGACAATCGCATTTAGCGTCGTCGTCAGCTAGATCGCATTCAACATCCTCTCAACCGTTATCGCCGTCAGCTCAACCATCCTCGGCTTCCTCTCAGCCGTCCTCGTCGTCGGCTCAATCATCTCCAACTGCATCTACTCCAGCTGGTCGGCACGGGGAGGGAGTGTCTTTGGGGGGGCATGACTGCGAGATGAGCTAGTCGACGTACCATCGTTGAACTGCCGCATATCACGGAGTCGTATGCAGGGGAGACAACGTCTCTCTTCCTTGGCTCAGCTTCCAGCAACTCATCATCCTTCCAGACTATCACATTTGATATCCTCTCGGCCATCCTCGTCTACCTCCATCTCGTCTGTATGAGAACGGAATGTCTTTGTGTTTGGGGGGGGGGGGGGGGTTAAAGATGGTTTTGCGGGTGCATTAGCTTCGATGTGGCATCTCTGTATTGTGGGGTGTTAGGGTGTTCATATAAGGGCATAGGAGGAATAGAGGGCGTATGCTGGAAAATGGTATAGGAGGCAGGGATAGGGGCCGCTGTTTTTGTGGGGGTTTTTTTGTGGGCGGGGTGGGGGTTATTTTCTTTCTTCTTCTTTGTTATATAGAACGCGCTGGTGCTCATGGAGCGAGGCAGCAATACTGTAGTATATCCAGGGCTGATACCCCGTTAAGTTGTTTAGTTAGGTGTGTAACTATATTCTGTAGGTGTACATTGGTTTCTTGTAGACGTTTATTGTGTGTTAATAAATCCTCAAAATCGTTATGCATTATTGCAGTGAGGCTCCAAAAAGGTCGGTTCTAACATGGTGATGAGGCAGACGGTGAGCCATTGTTAGTGGAAGTGTTGTAATCAAGGACTGGGGCCAAGCTGGTGCTAATCCAAATCAGGGTGCACCGCGCGGTGCACCCTGATTTGGATTAGCGTCTCTTTTCCTTTTTGGAGTTATGTTATCATATTATTTCACCCAACCTGGTGTCCCGCCGCTTTTTCGTCACTGTGGTCAAGAGCCAGCTAAGGAGACAAGTAAATATGGCAAGAACGATTACCAAGCAAGCTCTGTCGTACCTTCCCCAGATCCTTTCACTCCCTAAACTTCAAGAACGATTACCAAGCACGCTCAGCCGTAGCTTCCTTGGGAGTTTTCAATGAAACACTCTCTAAAGTAGCTCATCTCAACATTCCACTCGTCGTAGATAGCCACAACATCCCCCCCCCCTCTCCTCCTTCCTCCCCATAACACCTTGATCCCAAAGCAGCCACTTCATCCCAGCTAATCAATCCCCGCGCGTCTCCGTTCGTGAGGACGGAGATGAAAATAGACACTATAAGTCTGCTCGGGCGGATGGGCTGGGTGGGTTTGCTGTGGGTGCTGGGATGGGATGGTTGGGTTTAGGGGGAGAGAGAGAGGGAGAGGTGGGGAGGGGGTGAGTCAGGGGGTTGATGATGATGATGATGATGGAAAAGGGGTGATGTATCAACCCCTATCTCCATACCTCAGTCACAATGCAATCCATATACATATACGTGTTTGAGAGATTAAGTATATATACCCATATCCATCCTATAAAACCCTCCATACAACCCATCCCACGCCATCCAATCCCACCCAAACCCCCCATAAAAACCCCCTAACCCCCCATGAAGCCGTACATATATAACCCCCCCCCCGACCAACCGATCGCCGCGCACACAGTGGTATAACCAACACAAACAATACAATAAAAATGCACACGCAAAAAAAAAGCCCCCAAACGCAGGACTATCCATCCACAGAATCCATCCACAGAATCCGATCCCCAGCAATAGACCTCCAACAGCCATCCACCCGCCCATCCATCTATCCTCAATAACAACAGCCATCCCCTCCGATCCCCAAAACACGTCCAAGGAGCGAGCCATCATCCACCGACTCAGAGATCACCCAAAGCCCATACACCTCGACCAGATCATACTCCACAAACACACAAGTACCACGTCACAACATAACACAGCACGCCATCTCCACCACCGCCATCCTCCTCCCCCAAGCTCCAACCCCATCCATCCAGCGACGCCGACACATACCTCGCCCAAACCTTCTCTACATAAATAGAAGCCTCAGAAACGCCGTAAATATCGTCATGGCTGGCTGCATGGCCTCGGAACTCGGCGGCGGGGTGTGAGCGAAGCCCCCCCGGAGGGAGAAAACATTTCATCTTGGGTGGGGTGGATATAGGAGGCGGAGGGCGAACTGGAGCGCTGCTGCTGCTGCGGGGGCGGCGATGAAGTGAATGAATCCATGAACCGAATCGTACCATATCATCTCCATCACACAACCCCTATCCACTCCACCACCTTGGGGTATAAAAGACGCCGATACTAGTACAACTCCCCTCCCCCCTCCCTCCCCCCTAGTGCCGACTCTTCTTGAGAAGATAACAGACGTACAACCCCCCACCTGCTGCCTCGATCGCGAAGACTTCAGGAGGAGGGTTCGATGATGTGTTATCTTATCAGGAGGTCGGGACTCGGGGGGCGAGGCGGGGGTATAGTTGTCTGTTTTTTTGTGGGTAGGATATTGACATCATGGTGGATGGTGTGGGGTGAAAGTATAGGTGGTGGGCGAACTGGAGTGCTGCTGCTGCTGCTGATGATGATTTGAACCGAATCGTAAGGAATGGATGAATGGGCCGGCTCGTATCGAATTGTATCATATCAGATCCACCCTTCCGCACCCCCATCCACCTCGGGGTATACTATTAAACAGTCCACTAACTCCAGCCTCTCGCACAACAGCAACCCTATCCCCTCACTCCATCTTCTCCGTCCTAGGTGAGGTTGAGAAAAATCATTCGTCGCTACCCCTCCTCCCACCGGGGCTCTCGGCGTCGGAGCTGAGGGTTCCTTCGGTTTTGATGTCGGTGGTGGTGTAGCGGCGCTGGGTGGAGGGGGCGGAGATGGATGAGGATTGGTGGTGAGAGGTTGATGTTGGGCGGGCGGGTTTGCCGCAGCCTTTTACTAGGACGTGTCTCTGTCATCTTATTAGCAACTATTCACTCTGCCCAAAACAAGATGGGTGAAAAAACGGGGAAGAAAAGGGGGGGAAATAATAAAATAAAAACATACCTTCAGCGCATCCTTCCTCGAAAAACTCTTCTCACACTCCCCACACGGATACGGCTTAACCGCCAAATGAATCCTCTTATGCCTCTTAAGATCATGATTCCGATTAAAGCTCTGCGGGCACTGATCGCACTTAAACGGCCTATCCAAGCCCAGTTGCATGCCCCCTCCAACTCCAACTCCATACTGCTGCAACCCCCCGTGTCCCACCCCATGCGGAACCCCATGGGACGCGTACAGAGGGTAGCTGCCCTGCATACCGTGATGCTGCTGCTGTTGCGACATTCCGTGGCCTGGGGGGGCGGAGAGGAGCGAGAGTTGCGAGCCGGGGGAGTGGACGTTCGACATTACCGCGCCTGAGAGCGTGGGTAGGGCGTATGGGAACGGACGATACGGCCCCCCTGCTCCCGCGCCAGTGGTGGTGGTAGGTGATAACCTCGCAGGCGGTGGGGAGGGCTGCGTATAAGACGGGAAGGGATGCGCGGTTGTCGGCGGGAAGGCGTAGGTTGGTGTTGGAGGCGGGCGGGGACCGTAGGCATCGTGTTGTGGCGCTTGATGTTGTTGTTGGACGGGCTGCTGCTGCTGCTGTTGGTCGGATGCAGAGGAGGAAGAGGGGTAGGGGAGCGACATGCTGTATTGTTGCTGCTGCTGCTGCTGGTGCGGAGGTATCGATTCATCCGAACTCTGTGGTCTGGGGGGGTAATTCGACTGTGGTGGCTGGGGAGCATATAACGCTCTATTATAAATCGGCGGCTGTTGGTTCCCCTGATGTCCCTGCCCCTGCTGCTGCCCCGGACTCTGCGTCTGTCCCTGTCCCCCCGACGGATTACTAAAAGCATAAAACGGCACCGCCCCCGCAACAGGCGGCCAATACCCCATTTGTTGACCGTAGGGGGGGAGGCCGTTGGAGGCGGCTGCGGCGGCGTCGGCGGCGGAGACGGGGGGGGTGAGGATGGATTGCTGCGTGTTTGGGGCGGTGGAGGTGTAGGGGGGGTATTTGGAGTCGGGGGGGGGGAGTTGGAAGGTTGGGAGGGAGGAGGCGGCGGGGCGGCGGGCGGTGAGGGGTTGGGGGGGTTCCATGGTGAGGGTGGTGGTGGTGGTGGTGTGGCGAGGGTGGTGAGGAGGTGAGCGAGGTGCTCAGGTGACGAAGTAGATGGTTCTCGTGGAGTCGCGCAGTGTCGGGGAGGAGAAAAGCGGTTCTATCGTCGTCGTCGTGCGTCTGCAGCCCTTCGTCGTCTGGTAGTCAAAAACGTCCTCCTTCTTCCTTTCTTCCTTCCTTTCTTCTTATCGTCCACGTCGTAGTGATCAAATCTACAACCTTCCTTCCCTTCCTTTCTTCGTCGTCGTTTTCAACACCACAATCCACAATCCAGTCCGTTCTTCCTCGTTATCGCGGGTCGTATACACAAATCCTCCACCCTATATACACCCTCCTATCCTATCACACTCTCCAAGTCCAAGTCCAAATCCCAAGCCTCTCAAACCCTCGCCACTCAACTCAGCCCTGGTGCTCTCGTTCGTTCCTGTTCACCTGTCCACTCGGGCGCTGGGCTGGGTGGGAAGTGAAAACCGGATCTGCGGGCGTGCGTGTGTGCGTGTGTGCGCTGTGGGTTTCCTCTGTTTTGGCTGGCTGGGCGTTTTGGGCGTCCGTCTCTCTCTCTGTCTGCGCGCCTCGTTCGTCTCAGATTCAGACTCGACTTGATGTTGTGTACTGCGCTGATGCGTGGTTTACCCCGTGTGTTCAGCGTGGTGGCGTGGCGTATAGATTAACAAACCCTCGCACAAAGGCCTCAGTAGTGGTAACTCCCTGTACTGCCCTTCTCTCCCAACAGTAGAATCGCAGACAATAGAATCGTCGCGCGGAGATATATATCCCGTAGTCCTTCCTGCTCAAGAACAACAACAACAGTAACAGTTATAGTCGGATGAAGTAAGATAAAGGTAAGAAGGTGCTCCAAGTGTTAGAAGTGATAGTAAGTAAGTAGTAAGGCAAGGTAAGAACTCTCCTCCTCGGCGCACACAGGCTAACTAACTAACCAGCGTCGATCGCGGAAGCTCAGGCCGGGTGGTGGTGGGAATACGCGCGCGTGGGTGCCGGAGGGCTGGGTGGTGGGTTTTGTGTGGGCGTGAGGCGGGCTTTGTATCTGCACTTGGAGGGGAGGGGGAGGGGGAGGGGGAGAGGGACTGGGGGACTGGGGGGTGGATATGGATGGGAGTGGGGAGGGATGTGTTAGGGTGGTGGATGGGGTTAGGATGGGTTAGGATGGGCTGGGGGGAGGGAAAGGGCTGGGCGTGATGATGGGGTGCAGGGGTGTGGGGGGGTGAGGGATGGGGAGGGGAGGGGTGGTTTGTGGTGGTGGGTAGTGGGAGTGTTAGTAGTGGGTAGTGAGAGAGTAGTAGGAGTGGTAGAGATGGAAGGGGGAGATGTATGTTAGTGGACTCGATGGTTGAGAAAGGTAGGGGTAGAGGTAGAGGTAGAGGTAGGGGGAAGTGAGTGTGTGATAGGCGGTGTTGTGGGGCTAGCTGCTAGGGTACATTTTTCTTTTGTATCTGGTATTGGTATTGCGTGTGGTTTTGTAGTGGTTTTTGTGGTATTCTGTGGTATTTTTGTTGTGTGCCTTAGGTGGGATTGAGGTTAGTGTCGTTTTGGTTTTGGGAGGGGATGGGATGGGGGGGAGGGGATTAGGACTAGTGGGTGATAGGTGGTAGGGGGGAAGTTGACAGGTTGGGTGGGGGAGGAGAGGAGGAGGAGGAAGAAGGAGGGGGTGGCGAGAGTGGTTGGTTGGGGGTGTGGGTAGTGGGTAGTGGGTAGTGGGTACTAGTGGTGGATGTAGATGGGAAGAGGAAGGGGAGACGAGATGATCGGACGATGGGGGATGGGGATGGAGAGCTCGTGACTAGTGTGGGTGTGTGATTATGGTTATGGTTGTGAGTGGGTGTGCGGGGAGAGAGAGAGATATAGATTAGTGGTATTGTTGAGAAGAAGGGTAGATAGAGCGTGAGAGTGCGTGATGGAATAGACTAGGAGTGGCCGTGTGAGTGCACGTGTATGTGAACTCGCGTGAATGAATATATACGAATGTAGGTGTCTCAATCGAGCGAGGTATAGACGGGAGAGTATAGGTTGTGTGTGTGTGTTTATTCGCCACCAAAGGCATGGGAAAGTGAAGAGAGGCCAGAGCACTATTTCACTCACTCTTTTGGGACAGAGACGACATGGGTAGGATGGGATAGAAGTTGCAGGGCAGGGTAGGTAGGGCAGATGATGCGATACAGCGGGTGCTGGTGGGTGGTGGTGGTGGTGGTGGTGAGGGTGAGAGGTGAGGGTGAGGAGCGAGGAACGAGGATGAGGGTGTGGGGTGCAGTTAGAGTGGTAGAGGTTAGATTACCAGATTACTGTACCGCGACTAACAAGCGAAAAGCGGCGCGCGACGAGAGGGAAAAAAGAAGATAAGAAAGTGGAGTGGAGACAGAGTGATGGAGTGATTGTTTGATATTGCCTCAAAGCTAAAATTAAGTTAGTTAGTGCCGTAAGAGCTGAGGTGTGTTCATACATGCTTTCAATATCCCGCCGTACCGTATATAGATAGTATAACTTGAGAAAGTGTACACACCCATTTAATACACATACACCCTGTAAATACTCATCAGGGGAGTCAGACCCAAAGAATCGATTCAACAAACTCATCACTCATCACTCATCACCCATCTCATCTCATCGCTGAAATGAGACCCTACTGTATCTACCCTACCCTAACAGAACAAGACAAGACATGAGATGAAGATGTCCCACCACGCACGCTGCTGCACCCTGCACCCTGCACGTCCACTACAGAACAGCATGTACCCCTACACCTACACCTACACACACCCCCTAGGAGTGACAGCCCACAGCACACCTGGCAACCCCACACTCAGCTCAGAAGTGGAACGTACCTCTACTTCCACTTTCCATCTCCTCCCCAGTCCCTGCTATCCCTTCTCTCCCTCCCCTGCCGCCGCAAAAACCGAGCGATAATCCACATCCACCGCCATCATCATCATCGGCGTCAAGGGAGGGGACAGATTGATTCACGCACGCACGCACACACAAACTACTGTACATACCCATCACACACGGCACACACCGAGACCGTATCCACCCACCACCCACCCATCCACCCATCCACCCACCCCATCATCTCCTCAACCCTACCCCTACAACCGCCGATCCCATCCCCCCATCCCCCTCGCATCCTCAGCTCAGCCCCAGCCGTCCCCGCACGGACGGTGAGGGTAGTGGTGCATGCATGCTTAGGTCATCCACCCATCCACCCACCCATCCGCATACACACACAGACACACAGGACCCAAGGGTTCGTTTATTTTGGCCTCTTAGGGTGGGCTTTGCGTGTCAACCAATGAGGTGCTCTCAACTAGTGGCTGTCAGCCAATGAGATGAAGGAAATGGGATGGAGGTGGGGTGGGGAGGGGAGAGGAGGTTTGTGTGTGATGGATGTCGTGATTGACAGAACAGACAGACCGGTGGTTCGTGCACTCGTGCACTCCTTCGTTCGCGCGTTCAGTTGTGTGAGTACTGTACAGCGCCCATGGGAGGCGCCGCGGAGATGGGAATAGAGAAGGGTAGGTACAGAAGCATGTCGTGGCTTGCTCCTGCCTCCCCGACCCGTTCGTTGGGGAATTGGGGCTTTGGGGCTTTGTATTTCCCGACCGGAGGTTAACGGAGACTCGGGATTTTTGATGGGACACGACACGACAGATACACGACGCCCACGCGAAAAACAAGGACCACCGCTGTCGGCGCCGCGATACTGGGAGAAGGAGGTGGAGTAAAAAATATAGTGCTGTGCTGTGAGTGCTGCGAGTGCTGTGAGGTAAAGTATACCAGACCAGAGTAATCAAGCCAAGTATCCTCTCTCTCTCCCCCCCTCTCCGGTCCAGACCCCAACCGCGCCACCCGTCCCCATCCCTTCCCATCCCCTCCCTTCTCCCACGCTAACCACCTCCCCCTCCCACCCACGCTACCGCCAAAGCCCGCCCGCAACACACACGCACGCCAACGCACGCCCGAAACGCCTCGTCCTCGCCTGGGCGGTTTTTCCCTCTCTCGAGAGCTCGCTCGCGTTTTCCCGCATGCCGGGGTGTGGTGTGCGAGTCTAGCCCTTGTTTGGTGCACGGACGGGAAATGGAGGAGGGGGATGGGGGGGAGTGACATGTTTCTGTTCGAGTCGTGGTGGTGCAGGATGGTGCAGGATGGTGCAGTGTGCAGGTGCAGGAGGGAGGGAAGGAAGGGGATGGGGGGCACGCGTGGTGTGCGTGGTTTGGTGGTGGATGGAACGGGGGTGGGTGGACTTGAGAGGATACAGTACAGTATGCTTACCATACTGTACCGTGCTTTATTGAACCCGTGACGCGCTTTTTACTTTTTATCTCCCTCGTGCTGGCGCGTAATATCTACTCTATCTGAGCTCTGTGTGTGTGTGTGTGCGTGTGAGTAGTCGCGCCGCGTGGTCTAGATTCGCGCGAAGAACCATACCCCATCTACTCTATCAATCAACAGTCAGCAGTCCCGTCAATTCGTAAAAAAAAACACTATACAGCTACCCACCCACGGCACAACCCATGAGCGATCCGGATCCAGACGAGAGAGCACCACGACGGGTGCGGGCCAATATTGGATCCGCAACTGGGATTGCGCCAGTGTACGTACCTGATCGCTAGCGTGGCGTGGTGGTGCAGCTGCTAGCGTGGGCGGGCTGGGGGGTAGGGGGATGTGTGTCCATTCTTTTTTGTGTCATTTCGTCTCGTCGCGCTCGTCTTTCCCTGTCCTGTCTGTTTGGATGTGTGGATGTGTAGATGTGGATGTGTGGATATCTGGTCACTCTGTCCGCCTGTCTGTCTGTCTAACCCCTCCCATGCTTTCTTTTTCGGCTCTCGGTGCGGCTGTACGAGGAGGGGGAGATGGTCGATAGTGGAGGATGGAGCAGTGGTGTAGTATTAGTGTCCAGTTCGCCGTATACAGTACATGCGCCTATCCCATTGCATCCACTCCCATGCGCCCATCCCCTCCAGAGCGACCACACGGCTTGCATCCTGCCCGCCTACACTACACTACAACACCAGGCAGGCGGGCTGGCGCACTCTAGAGTAAGATCGGGGCGTAATTGCCTCCTCCTCCCCCCTGCTCCCACGAAGCTAGTGGCTGCACTAGCAGCTGCAGCCATACGTATATTGCAGCACTAGCTACAGTACAGTATATCACGAACAGCCGGGATAAGGACGACAAGGAGGGAGCGAGCGAGCGAGCCAGCCGCTCTGTACGTTCGTCCGTGCGTCTGTCTGCCCGAGGCTTGGGATGGGGGTGTGTGCGGCTGGGGATGGAGGTGGCGGCTTGGGGTGGAAGCGGGCTTGGTGGAAGCGGGCTTGGGCTTGGGATACAGGTAGGGCGAGGAGGGGGGGGGGGGGTTCAGTAGTGCAAGCCGTGGGCACGAGGCGGGATTAAGCTCAGGAAGCCACGGCGCTGTGGCAGCGCAGGGGTGTAGGGGTGGCGATGGTGGTGATGAGGAGGAGGAGGGTGCCGAGGGGGGAGGTAGGGGTAAGCGACTCGACTCGACTCGAGTGAGTGGTGCGGCGGGCTGCATGAGCAGAGTTGTATCCATATCCGAACATCCTAATTGAACGAGTGAGGGAGCTGGGAAGAGGGAAGGGATCGGTCGGCTATCCTCTCTCTAAACGGAATCGTCGACAGCAGCGCCGTATGTATGATGACGGGAGTGGAAAATGACAGGAGGGTGGTTTGGTTGATTACTACAGCACCGTGCCGCCCGCAGTGGACAGACAGTAGTAGTGCGCCATACTGTGCTGTACCTTACAGCTCACCTCCCACCGCACCGCGGCGCTGAGACATCCACGCGGTCTGAAACCCGCACGACCCTTCCCGACCGAGGACGACCCTTACATCTACAGTGCCATACAGTATCTCCATCTCAGTGCGGCCGGTCGGTCAGTCGTTCGGTCGTCGTACAAAACCTATCTTTATTTCCGTACAGTATGCGAGGACAGTCAGACCCCACCACGGCACGCACGCAGGATACCTATTCCCCCGAGTGTTCGTCGCATGGCTATGTGCCGTGTCGTGTCGCGTAGCACAGGACGGCGCCGTGCAGTGTAGTGCAGTGCTAGCCAGCCATGTGTTTCTGTGCTGGTGTCGAGGCGGTGGACGTTGTGCAGACGCGTGAGTACCGGGGGAGAGGGGGGACAAGGACGCCCGGCGTCCGCGGCTAGAGGATGGGTAAGGCGGGAGGACACGTGGGTTGAAGGGTGTTCTGGGCGAGAGGATGCGTTAGGGGGAGGTTGATTACGGGTATGTTTGCTTACTGTGCGTGGGGAGTAAGGTTGACGCACTGTAATACAGTATGAGGAGGAGGAGGACTCCGAGGGAGCCGTGATTACTCTCCTCCTACTATACTCACCCGCATCCCTCGTAAAGATCAACACTCCCCAGCCTGTACAGTAAAGTAGAGTAGCATCCGAACCACCACCCCCCTTCCCAACGGAACCGTGCACACACCACACCACAGACAACAGCACTGCACAGAAATACTACCGTACGCACGTATCATCCCTACCGCACACCACGGGCGGTAAACCCAGCACTGCTGGTAAGTTAGTGAACAACACGGCGCAAATAAGCTCCGCACCGTCTCCCACATCCTGGACGGCGTAAGCACATTGTCTATCTAGCCCGCGTGCACGGACTGTATTTCCCTTCCGCCTTCGCCCCCTATTTTTCATGGCTGGCAAAGCTACATATTGTGGAGAGCTGTGACGGCGCCGCGGTGTGGTGCTGGTGGCAGTGGTGGGGCAGGCAGGGGGAAAGAGGAGGAGCAGGAGATGGATGGTTGAAGATCTTCAAGTCCATCGTCGGATAGCATGGCTTCCGGTGTCGTGGGATGGGGCACGTACGGGGAGGAGGGTTTTGGTGGAGTGGTGGAGGTGCTGCCTGCCTGCCGCCCCTTTTCGTATGCGGGTGAGGATCCCTGGCGGCTGGGTGGTGAGGGTGCGGGCCGTGCGTGCGTTGGTGGGTGGTGGCGGGTGGGTGATTAGTGGTGCGGCGGACTAGGAGGAGGATGGGGATGGGAATGGGAATGGGGATGGTAGGGCAGATCTATGCTGTAGATGCAGGGAGGTTGGAAAATGGGTGAGCGAGCGAGCAAGGCAGCAGGGCAGATTGGAGAAGTAGAGTGGGCAAAATTGTAAGAGTAGGACGGGAATGAGGGATTGGACAAGGGGGTTGGGGGGGTCAATAGAGGCAGGCAGGCAGATTGAGATGCAGAATGTAGGCTGAAAAAAGAGAAGAGGGTAGATCCGGAGACGCATGGTGAGAAGGGGGCTGAAGGCTGAAGGTTGAAGGGGGTGAGCGTAAAGCACAGGGCAGATACCAAATGCAAGATTGCTCAAACGGGACGAGAGTAGGGTAGGGCAGATCCGGAGATGCGAGTTTGCTGGGGGGCAGGGGGGAACGGAAAAAAAAAAAAAAAAAATAGAGATACCAGGCCAGGGCAGGCAGGGCAGGGTAAGATGGAGAAGAGGGCATCATCATACATACTTCCAGGGCTGAAATTAGACAACCAGAAGGAAAGCGGCAAGGTTAGGGAGGAGGGCAAGGCGAAGAAAAATAAGCAAGTCTACACGACACAGCCAGTTCTGGCAGAGTGGAGATGAGGTGCTATTGCTATTGCTATAGATAGGACAGGACAAGGCACGGTACAATAAAAAATCACCGATCACTCACCGAGCGACTCCGAATATCGGGTCGATTTACAGTATACAGTATACGAAATACCACCCTACCCCCCCTTCCCCCCCGATCCCAGCCAGATAGACGGGATCGACATACATCTCGTCTCTCTTCACCCAACAAGGACCCAAGATCGTCCGCCGCGCTTTCACCCAGCTGTTCCCCGCGAAACATGGATCCACAGCTAGAGTAGTATGACAGGGCAAAGCAAGACGGAACTGTGAGAGTGAGAGAAATACTGTGTAGATCGGCCGCCTGGGACTTACCGAAGTAGTGTACTGTAAGTAGAGAAATATGGAGGACAGACAGTGACAGGGAAGAGGGCAAGAGGACAAGAGACCCACCCCCCAAAAGATCGACACGCCCCCTCCCCAAACTCTCAGGGGCACAACGACAAAAACGACACGGACGGCGCAAACCGGGCCCCGGCAACCCCCAGGACGCCGTGTGGCGTCGGTGACAGGAGTCCGTCTGGTTCCGGTGCGAGGTTTAGTGTGGGTGTAGCGTCGTATTGCGGTATACGGTAGCGATGGCGGCTTGCTGTGGGACTGGACTAGAATCTGTGTGGTTTGGTGGTATTTTGGGGAATTGGTAATTTCCGCAACTGCTAGGGATGGGGGTGAGTGCCGTGCTTGGCTGTGCGTGGGAAGGGGGGTAGGGGATGATGATAAGGGGGTTTCTTTTCTTTTTTTTTTCTTTTGGTTTTAGGGGATATCTAATTGTCGGCTTTGGTGTAGGTAGAGTTGCTTGTAGTCATTGTTGCAGACTGGCAATTCTAGGCGACGGTTCTAGACCTAACGGATACAAGGCGTTTTGGGCGACGATGATGGCCTCACGCGCTCCGTCGTAGGACCTGCGTACGACCACTGTGAAATAAGGGTATATTCCAGTAAGGTACTAAGAGAGACTTTGATGCCGACGTCAACCTACTGCTTATTACGAAGACATCAACTGTATGTTATTATCACCACCAAAGCTTCATCGATTTGGGTTTTATTTTTATTTTATTAGAATTAGCTAAAGCTGTCTACCTCTGATCCTCTCACAGAACAGAATGTAAACCTGCCCAACAATTCTCACCACCTCATCCCCTCGTACAATCCGCTTCAAATATCCGTCGTCTCAAGCAAGTGATTAGCACCCCCAAACTCATACACACACCATTAAACATTACCCCCCGTATATATCCATCCATACACACCTGACTCCATCGCCTCAAAACAAAGTGATAGTCCTCCACAAATACTCACACAAACCCCTTCAAAAAACCTCATACAAAAACGAGCAACCCCCCATTAAAAAACTCACACAAAAAAATATAGCCGTCCCCATCAAAAATCTCATACAAAAAAAATAAGGGGAACCGCATCGAAAGGCCAGCAGCAGCTTGACGACTTCAAAATCCGCGAGTTCCAAAAATAGTGTTGAATTGATTGCCCTGCGATGTGCGAAAAATTAAGCGCTCGTCAGGGTCTTGATCATCATTCTCCTCTTGCGCTCCTCGCCGACCAACAGTCCGCGGGTCTGGAAGACAGATTCCATCGTAGCAACGACTCTGTGGAAGCTGCTCGCCGCGCCGGCCTCCTGGGACAGTCTGGCGATGCTAAGGCGGTTTCTCTTGCCGTGCTCAATGACGGTCAGGAACTCGATCGCGAACGACACTACCTTGAGCTCGAGATCTAAATTTGATGGTTAGCTACAGTCTCATCAGATGCGGCAGCGGGGGGGGGGCCTTACAGTTGACGGGAGCGACTTTGCCGAACACGAGGTTGGCTGGCTTGTTGACGACGACGTCCTTGATGCCGAATTGTCTCCAATCCTTCAGGAGCTGGGCGACTTCCTGGCGGGCGCGGCGCTTCGTAAGGTTGAAGCACAAGTAGCTCGTGGCGGGCTTGACGAGGAAGAGACGCGCGAGCCAGTTCTGCTGGGGCTCGATCTGGCGGGATGGGTCGTCGCGGTAGTTTACCAGCTTGGGTTGGTAATAGTTCACATCGTCGCCGATGGATTCGGTGCTCCTGTTGTCATTGTACAACTTGAATGCTGCTTTTGTGTTAGTAGATGTGGTAAAGGGGGAAATATTTGTGAACTTACCTCCAAGTGGCAGGCCCTCCTCTTCCTTGGGGCCGAACTTCTTCAAGAGATTGCCAAGGTTGAAACCCTTCTTCTTTGGGTCGGGGAGACAATTCGGGTTGATCTCTACTTCTCCGGGTGCGAACTGGCTGTCCTCTTGCTTGGAGTCACGCTTGTACCAGGCGGTCTTCTTCTTCTTGGTGGTGCCGAAACCAGTACGCTTAACACCATCATATCTGAATGGGTCGACATCGTTCTTGCTCTTTCGGCCTTTAGACTCGGTAGAGAAATTTGGTGCGAGCTGCTCAAACTTGGTGAACGTATCTTTGGCGGCATTCAAAGCGCCAGTCATCAATGGCGTCTCCACCGGCAGCGGAGGCAGGGGCTGGGTCGGAGGTGGAGTCGGAGGTGGAGCTGGCCTCTTGACCTTGCGAATATTAAGAGGTGCTGGCATCTTGACTGGGCTCGAGGAGAGAGGCACAGCTCTAGCAGTGACTGGACGATGGTCAGGATTCGTAACCACGAGCTCACGCTCGTTGTATCTCCCATTGTAGGGCTCGGGAGCAGATCCCATTCGGTGAGAAGCCACTCTGTTCGTACGCTCACGATGAAGGTATTGCCCATAGCCATCGCTACGCTCCGATGTTCTGGCGCGAGAGTAGTTCTGCGGGTTTGGCAATGGCCTCGGACCCTCGATACCTCTACCACTCGTGGTGGTTGGGTTTGGAGCTGAGGTGGTTCTTCTCTCACCTTCGCTCAGGTAAGTCTGGTTTGGCAGCATGAGGCGATCAATGTGGGAGACCATCCGATTGATGTAACGAGGAGAGTGGACTCCATCGCCGGTGACTTTGCGGCTGTGAGCAGCTCTACGGGCCTCAACAAGCTCTTCTTCCACAGACTCGGATCTCTTCGGTGGGACTGGCAATGGTCTGCTCTCATACACCGACTGGCGGCCAATTGGATTTGCGGCTTCCCACTGTTTCAGTTGGAAGAGCGATGGATCGGTGTCCGTATTTCCGCGTTCGAAGGACGTGAAGGGCGTAGAGTAGTGGCTATCAGAGCCGTAATCAGCTGAGCTTGAGAGCATCGACAAACCATGCGATCTATTGAATGCTTCATCACAATCTTTCGCCAAGCTGCTGCTCACCTGGCGCACATCCTCTTGGGCACGTCTGTAAGCCTGAGGCAATGGATGAGCAACTGTACCCGCCTCCTTTCGGGATCGGAGCTGTGCGATCACATTTGGTGAATCCTCGGGAACTTCTTCCATGAGCTTGGAGCGCAGTCTATTTCTCTCATTGGCCTCGGTCTCGGATACAGTTCGCATAGCCGGGTGACGCATGTTGGTGAAGCTGACCCCACGCTTGTATCTCTGCCCAGCGCGAACAGGGTTGCCTCCACTCTTCGTAGAGCTTGCAAGAGAGCTGCGTGAGGCATAGACTCTGGGGCGAGCCAAACCTGGTTGCATTGCGTAGCGATTGCTCGATCTTGAGCCTCCCACACGGGAGATCTGTGTATCCTCCTGGAGACGGGAGATGGGGTTGCGGTGAATGACAACCTTGGCATGTGTGGTTCCGTTCATTGTAAGATTCTGGTGTCTGGAATCTTTGAACGGATCGTAGCTCTTGACGGTCTCTCCAGACTCAGTCTCGGCATAGCCGCTGCTCTTCCTAGCATGGCCTCTCTCGACTCTCTCGCCGGTGTTGCTGACGACAGTGAATTTCGAGATCTGTCGTTTGTAGCCATTGGGGCCTGGGCCTGTTTGGGTAAACTGGCGAGTAGAGAGCTTCTTGATTTTTGAAAGAGGGCGGACATGGTGGTAGTCGCTGTTGGAATAGCCAATTTCAGGTGTATAATTCTCCAGCTGATTGTCACGGTGCTTCAGGAAAAGGCCATAAAAGAGCTTCTGGTCGTTCGGGTTGTCATCCAAAAGCAAGGTCACGAGCTGTTTATCTTCAAATTGATGCCACAAAGACTTTAGATGGCGCATGATCTCTTTGTCGATGTCGCTCACTCTATCAACTGGGCGCTCACAATATTGAACGTCAGGTGATCTGGGATTGATACCTCCTCTGTAGGTATCGAGATACTCATACTTCTTGATGAGAGGGTGTCTCCAGATCTCGTTTATGCTAATTCTCTCACGAGGATCAACCTGCAGCATGCGCTTAATGAGATCAGCTGCTTCTGGTCCAATGGCATTGGCCATCCGATAATTGCCTTTTTGGATAGCTTGGAGAAGGCGTGGCACAGATGGGTGGTCGAATGGCAGGCGTCCTGACAAGGTAGCATAGAGGATAATACCCATGCTCCAAATATCAACTTTGTCACCTCTATATGGGACTGCCTTGATGACTTCAGGTGCCGCATAGTGAGGGCTTCCACAAGAAGTGACGAGGCGGTGCTCGGGGGTTTGCTGGAGAGCAGCCATACCAAAGTCTGCAATCTTGATCTGGCCATCCTTGGTGAGAAGGATGTTCTCTGGCTTGAGATCACGATGGCAAATGTTGAACTGGTGGCAGTATGACACCGCACTCATAAGCTGTCTGAAGTATTTCATTGCTTCTTCTTCAGGTAAAAGCCCACAAATGCTGATGTGGTCAAAGAGCTCGCCATTGTCGACATACTCAAGGACAAGGTAGCTGATGACTGTTAGCGGTGGCACATTTATGACGGGTGCAGAACTATACTCACATCTCGGTACGATTCTCCCAGATATCATATAGTCTCATGATATGAGGGTGCTCAATGAGCTTCATGATGGCAACTTCTCTCTCGATGCCATATGGCATTCTGCGGTTCTCGCCTGAATCTTTCACCTTTGCATCTTTCTTGTTGAGAGATGCCAGACTACCAGCCTGTGACAACAGTGCACTTTTCTTCTGCACGATCTTGACTGCTGCTGGCTGGCCGGTAACAGCGTGCTTTGCCATTCTAACTCTCGCAGTTGCACCCTTGCCCAAGGTCTTCCCAAGATGCCATGGTCCAATGTGTGTTTTGCGGCGTCTCTTGCCATCCGATGCATTGGTGGAGGCGTTTGAAATCAGAGAGTCTCGGTTGGGTCTGTGAACTCCATCCCCATTTGCGATGGCAGATAGGCGAGGGTCAACGGCATTAGTGGGGCGAGGAGTTATGATAATTTTGCGTTCTTGCACCGATTCGGTGTCTGACTTGTTGTAAGTGTTTTCTTCCTCATAAATTGCTCTACCATTGTGAGCCATTGTTTCTGGTATCTTGCCCAGCGGCGAGGGATATGTTGTGCGAGTATTGTTGACGCGGGATGTGGCGTCCCCAAGAGGTGGCCGAGCAGTAGATGGCCGACGATAGTTTGAGGTGCTCATGTTTCTTTTTACTTGTGCAGAGACATGATGAAGGGGGGATAGGCAACGACAATGTAGCTTTCAGGCTTTGTGTCCTTGGACTTGGGTTCTGTATTGTTGGCCTTGAAGAAAATAGGGTGATGTTGTACACCGTCGTCGCTATGCCGACTGGTCGCTATGGCAGCGGCGATCTCCCAACGAAGACAAGAGAAACAATCAAAGCAGTCTATTTGAGAAGCTCCAATTGTATTGATCTGTATTTCTATCTATGGTATTAGCAAGGAATGATCTTATTTACTAATTTCAGCATTGCAGTACTCAAAATGTTGACTGCTGAATGTGAAGTTGGAATCGGTGATCTGTAATCAGTGCTTACCTTCAGTCCCAGTCTTGGGCAGTATGCCCTTTGATAATTGCTTGCACTGAGTAAAGAGAAAGGTGGAATAAGGATTGATGGCACGTGACAAACACGTGACCAGATGAGGTTGTCGAGGAAGTTTGTGGTGTGGAGTGAGGGTATCGTGGTAGGGCAAAGAAAGGAAAGGTTTAGTGGGTTGTTTACCTTCAATGTGAATTCGAACGCCGAAGCGAAGGGTACGGAGGAGGTCCAACAGATAATCCGAGTAAGTAGCCAGTAGGCAGACTTTGCCATATACACTTGTGCAGCTTCGATTCTTCCCATCCCATGACCAACTTACTAAGAATGCCCAGAAGGTTGGGGATGGTTTTGTAATACAGGGAACGATGATAGTCATGTGCAGAACAGTTACACTCTTCAAACTTGAGAGACTTCTCTATGGTGAAAAGGAAGTGCTTTATACTCAGCCATATACTGCAACTACGGTGGTACCGTGCGTGGAACTCCTATCACTCTCTCCTCCAGTACGGTATGGAATCTCCCCGTAATTTGACATGAGAAGGGGGCAGCAAGGACCCAACGGCAAAGAGAGCAGGATATCTCAATATATACAGACTATTCTCTATCCCATGCATACAATAATATATGAATATAGAAATCAACGACGAGTTGGACAAGGCGAGCATAAGCTGCATGGCCGTATCCTCTTCTAACCGTGCGTAAACAGAGATAGTAAAGAGACACAAAATACTACTCTGAGCACTACACAGAGTACATGAAAAATAACCTTAATAAATAATATAGAGTACCTACTACGTGGAATATTGCAATAAATTATAAAAGAAAATGACATACCGAGAACTGTCGTCGTCTCTAAAATCTTGGCACTCTAAAGCGGTGTTCCTGGCCGCCCCACCAAAACTGTCCCCCTCGCTCGTCCGATGGTACGTACAGCCAATCATGCCCCACCACTTTCGGTGCCCTGCATCAAATCATCTACGCGTCTCCTATCGCGTCTCTGGTGCCCCAAGCGCGATAACCTCAAAATTCAACGTCCGGGTAAAACATATTTGTTGCCTCATCGCCAAAACGAACAACGATGCCGTCACTTTCGACAGGCAACCGTCGCCGGCGGGTGCCTGATCCCGAAAGTAGCGATGAAGGGGACGACTCTCCCGCGCCGACGAACTCCAGAGTGTCCGGCGCATCGAAACGCGCGAGAACAGGACTAGATTCTTCACAACTCTCTGACGACGGCCTAGATCAAAGCGCAATGAATGGCATAGCTCTCCGTCAGAACGGAAATGGCCACAGCCAGGACGGATTCCAGCCTGGCGCAATCACGAGAGTCAAGGTCAACAACTTCGTTACCTACGAAGACGCCGTTTTCAACCCAGGGCCCAACCTCAATATGGTTATTGGACCGAACGGCACAGGCAAGAGCTCGCTGGTCTGTGCGATCTGTATCGGCCTTGGGTACGGTGCGGCCAACCTCGGACGAGCGGCGAAGTTCAGCGAATTTGTGAAGCACGGCAAGGACCAGGCTACGATCGAAATCGAACTACAAAGAAAACCCGAAGATCGCTCGAACTATATAATCAAAGTCCGCATTACAAGAGAAGGCGATAAACGGAAGTGGTGGATCAACGGTTCCGAAGCACCTTTGAAGAATGTACAACAGTTGGTCAGAGGGCTTGGGATCCAGGTCGACAATCTGTGCCAGTTCTTGCCTCAAGACAGGGTCTCTGAGTTTTCTGGGCTTAGCCCAGTAGCGCTTTTGCATGAAACCCAAAGAGCTGCGGCGCCGCCCGAGATGCTTACATGGCATGACGAGCTCAAGAACTTACGAAAGAACCAGAAGGGAATCCAACTCAACCTCGAAACCGACGAAGAGACGTTGCGTACACAAGAGGAGCGCCAGGAAGGTCTTCGCGGCGATGTTGAAAGGTTGCAGGAGAGGGCTCAAATACAAGAGAAAATCGCATTACTTGAATCGAGCGTCCCTTTCGTCGACTACAACGTTAAGAGACGTCATTATATTGAGTGCAGGGAAAGAGCAAGAGAAGCAAAGAATCAACTCGTAGCTCTAGAGGCAGAATTTGCCCCAACGGTGCAAGCAGTTAATAATAAGGAAGAGTACCATCGCCGAATCGACGTGGCTGTAAAGGAGCGGAAGAAGGATCTCCAAAATTCAGAGCGTGCGGCAGACAATTTCTTTGCGCAGGTCGAAGAAGCGAATGAGAGCATCAAGGAGCTGGAGCAGAAGGCCAAATCAGAACGGGATGGAGAGCAGAAACGCAAACAGCAATATGCCGCCATAAAAGAAAAGATTGCCGCTTTGGAAGCCCAGTTGAAGAATGAGCCGCCAGCGTTTGATGGGCCGGAATGGAATGCCAAAATTGTAAGTTGCTCACCGATACAGAAGCGAAGCCAGATCTAACTATCTCCCATAGAGAGCTGAGGAGCATAAATGTCGCGAAATCGAAGCCGAGCAACGCCAGGTGACCGAGAAACGCGAGGATCTCGACAGACAAGGGCTTGATGTTAGAGCTCGTGTTGCTGAGAAGGAGCGGGAGCTCGCCACTCTCAACTCTCAGCAAGGTAAAAATATCAGCTTGCTCAGAAGTATTTCCAGAGATGCGGCAACGGCATGGGAATGGATTCAGGCAAATCGCAGCAAGTTCGAGAAGGATGTTTTTGGCCCACCACTCATTGAATGCAGGGTCAAGGACCCCCGATATGCCAATGCCATTGAATCTCTTTTCCAAAAGAACGATTTCATGGTCATCACAGCACAGACAAGCGCAGATTTCAAGATATTAGACGAACAGCTGCTGGGAGCCTCTAACCTCAGGCTTGCTGATATCAACTTGAGGACTGTATCTAGGAGCCTTGGCCAAGTCCGAAATTCACCTATGCCGACCCATGAGTTGGAGAAACTTGGCTTGGATGGATGGGCCTTGGATTACGTCGATGGCCCTGAGCCAGTCCTTTCAATGTTGTGTGGCGCCGTGAGGCTAGACAGAATTGCAGTGGGACTGAAAGATCTGAACGAGAGCCAGTATAATGCTCTCACATCGAGTGCCGTATCAACTTTTGTTACAGGACGTTCTCATTACAGTGTCCAGCGTCGCCGAGAATACGGCCCCGGAGCTACGTCAACGACCACAAAGTCTATACAAAATGCTCGTTACTGGACCGGCCAGCCTATCGACACCAATGATAAGCATGAACTTGAGGAAACACTCAAAGGTTTGCGGGAAAACTTTGACGTCATGAAGGTTGAATCTGGTGGGCTAAAGGAGAAACTACGCGTGTTGGGCGAGCAAAGAAGTACCATCTTGGAAACAATAGTAAGTAAACCTGGCCCTCGTGCTACCGGATTTTTTACTCACTATGTCTAGAAAATTCTCAAGGCCAAGAAGAATGAAGCACAGTTAATTGCCGGGCGGTTCCAAGCGCTACCAGGCAAAATAGGTATGCCGGTCTATCCCCAATCGCTTTTGACACTCCTGCTAACGTGCTCACAGAGCGAGAGAAAGAGAACTTCCAAGCAGTGAAGCTAGTCAGTGACAACTACCGTGCGCGGATGCGAGAGATCGAGGCTCAATCCGACGAGCTCGTCCTCAAGAAAAACGCCTTATCCATCGACTACAAAGCCCTCGTCCAAGGCATCCGCACGGCGCATCTCTCCCTCCAAGAAGCCAAATTCCGCCTCATCGAAGCCGCCTCCGACGTCGAATCGCTCAAAGAGCACTCCTCCAACATCACGCGCCGCGTCCAGGAAGAGCGTCAAAACTACGAGCGCGCAAACGAAGAATACAAGAACGTCAAGGCGCAAGCCATCGCCGTCCACAACCAGTGCATATCCATCCTCGCCGAGGGGAACAACAAGGAGTACTTCGAGACCATCGATAAGGACCTCACCATCGAGCAACTAGAGCAGGATATCGACGCCGAGAAGTCAAAACTCGATTACATCCATGACGGCAACCCGGGCGCCCTCCGCGAATTCGAGACCAGACAAGCAACCATCGACCGCCTCACCGCGACTATCACCTCCGCGCGCGCCGAGCTCACCTCAGTCGACGCCTCGATCGCATCTCTCCGCTCGCGATGGGAGCCCGAGCTAGACAAACTCATCGCCTCCATCAGCGCCGCCTTCGCGCACAATTTCGAGCAGATCGGCTGTGCCGGCGAAGTCGGCGTTCACAAGGACGAGGACTTCGACCTCTGGGCTATCGAGATCCGCGTCAAGTTCCGCGAGAACGAGACACTGCAGCAGCTGGACCAGCACCGTCAGAGCGGCGGGGAGCGCAGCGTCAGCACGATTTTCTACCTGATGGCGCTGCAGAGTCTGGCGAGGAGTCCGTTTAGGGTTGTGGATGAGATTAATCAGGGGATGGATCCGAGGAATGAGAGGATGGTGCATGAGCGGATGGTGGATATTGCGTGTAGGGAGCATACGAGCCAGTACTTCTTGATCACGCCGAAGCTGTTGACGGGGCTGAGGTATGATAGGAGGATGAAGGTGTTGTGTATTGCGAGTGGGGAGCATATGCCGAGGGATCACAGGACGCTGGATATTAGGTCGGTGATTGCGAGTCGGAGGGCGATTATGATGCCGGTGAGGTGAGGGGTAGGGTATGATGGGGACGAACGGACTGTGGTTGGGGTTGAGATGGTGGGCATGAGTTTGGCGCTTGGAGTTTGATGTATAGCGATATGATAGATACCAGGGTGGTCTGTTTTGCAGCGAGCGTCCGGGACATGGAATGTTTTGCTTGCTGGGTCGTCGATTTCAGGGGTTTTTATCACGAGGCTCTAAGATAATATAACGAGAATACGGTTTGTAAACATAGAAGAACAGCTCTGAAGGATCAAATGATTTCAATCCCTCCCTCCTTTCGCAGTCAAACCCCCAATGATCGTGTATTACCCCCCTTCCTCAGCCTCCCTTCCTCAGCCTCCCTTCCTCAACCTCCCCCTTCCCCATGCCACCCGCCCACCCAACTAGCGAAACGCCCACCCTCCTTTCCCAACCATAACAATCCCCAACCCAAACCCGCAACCTCTGGCCCCCAACCCATCTAGCGAACCACCCACCCCCTTATAAACCCCCTTTAACCCCCCTCCTCCCAGCGGCACAGTGGCGCAGTGGTAGTACCACTGTCTGGACAATCTGGCCAGCGGAGGATAAATAAAGGGGATATGGGTTCGGTTCCCGGCGAGGGAGGGAAATGGATGGATAGAAAGAGATTTGGAAACGAGCGATTAACGACAATAACAAACTACAAAAAGTAAAATCATAAAAAGATGATTTTCTCCCTCATCAGATATCAAAATCGAAAGGATATCTGATGAGTATTTTGCATTTTTGACCTTCTGACTTACCTTTTTTGTTTATAAGTCTTGCACGCACCTTTTTGTTGAGCCCCCTCTGAATCAATCAATCAATCAATCTTTTTGCCTTAGTTTGTTACTTCGCTGTGATGGAGGTGAAATTGTGAATAGGGAGAAGTGACAACCTTTGCAGTATCAACACAACAGCTTGGACACGACAGCCAGCAAGGAACACAATACCTCTTCGAACACAACAGCACGAACAAACACAACGCCTAGAACGTAACAGCAAGAATAAACACAACGCCTCGGCGAGCACAAACGCCTCAAACCAAACACAACAGTCCGCCTGACTGCAACATCTCAAACAAAAACACCACCTTAAAATCAACAACACAACAAATCAAAATCCAAAAGATCACCAACAACAACACACAATTACAAACACGCGGAAAGATCTTGTTACTATGATTTAAAGGTATCTTTTTACTCCTCCCAACAACCCACCCACCACGCACGCACGCCGTACACCTAAGCTCACCTATATATCTCATTCCAATCCCCCTCCGGCAGCAAGCGCCATACCCACCACAACCGCAAGCAATCAAGCCTCCTACGCCGTCTCGCCCTCTTCCGGTCTGCGTGCCGTGAGGACATAGCTATTTTCGTCAGCCGTGCTCTTTTTCCACAACACAATTTCGTCCCATTTCCTGCACACACAACAAGCCGAAACCTCGGAACGAACAGGGGATTCGAGGTGGGGAAGAGAGAGAAGAAGAAGATAAGAAGAAAAAAGAAAAACTCACTAAGGCCACCAACCATGGATCCCCCTATCCTTAACCTCCTTCCTCACATTCACCAAGAACACCAGCACTTCCTCCTCCGTCCACCCAAGCGCCTTCACAAAAACCCTCATAGTCATAACCTCCATCCCGCTCAACAGATTCTCCATCTCCCACGCCCCGAGGACCTTCATCCGTGTATCCTTCGGCCACGTATTAATGGGCAGTTTAAAGATCTTGAGGTTTATATCGACGAAACCGCGCTCTTCGAACCAGCCCTTCCAGCGGATGGGGTCATCAATGGGGGTGCCGAACATGCGGGAGGAGGTGATCAGGTTGGAGGCGAATTGCTCGAGGGCGCCGCCGGGGGGGACGGTGTTGTCGTCGCTGCCAAGGAGGGCGGTTACGGCTTGGAATTCTACCCAGCCGCCGGGTTTGACGTGGCTTGGGGGGTGTTAGTTTTGGGGTTTATCGCGGGGTAGATGGTGGGGCTGGGGAAGGGGGGTGGGGGGGTGGGCATACGTGTAGCATTGGTCTATCAGCTTAGGCCAGTCGCGAATGCAGTAGATGAGGTCGCGGAGGAAAATGAGGTCGAAGCTGTTCTTACTCCACATCCAAGGCTCTTCCATGTCGTCGAGCTCGAAGCGGCAGTTCGGGGGGACCCTGGTGGTTGTTAGTACTTGGGGGCCAAAGACGGGGATCAGGGGTCGTGTGTTGTGGTGGGGGGGTTACCATTCTGGTTGGGTGGGTGCGATGTCAACTCCGATGACCTGGGTATGTTAGATCATGATATCGATATAGTGGGTAGCTGGGGAACTCACCTCAGCGGATGGGTATTCATCGGCGACATCGATACACCAAATTCCTAAACCAACATATCAGCCACGCCCCTACCAACATTCAGGATCAACCCACCAGTTCCACAACCCAAATCCAAAATCTTCTGCGGCGAATCGCCAATCGGTGCCAAGAAGCGTTTTTTCTCAAGGAGCCCATAGTACTTGGCATGCGACATATCCAGACGGTTCAACTCCGTGTCGTCCATTGGGAGTCCATACTCTGCGATACGCCGGTGTGGTCAGCCGGTGTTCATTGATGAGTTAGGGGACGCATGGGTGCGCTGCTTACCCTCTTTCCCATACACCGCGTACGTCCTGCCGCCCTCGGCGACCTCGCCGCGCAGCACAGACGAAGTTATGGAGGTGAACGCGCTGCCGCCGGCAGAACTACCAGAATCAAAGGCCTGGATCGCGGCACGTTAGCATCCACAACATAGCTACCCGCTTCACAGCCAGCAGAGTGGGGTTGCAGCAGGTGTCTTACCTCATCATCGAAGTCCGCGAGCGCATCATTCTGCGACAATAGTTAGCAGCTGCGTGCGGGAAGTGCGGGAGGGCGAGGTGGGGCCATGAAACCGCATCGTGTCTTGTCAGAGAGGGACGTCAAAGTCTCTCTCCCTAGCATCGTATGCGTCTCTTAGTTAGCCTCCACCCACAGCGCTAATGCTCACCTCGTCCACCACGATCTGGTGTTCCTGCTCCTCGACGGGGTGAAGCTGAGCGGCAGTAGGCTCGGCAGTGGTGGTGGTAGTGGCTACAGGTTCGGCGGTAGTAGCGGTGGTTGTGGTGGCTACAGGTTCGGCAGTTTCAGCGGCGGTTGTAGTGGCCACAGGAGCGGGCGTTTGGGCCGAGGCTGCGGCGGCTTGCGCCAGCGGTTCGGTCATGGTCTGTCAAGGTCGGGGAGAGGGGTATAATGGAGACAAAGGGATCTGAAGGGGGAAGGGAGAGGGGGGGGAGGGAGTAAGAAGTAAGATCGATGGAAGGGTCGTAGTAGTAGGTAGTGGTGGTGGGCGCGTAAGATGCGATTCAGTTGTCGCGACGGCGGACAGCGATAAAATCCGGTACGGCTCGCACCTCCCGCAGGACAGATGGCATTGAGTTTCGTTCGGCCGTGGCAGGTATGACGATGGATTGGCTAGGATTTAATGCCCGCGATGGTAATCCCCGCAAGGATTAACGGTGCAAACGGGTAGGGATGTGGGATCTGGTGGGCGAGGAAGGGTGTTGCATGTGTTGCAGTGTTTATGCAGAGTAATGTAGAGATTTCCCCGGCTGCATTCCGGTTCGTTGGCCGTGGATGGTGGAGGGGGAGTGTTAATCTATGGAGGGGTGGGTATTATGTAGGTAGGTTTGTGTGTGTACGACTATACGAGTTATGTGTTGCTCGTATATAGAGTATTGATATCTTGTTATTGAGGTAAATAGTAGTTATTGTTAGTATAGTGTTGTAGGTGGATATTATTGTATGTAGGAAGGTATAAAAGGACAGGTATAGGATGGGATGAACGGGTGGTGAGAGAGGAGGGGTTTAGAGGGTTCAAAGAGGGGTCTGTGTGCAGATTGGGGTGGTTTTCTATGGCTTTGAGGGTTTTGTGTGGTTGTTTTGTGATGTGTTGTCCGCGGCGGAAGTGGGGTTATCGGCAGCGTAGAGTAGCTAAAGGGAGCTAGAGTGGACTAGAGTATCGAGATAGATGCTAGTGGTAGCTAGAGTAGTATTAAGTCAGACCGATGAGGCACGTGGGCGGGGTATTTTCGTGTAGAGGGGTTAGAGAGGGGTATCCTAGGGTTATCCCTGATAATGCTGATGATTCTGATATGCTGAATATGCATGTTTACGGGTACGTATGCGTCTGTTATGGCTATGAATGCCTGCGATTGGAAGGAACGACTATGGACCACGTCGCCGCTGAAGAATTGCTGTGCATAGTACTCGCTTTAGGTTTAAACGGTAAGCTCCACTGAAGAATATGCAACAGGGTCATGGCGTATGCATTTGGATCTGATCCAGCCACTGTTACACGGGGGATTTGCAAGGGTGAGCGTATGGGTGGTGTAGGGGTGGTTGTATGGGTGGTGTATGGGTGGTGTATGGGTGGTGTATGGGTAGGTGAGTATATACCGAGTCGTAAATAGTGTGCCATATGACCGTACTTATATGAGTGATCAAAAACTGGGAAATGGGTTAGATGGTGGTTGGTATGTCTAAGGTTGATCTACTGTGCTAAGCTTGCCAGTAGTCCTCTAGTAGCCCTCTAGCAGCCCTCTAGTAGTCCTCTAGTCAGAAGAAGTAGAAGGGAGTACTCGGCTAAGGAGGGGTCAATCAGCTCGACTAGCTCCACAGCCCTTCGGAGTGTGTGCGGAGTTTAGCTATAGTAGCTATAGTAGTGTACACCACTACAGATCGGAGGAGAGGGCCAAACAGGGGATCGAGCAAGCAACCTCGGGGGTTAGGAGTGGAGTGGAGAGTCCAGAGTCAATAAAACAGGCTACGAGACAGACTACGACTCAGACTACACAGGCCATGGCTGACTACGACTCAATACAACACCATACAGCTCGAAATGACAGGCAACGACAGGCTGGAACTGCCTCGGACAAGACACGCCCACTGGCTCCCTGCAGGATGCATCTGAAGCAAGAGTCTCGTTCACTCCCACCATCCACGGCAAGGCGTCGTCCCAAGACATCCCATTCCGTCCCTCCCTCCCGTCCCTACCGCCCCATGTCGTCCTCCACTATCGCCCACTCCCACCCACCCGCTAATTCACCTTCACATCCGGTCCCCCCCCCCAATAACTGAGACCATCCCACCGCTCTCGCTCGCAACCCACCTCCCCAAGCACAGACTTCCTCAACCACGCTGTCGGTAATCCAAACAACTCACTCCCTTGCACACAACACACTGCCAAAATGACGGAACCAGCATCATCTCAAGATCACAAAATCAACAGCGCCCTCGTCGAAGCCGAGAAGCTAGTCGCGCAGCTCAAATCCTACACCGGCACCACCGCGGAGCACCTCGCCCTGCTCACCCAAAATGAGGCGATCCGCACTCAGCTCGAAGAGCCTTTCGACTCCGTGAACCGCCTTCTCGAGGAGCTCGCCCTGACCGGCGCCCTCTACATGGCCATCGAGATCGGGATCCTGGACAAGCTCCCCGCCGACGGGAGTTCCGTCAGCGCCGCCGACCTCGCGGCGGCTGCTAATGTCGATATCTCGGCTGTCACGCGCTGCATGCGCGTTTTGGCTAATAAGAGCTTCGTTGTTGAGACGGCGGCGGATGAGTACAAGCACAATGCGCTCTCGCAGGTGTGTCGCCCTGATGGCCTCGGCGCGCTGTTTTTGCTCAGTATGGACCTGCATAAGGGGTGGGCCGCGCTGCCGGAGTACTTCAAGACGCATGCGCCGGAGGATTTGTACGATCTGAAGAAATCGCCCATCGCGTACGCGGTCGGGAAGGAGGGGCTGTCGTACTACGAAGTCCTAAACCTGGATGTTACGACGAGGAATATTTGGAACAAGGCTATGCAGGTTGCCGATAAGGCGATGCCTATCCTTGGGATGTTCCCGTTTAAGGAGATGAAGGAGCAGGTGGAGAGGGAGCCGGAGAGGGCGTTCGTGGTTGATATGGCTGGGGGGAGGGGACAGGCGCTGTTGGCGATCCAGGAGGAGTGTCCGGGTGGATTCGGCGGGAAGTTGATTCTGCAGGACTTACCGATCGTTATTGACTCGCTCGCGCCTGAGGAGATTCCTAATATTGAGGCTACGGTTCATGATATCTTCACCCCGCAGCCAGTTAAAAGTAAGCTACCCCTCCCTCCCCCTTCCCCCCTCCCCTGTCACGGTCATGTGAGTCGGAAGAACGCCCGCGCTAACTCGCACCCCCCCCTAGACGCACACATCTACTTCATGCGCCGCATCCTCCACGACTTCTACAACCCCGTCTGTCTCGAGATCCTACGCAACACCGTCCCCGCCATGGGCCCTGACTCGCGCCTCATCGTGTGCGACATGGTGATCCCGCAGCCTGTCGAGGTTGGGGGGAATGCGCATCCGTACTGGATGGATTTCTCGCTGATGCTGATTAGTGGGAAGGAGAAGACGATGAGGGAGTTTGAGGGGATGTTTGAGGAGGTTGGGTTGGAGCTGGTGAAGGTTTGGCCGTCGGTGTTGGGGGCGACGGTTATGTTGGAGACGAGGTTGAAGAGGTAGATAGTCGTTGGGGATCGGCGGGGGGGGGTGTTTTCAGGATGATAGTGATATGTTTTCAGGATGATAGTTCTTGGTTGGTTATCATATCGATCTCATTTCTTCGCAGACTAATTGACTCGTTTCCACGTGCTATCCTCCACTTCGTCTCTACATCCTCCTGCTCAACAGAAAACCAATTGTAATCCCCCTCTTCTCAAATAATTTCACGACACAACCCACATCCCAATATCCCGCACCACGATAGCAATTCAGCCTGTACAACCGAGCATGCAGATGCATGACATGCATCCCCCCATCACAGCTACGCCACCATCATCTCATCCCATCTCCCCCCACCACCCTGCATCGGAGGGAAACTCCGATCCCGCACACAACACACCATAGCATACTTTACCATCGCGATATATTAACGATCTTCTAGTGGGGCAGGCTGTTTCGAAATTGGATGTTCGTCTGTTCATTATTTGGTTCGGCCTTTCCCTCGAGCTTACCCCGCCGGGTGGGGGGGTGAGCGGGTACAGCCGGTGGAGCTAGTTTGGGGGGTTGGGTGCTGATCGTAGAGATGCTGTGCTGGATGGCGGCGAGCTGCAGATTGAGGGTTTGTTATGGCAAGAATGATAAAGGGGAGGGTATTTGAGTGCAAGAAACGCGTATATTTTGTCTGGTCTGTTATGTTGGATAAGAGTGGTTTATGGGTATAATTTGTAAGAAGTGATTTTGAATATTTGCAATTATTTACATGATATTTTATCAGATATCCCCCAATAAAAATAAAAACTACACAAAAACCAAACTTTAACCTCCACCCTACCACCAATGCAAGCTTCGCTGGGCTCCGCCAGTACCCGACAGAGCACCGCATGAACGTAACTGTAATTATATTCAGAGCTTGGATCAGGGGAAAAAGATACCATTCCCCCCAAGGTCGTCCAGAAAACACGTGCCACCACAACCCCGCCAAAAGCGGTGAGAGCGGACACGATGAGGCAAAATCACCAAATTAGTCCTAGCGTAACTACTCTAGATCGATAGCTGGGCCGCATGGCATAAAGTCGCGTCGTTGGTGAAAGGGTCTGGGCTAGTTACTATAACGAATTCCAGTACGACGTAACCTTGACGACTATATTCAGAATTCTCCTGCCGACAATCAGACAACTACTGGGTAGAAGCGGCTTGAATACCCAAACGGGAGATATTTATAAGGAGAATCCGGAAATAAATACAAAGGCATAGTCGCGATGGCGAAAGAAAAATCTATAAACCCAGCGCAAGCCCAGCGCAAGGCCGAGAAAGCTAAAGCTGTCAAGAAAGGTATCCTCCCCCCTCCCCTCCCCCCACCCCCTCCCATTTCACTCCCCAGCAACACCGGCTAACCCCCTTCCCCCCACAGGCAAAGCAGAAGCCCAAACCCGCCGCACCGAGAAGCTCGCCCGCCGCAACCCCGAACGTCTCCAAACACAGCTCTCCTCCCTCCTCGCCATCGAGTCTTCGGGCACAAAACTTACCGCTCACGAGGTGCGATTAAAAGAGGAGCTGGAGAAAGATCTTAAAGCTGTCCGCAAGGCGAGGGAGACGTTGGGGGATAAGGCGCCTGCGTTTGGACGGGGGGGTGGAGATAGGGAGGGGAGGGATAGGGAGGGTGGGAGAGATGGGGGGAGGGGAGGGGGGGTGTTGGGGAAGAGGAGAAGGGATGGGGGAAGGGGAGGAGGGGAGGAGAGTGAAAGTGATGTCCCTGAAGAGGTAGCTGGTGTGCCGATGCCGAGGGATACGCCGCCACCTATACCGAAGGAGGTGCTTGATAAATGGTACCAAGCGCGCCGAGACAGATGGGCGGCGAATAACCCGCAGCAGGCGGGTCGGGGAGGGGAGGGGAGAGGAGAGGGGAGTAGCGCGAATGCAATGCCACTTGGTGCGAATGCACGCGAAGTCGGCACCGGAGGCAGGGAAGAGGAGAGGAGGAGGGTTCCCCAGCCAGTGGTGGAGGCGAAAACGGTATACGAAGCTGCGCCGGCGATTAGGGATCTAAGGAAAGAAGCGGTGAGTGCGTTTGTGCCGGCGGCGGTGAGGAGGAAGATGGAGATGGCGGGGGGGGGGGGGGGGTGG